>NW_006771408.1:248029-285837 GCF_000442215.2 Lipotes vexillifer
GGGGGGGGGGGGCGCTTCCCCTCCAAAACATAGACCCCCAGCCAACCTCTGGGCTGAGCCAAAGGGCTCTCTGTCTAAAAGGACTCAACTTCCTAGGTTACCATTCAAGCCACTCAAACATGTCAAGAAAGCATCCCTTTCCTTACACTAGCCTCCAGACACCTCTGTCTCCTGCCTGTCCATAGCTCCCAGGACAGGGAGTCAGGAGCCCTGAGATCACTCTCTGCCTATTTGAATCTGGATAGAAAAAAAATATTTTCCTTTCCAGACACACTTTGTAGAGGACTCCACCCCTCTGGGTCATCTTTCAGACACTGTCCCCCCACTATACAACCCCTGCCGCCTTCCCTTTGCCCTCAGCCGTCTGTGCCCCTCTGCACTCTCATCCTCCCACACACAGGAGTAAAATATTCATTAAAATATTTTCTTCTCCTGCCTGTTAGCCCTTCCTTCTTAACTTATCCTGAAGGGTTTTTTAATTTGCTTTTTCTTTTTCTTTTCTTTTTTCTTTGCAATGTGTCAGCTTCTTCCTCTCCCTGGACCACCTCTCCATGTTTATTCGCAAGGCGAGCTTGTATCAGAGGCTTACTGTGTCTTTGGCTTTGAACTAGGTGGTGGGGACAGAACGAATGAAGAGAGATAACTGAAAAAACAGCTACATCCTGGCTCTCATGGGAACCCATGACCTATGGTGGACACACACACACACACACACACACACACACACACACACACACACACATATAAAAGCAAATATTTACTATAATAACTATCATTTATCAAATGTTTACTATGTGCCTTCAGAGACTTATCTAAGTACATTATCAGAATTAACTCATTTAATCCTCACAGCAATCTTAGGAGGCAGGCACTATCACCATCCCTATTTTACAGGTGAGGAAATTAAGGCACAAAGGTGAGATGACTTACTCAAACTCATCCAGCTAATAAACGCTAAAGCCAGCATCCAACCACTAAAACACACTGCTTTTCCATGTGCCCCAAGTGCCCCAAAGTGCAGAGGACAGAGCTAATAACTTTGCCTAAGGAAGTCAGGAAATGCTTTGGGGGGGGGGACTTTTGAGCTGGGTTTTGATGGATGAATAGAAGTTTGCTGAGTGAAAAAGAGCAGGAAAGACATTCTAGGAAGAAAGCTCAGTATGTCAAAAGTCAGAAACATGCATTAATGAGTCATGGGAAGTTTGCCATGGCTGGATGAGAGGGAATGTGGGGATGGGCAGAGACCAAGTCCCACGGGGCCCTGTGGGGCTCATGAAGCGCTGGGGTTTGATCCTTGAGGAAGTGGAGCGTCCCTGAAGGGCTGTGAGCGAGGCAGTGGATTGCTCCCTCTCCCTCCCTCTCTAGTATTGCGAAACAACCTCCACTCTGGTCCTGTGTCCATAACCGACCCCCCAGCCGGCTCCTGTGGATTGCTCTCTCTCCTCCCTCCTGTGTCCTCCCCCCAACCCCTGTGTCATAGCCTTGCCATTCTCTCTCCCCCACCCTCCGTGTTCTCCAGGGGCTGTGAGGGCCTCGAGCATCTTCCCCATCCTGAGTGTGATTCTGCTCTTCATGGGTGGACTCTGCATCGCAGCCAGCGAGTTCTACAAGACTCGACACAACATCATCCTGAGTGCCGGCATCTTCTTTGTGTCTGCAGGTAACAGCTGCTGAGCCAGGTGGGCCAGAGTCCAGGCCCACCAGTGGGGAGAAGGCTGAGGTTGGGTGCCCAGTGGCTGGGAGGACCTGGCAGAGAGAGGAGGGGAGAGCAGAGAGGAATTTCCGGGCCTTGCAACAGGCTGAGTCGCAAGGAAGACAGGCTGTGCTGGGGCTCCCGCCTCGCCCCAACGCAATGCCCGAGCCCCCCACTGAGTCCTCCAGGACCATCCCCAGACCCTGTCCTTTAGCCCAACGATGCATCTTTCTCCCACCTCCTGGAAAAAGGCCCCAATCTCAGGATCCTCTCAGGACACTAGGCCTATCCTCACTTGCCCTCTCCCCTCACTGTCCTACCCAGGTGGGAGCAGGCAGGCACCCAAAACCACATTTCTCAGCCCAGTTACGTGACAAGTCACATTGGCTTCAGATGTCAGAAAAAGAACATGGGCCGTAGTATGAGCCATTTAATAAGAACGACTAACGTTTAAGCAGCACCTACCACGTGCAGACTTAACAGCTTTCATGTATTAACTCACATGCATCAACTCATATGTATTCACATGTATTAATCCTCCCCATGACCCGATAGGAGTTAAGTCCTATTACTTTTTTAATAGATCTTTATTGGAGTATAATTGCTTCACAGTACTGCATTAAGTTCTATTGCACAACAAAGCAAATCAGCCATATGCACACACATGTCCCCATATCCCCTCCCTCTTGAGCCTCCCTCCCATCCTCCCTCTCCCACCCCTCTAGGTCATCGCAAAGCACCGAGCCGATCTCCCTGTGCTGTGCTGCTGCTTCCCACCAGCCAACCATTCTACATTTGGAAGTGTATATATGTCGATGCTACTCTCACCTCGCCCCAGCTTCGCCCTCCCAACCCAGGGCCTCAAGTCCATTCTCTATGTCTACCTCTTTATTCCTTCCCTGCAACTAGGTTCGTCAGTACAGATGTGGAAACTCAGACAACGGTTCCTTTGCCAGAGGCTTTGCATCCAGGCAGTCTGGCTCTAGGAGCCAGTCTTAACCCCCTGCTACACCAGCTTCAAATCCCTGTGCAGCCTTGAGCAAGTTAGTTGACCTCTCTGCAACCTGTTTTCTCATCTGTAAACCCCTTGAAAAGCACTCAGCAGTGAAAGCAGGTGGTAAATGCTCAATAAACATTATTATTATTACTACTATTATTATTACTACTCAGTACATTGTAGGATTCCCCTTGCTTCTTTCCATTCTTCCCATAGCTCTGTTTCCATTAGCTCTTCCCTTTGCAGCTCTCTCCAAATGGAATAATAGGATAGTAAGGTGATGCTTGCAACACCCCTCTAGACCGGCCCATCCGTTCTCCATGAAAACGCTGGACCAGGAAAAGACCCTCCAGCAATTCCCCGTCCCCTCATCCTGCCGGGGGCCTGGCATCCTCCTTGGAAACTAACGATCCTTCCCTCTGCTTCCCTCTCCGCCCCGCGCCCACCCTCTGCCCGCAGGTCTGAGTAACATCATTGGCATCATAGTGTACATATCTGCCAATGCCGGAGACCCTTCCAAGAGCGACTCCAAAAAGAATAGCTACTCGTACGGCTGGTCCTTCTACTTCGGAGCCCTGTCCTTCATCATCGCCGAGATGGTCGGGGTGCTGGCCGTGCACATGTTTATTGACCGGCACAAACAGCTGCGGGCCACGGCCCGCGCCACGGACTACCTCCAGGCCTCCGCCATCACCCGCATCCCCAGTTACCGCTACCGCTACCAGCGCCGCAGCCGCTCCAGCTCCCGCTCCAGCGAGCCCTCTCACTCCAGGGACGCCTCCCCCGCGGGCATCAAGGGCTTCAACACCCTGCCGTCCACGGAGATCTCCATGTACACCCTCAGCAGGGACCCCCTGAAGGCCGCCACCACGCCCACCGCCACCTACAACTCCGACAGGGATAACAGCTTCCTCCAAGTTCACAACTGTATCCAGAAGGAGAACAAAGACTCTCTCCACTCCAACGCCGCCAACCGCCGGACCACCCCCGTATGAAGCTCCCGCGGGCCTCGCCTGCGCCGCGGGCGCCGCCGCCGCCGCCGCCGCCGCCGCCGCCAGGGTCCCGGGCAGAGCCGGGAGGCGGGGCGCGGCCCGCGGGGTGGGCCAGGGGGTGGGGGGGCAGGGGGAGGAAACGAAACCATCCACAGGGGACAAACCTTCCAAAAGCAAAAACAACAAAAAAAGAGAAAAACATAAGTAAATTAAAAAAAAAAAAAAGAACAACATATAAGAGGAACAAAGAAGCAAAACAATAGAAAATGTGCGAAACTATAAACGAGGGAAGGAAAAACAAACTTTAAAAAAAGCAAGAGAGGATAAAAATTAAAAATAGAAAATAAATCTAAAAGAAAATGCATGATTTCCCATGTACCATTATTTTAACGTTTAATAAAAACCAATTTAAATGAAAACATACAAGGGAACCAAGATAATATTAAAGCAAAAAAAAGGAGAAGGAACAGAAAGGAAGGGAAATGTTCTTTGCATTTATCAGGGGTTTATGTTACTTTTTTTTTCATGCGGAAGAGTTACTTTTCTGTTCCCTTTAACCCCAAGCTGGCTCTGCCTCCCTGGGTGAGTGGGGGGTGGAGACTCAGGGGCCCCGCGGCCAGGTGAGCCTCCCGGTCACTGCCAGGTCCCTGGAGCTTCTGCATGGGTGCCCTAGGAACGCTAGGTGGCTTGCAAGCCGGCTCCACCCAGCATTGATGGGGCAATTGTAAGCCTCCAGGTGACCCAAGAGTCCCTGGTCCCTCCTGTCCGAAAGGTGCCTGGAGGGGGGTGCACCTGGGGCTTGTCCAGCCCCAGGGTTCCCAGTCCTTAATGGTCCTTAACCCACTGTGATGACTTCCTAGGCCTTGAGGGAAGGGAAGGAGAGGAGATGGCTGCTGGTGGCTTGCAGAGATGCCTGGAAAACCCCGGAATCCTCAGGGTGAGCCTCTTGGGGTCACTGCCCCAAGCTCCTGTCCTTGGGGGCAGGAGATGCCCACCCCCCGGGGGATATAAAGCATCTCTCCCTCCTCACCCCTCACCTCAGGGCCACGCGATGACCCTGGGGCGATGGTGGACCCCCAGACTCATAAGCCCCCAGCCCCTTGGGAGGGGGGTTCACAGACCCTTTGGGGGTCCTTGGACTCACTGAAGCCCCCTCAGGGCCCAGCGGGTCCAACAATGACACTGCAAAAAGGTTTCTTTTTACAAAAGAAAAAGGAAAAACAAGTGGTGATTTTTTTTAATAAAAAAACCACAGACTATAAATAAATGTAAATATATAATAAGTGGATTTACTTGCAAGAAAATCAGATAGTATTTTTCTTTTAATTCTTTTCCAGCTTTAAACTGTGAAAACAAACAAAAAAAATGGGGTGGGGTGGGGGACTTAAAATTTAGCAGGGAACTTGTAAAGAGAAAACAGAAAACAAATATATAAATCCATTTTAAGAAACAAACAAGCTGCTGTGAGAGATGAGCGCTGGGCTTCAAGCAGGAGGGAGAGGAGAAAGGCCCCAGGGAGCTGCACGGGGCTGATAGAAAAGATCTCCTTACTCCAGGAAAGTGCTACTAAAGTGAAAGAGAGAGAATCGGTCTACACAAGTGAGATCGCACACCCACTCTCTCTCTCTCTCACACACACATACACACACGCACGCGCGCGCACACACACACACACACACACACACACACACATGCATGCACAGTCCTCGAAGCCCAGCGCTGGAATCACTCATGGGGACACACACTCAGTCCATATCCTTCCATCCCCTTCCCCAACCAGAGGCAGGATTCAGAGAAGACTGACTCATGCCCACAAAGCCATTGACGACAAAGCTCTATATTGGCCTTTATGCTTATGTGCGCACTCCCACCACACCACGGTCACACATGCACACGTGTGCACGTGCACGCGCACACACACACACACACACACACACACACACACACACACACCGCTCGCATGCAAAGAAAGGGCACCAGTCTAGAATCCAGCTCTGGATTCTGGAATCCCTGGCTGTGTGGCTTCCCTGGGCCTCAGTTTCCCCCTGTGTAAGCATGCGGATTGACCCAGATGAAACTCCAAAGGCCCATTCTTCTTGGTGTCGATGACTCTTAAGATCTGCCACCTGCCCAGAGGAAGATGCCAAGGGACGACCAAAATAGCTGCCATCCAGCCCCCAGACATTGAGAACATTCCCAAAACATCAGTCAGCCACTCAGACACACACACACACACACACACACACACACACACACCACACACACCACACACACACACACCACACACACACACCCCACACACCACACACACACCACACAAACACACACACACACACACACACACATACCACACACCACACACACACCACACAAACACACACACACCACACACATACGACACACCACACACACACACCACACACACACCACACAAACACACACACACCACACACATACCACACACCACACACACACACACACACACCCCACACCCCACACACACCACACAAACACACCAACCACACACACACACCACACACACACCACACACACACCACACAAACACACCAACCACACACACACACACCACACACACACCACACACACACACACACATATACACACACCATATGCCTCCTCACTGTGCTCCCAACCCTCTGCCCCCGCATCCAGTGTCAAAGCAAAAATACACACATGTGAGCAAACGTCTTCTGCCGTTCAGAGAGGGAAAGGTACCAGAAGTCCCCAAAGCCACTCTTGATTTTGTGTCCCCTTTCTTGAATGCCATAACCCGGTCACAGAGAGCAGAGGGGACTTCCTTGGGAGAAGATGAGCCACCAGGCTTCCCCCACTGTCTTTAGAGGTCAGGGAAAAGGAGGGTCCTCCAAGGTTTGCTGCGAGGGGTGAAGGCTGAGGGATGGAGAGCAGAGATTCACAAAGTTTGGTCCCAGCATGAGGACCAACCCCCAAAGTTAAACTAAGACCACGGACTAAAGTTTGGGGGCATCCCACGTTGCTCCCCTTTCTTCCCAGAGCAGCAAGGCCACTTGAGAATGAAAGAAAGCCAATCACTTCCCCAAGCTCAAGTTTCAGCCCAGCCTGCCAGACACTCTGCTGAGGGTGGGGCCCCTGCTGTCCCCATCAGCGCGGCTTGGTTGGTCTCTTTCTTAACAGTGGCCTGTCCTGAAGCTTCTTAAGTTGAGCTCTGGGGAGTTGGGGGGAGTGGCTGGAAAAGTTTTGGGGGCTTGCCCACTCTCAGCTCCCCTTTCCATCTTTTGTCTGGGAAAGGAAAGCTCTTTTCTCAGGTCAGTAGCAGCTGGGACCCTAAATCCAGCCTGAGCCACAAGACAGAACATCTGTCTGCCAGCCCGGAAGTGCACGGGAGGCCCCGAGAGCCCCAGGACAGAGCCATGGCGGGCAATGCCAGGTGTGGTGGCCACCCAGTTTTTCTCAGTCTGGGCAGAAATCACAATCTCTCCCTCCCCACTTCAACCATGCCCACCGCCCCCATCAGATCCCAAACCTGAAAGGATCAAGGACTAGAGAGAAGGGAGAAAGAAAGAAAACAGCAAACGCATGGGCATGGTCCAAAGAGGAAAATTGGTCCCAGTTCTCTGAGTTCTGGCAGAGTGTCTGGGATGGCAATCAGTGCTTCTTCCCAGGCCATGAGGCCTGGGGCCTGGGTACCCTTGAGGAAGGCCAACCAGGTGTGGGGTGAAAGGGCTAGGGGGCCTGGAGGGAAGGAGCTGTGTTCAGGACCGCAAAGGCGCCGCTTGCCAGGGTGGAAGATTGCTCATGTCCAGCTCAAACCAGTTCAAGAAACCAACCTCCATTTTATTTTGTTGGTGGGTCCTTTTTTTTTTTTCAAACTGTTAACAGAAAAAAATTTTAAAAAGCTGAAAACTAAAAAAAGAAAAAAAACAAGAAAAAAATCCTGGTACATGAAAATAAAGATTTTTTTTATAGCTTGGTCCTCACTTTGGTGGATTTCTTTCATTGCTTTCCCAACTTCTGACATCTCATTTAAAACCATCCTAAAGCTGAAATCTGAGAACTCACATTCTCAGATTTCAGTTGAGGGATAGGAGGCTTAGAAGCCAGGCAGTAGAATAACCCTAGTCCCCAGGTCATGAGTTTCCTCTTAAATATCCCTTACTGATATTTGCACACCTCCAGTGACAGGGGGCTCACTCCCTCCTTAGGCAGCCCCAGCCCGTGCAGGGTAGTGCTCATTGGTAAAAGTCTCCTCCCCACAATGAATTTCAATCCACCTCTTCCTTTGACTCCAGCAACAATGAATGAATCCCTTCCCTTTTTAGCACAACAGTCCCTCAGATATTTGAAGGCCATGAGCATGACATCCTTGAGTTTTCAGTTTTAGAATAAATCAGCCCCCATCAACATTCCAGTGACACTCCAGGGTTTCAGCTTTCCCCGTGAAAGCGTGCAGCCTGTAATGGACATGACCCTGCCGCTGTACTTAGAGGGCCCCCGTACAGGGGTGCTCCTTGGAGGGGACTGTGGATTGGGAGACAAATGGGGAACGTCTAGCAGGGGGCCCTGGGACTCTCCTAATGTGAAAGGCAAGATGAAATGTGTCTTAGTCTGCTCAAGCTGCTGTAACAAAGTACCACAGACTGGGTGGTTTAGACAACAGACACTTATTTCTCACTTATTTCTTAGACTTTCTTAGACTGGAAAGTCTAAGATCAAGGTGTCGGCAGATTCCATTCCTGGTGAAAACAATCTTCCTGCTTGCAGACAGCCACTTTCTCACTGTGTTCTCCTCACAGGGCAGAGAGCAAGCTCTGGTCTTTCTTCTTTTATTATAAAGACACTAATCCCACCGTGGAAGCCCCACCCTCATGACCTCATCTGAACTTAATTACCTCCCCAAAGCCCTGCCTCCAAATACCATCAAACTGTGGGTTAGGGTTTCAATATATGTATTTTGGGGGGACACAAACATTCAGCCTTTAAAGGAGGCTAACCTCTCAGGAGGATTTGACCCTTGACATGAGAGAAAGGCCCCATTTGAAGGCAGCTAAAGAACTAACCCACCAATATCCGGCCCTGTTCTGGGCAAACTGCCAGGGTCAGTTATTTGAAGGAAGGCTGTAAAAGAGATGGCACACAGAGCAGACCTGAGTGACACAGACCTAAGAGAAGGACAACCCCACACCCCGGGGCCCCGGAAAACTCCCCTGTAGAACTGGCCAACATTCACAACTCCCTGCTCCTCTCAAAATGCATTAAATATATTTAGTTTAGTTCATTTGGATTTTAAAAACTGTCATATTGAATAGGATGGGTGGAAGGAAGGTATTTCAAAATGAAATCAAGATTTTAAACGCAGGCAGAAAAGGACTCATCTGTTGGTAAATTATAAAATGCTTCTCCTGCTCCTCCTTCTAACAGGGACTTCCTGTGCCAAAATGCCCACCACCACCCTTACTGAATTTGTTATCTTTGACTCAGAAGGATATAAATGCCATGACAAACAGGAAAAAGAAAAGCTGACCAAAGCTTGTTTAAAATGAAAACATTATGATGCATCACTCTGAAAAGAGAAAACACCATTTTGTCCTCCTAACATCTACCATTTCAGACCAAAAAAAGCATGGAGGGGCTTCCCTGGTGGCGCAGTGGTTGAGAGTCCGCCTGCCGATGCAGGGGACGCGGGTTCGTGCCCCGGTCCGGGAAGATCCCACGTGCCGCGGAGCGGCTGGGCCCGTGAGCCGTGGCCGCTGAGCCTGCGCGTCCGGAGCCTGTGCTCCGCGACGGGAGAGGCCACAACAGTGAGAGGCCCGCGTACCGCAAAAAAAAAAAAGCATGGAGGTCTCATTCATTACAATGGCTGAGATTCACTTCCCTGGTTATTTTAATATTTTCATCTGGAGAGCCAGAAGTGTGATCTATGAGGGGTAACCAGGTCACCTTAGATACAGCCATAACAACGCACAGTGATGGGGACCAGGGACGGTCCCAGACGTCACAACCCAGTCCTGACACAGACCAGGGCCTCTTCATGAGCTCCAGGAGGTAGGGTCTCTGGGGGCAAGACATTGTCTAAGACGCGGGGCAGGAAGCTTAGTCATTGTACAGTTCTCCTTGGGGCTCAAGAGAAAGGAGATGGCATGCAGAGGAGATCTGAGTGACACAGACCTAAGAGAAGGCCAGCCCTATACCCTGGGGCCCCCGGAAGACTCCCCTCTAGAATTGGCCAACATTCACAACTCCCTGCTCAATTCAGCCTTTGGGCCACACTGCCAAGCTTCCCATCAATCTCAAGCATCTCTTCCTCCAAGTTCACCCCTAACATTTGCTGGTCCCAGGACTTCCCTGACCCTCCAGTGAGTAAGACTCTATGCTTCCAATGCAGGAGGTGTGGGTTCGATCCCTGGTCATGGAACTAGGATCCTGCATGCCACATGGTGAGGCCATAAATCAATCAATCAATATATATACATATTTTTTAATTTGCTGGTCCGAGGGCAAGAGTCAAATGGGGACCCCCATACCATCAATCTAAATATTTCACAGCTACAAATCAAACTAACTGACTTTAAAATATGTTCTATCCTGACAAATCTATCTCCTTGATGACCTAAAATACGAGGTTTGAATTTAGAATTCTCACCCCCCTCTGAATTCTGTTCCCAAAAGTGGCACAGGGCAAGTCCATCCTGGCTTGGAGACCCGGCCCCCTTCCCTTCCCATCTCCAGCTCCACCCAGCACATGCGGGGCCTCTCCTGCAAAAGGGATGCCCATCCCAGCCTGCACATCCAAGTTCCAGCCACAGCCGCCTGAAACAGCGACTCCTCGGCCACTGTTCAGGCCAGTCCAACCTCAAGACAGATGGTGGCCAGCCCTGGAAGCTGGCTCAGGAGACTCTGGGCAGAAATTCTGAAAAGCAGGCACCAGAGAGAAAGGCCTACAAGAGAGGTGTGGGCTGAGGGTGAGCACATCGCGTTGGCCTGTGGACTCTTCCCCCCACAGGGAGGGGCATGGTGGGAGGAGGGCCAGAGCAAGGTCCGCTAAAGCCCAGGGACCCTCTCGTCCATGTCTGGGGGCAGCTTATCCTCTCTCTGGCTTTTGAATATAGATCTCAGGGTACAATCCAAGGGTTCCTACTCCCGGAGGGTCAGGTAAGGGGATGTAGAGCTCAGGAGACCTATCCCTTCATGGGAAAAAGGTACTATTTAGAGCCCAGAAAAATCAAGCAACTTGCAAACCAGACTTGCAAAGTGAATTGGCTTCAAGCAGGCTGCTGGCCCCAGAACCTGACCTCCAGCATCCCCAGCCACCCTGTCTGATGAAGGTTTGAAACTTTCCTTCCCCCTCCTCCGTTCATGCTCCAAGCTTAGAGATTCCTCCTCACAGGAGTGCTGACCTCACCAAACTCCAAAAGCTCTGAGAGTGTCTGCCGGGGGTGAGAGAAGGCTGCTGTTTTGGTGAGTCTAGACCTGCCTAACAAGGAGCATCAGTTTGGACCGGCTTCCAAGCCGATGCTGAGAAAGCCGGCTGGTAGCCAACAACTGCCCCGCTCCCCTGGTGCACAGGCTCTGGAAAGAAGTGTCTGTGGGTCAGTTTGCAGGGACTTCCCCCAGGCCAGGCCAGAGGAACTTGGCCCTGCTGCCCTCTCCGCCATTCTATCACAGACAGAAATCCAGCGTGTGCAAGGGCTGCCTCTTACAGGCTCACACGAACCCCCCACGTGCATCTCTTCTCCACTCTGAGTTCAGTGACAACACACAGGCACCCTGAAATTGGCTGTGATGGGAGTGTTTACATCACAGAAATGGGCCAGTGCTACAAATCAGGCAATTCTTTTTTAATAGAGCTGATTGTCAAACACCAACATATCACTGCATAAGGCTGTAGCTATGGTGTGTGCATATATGTTCACTCATGCACACCTCTGAGGCACATTCATAGCCCCTAAAGTGGGTGTGCCTGTGAGCATGTGTGCATGTACATATTCTTATGTGCATGCATGCCTGCGTGTGCAAGTGCGCACAAACATGCACTTATGGAATTAGATCCACTCACACTCACATATCCATTCAGTCTGTCAACTTTTCTTGACCACATCCCCTCCACCAGGTGTTGATCTTGGTCCCAAGTGTACCGACGTGACAAGGACACGGACTTTCCTGCAGGAAGCGCTCAGTAGAGACAGGACCATGGACAGGGAAACAGAGGCTTGCTGAGAAATGTGATAAGCTGCACAAAGGCGTGGCGAGAAGGGTGAACTAACATGGGTGGGCACACAGAGCAGGTGGTGCTTCAGCATGATGTGCTGCCCGCCGCACGTATTTCTCTACGTACTTAATCTACACGCACCTGTAGACCCATCTGTGCATTTACAGGCACAGGTAAGCACTCGCATCTATATGGACACACGTAGCATGTGTGTATGTTCGTGCGTCTGTACGTGCTCAAAACATCGGCCAGAACAAAGGAACGCCACACTAGGTGAGCTGGCCCATTTTTGTCACCAGGAGGACCCAGCCCTGAAGCAATAAGCCCAGGCTTCCTCCTCCTCTCTCTCTCAGCCTCCCTCTCTCTCTTGCTCTGGCTCTCCTTCCCCAAGTCTCCCTCGCTTTCTCTCCCACCGAGTTACCCGTCTGTCTCACCTCGCCCACACTGCTGTGCAAAGGATCCCAAGGGAATAAGAAGCAAATGGTAAGATCACCCCCAGGCACCTCTCTCCGCCTCTACTACTCAAAGAGGTGAAGGAAAGAGGCCCACAGATGTGCTCTCGGAGGCAGCCCTCTGAGATGAGCCCAACAGGAGCAAGAATGTCTGTCACGAGGGGGAGAATGAGAGTAGCCCTTCCCATCCAATTCAAGTCAGGAAGTCTGGGATGACCTGTCATGGGCCTTAAACGGTTCAAGATCGCATGGGGGTGGTAAGACATAAGGATGTGAAATTCAGACAGCAACGTCAGGCAGGATGTAGTTAGCTGTCAGAGGGTGATTCCTGGGAGAGAGGAGGGAGGAAGCCAGGGGAGGGAAAGGGTAGGACTTGAGCTAAACCACTGCTTCTTTATGTCACTCCCTCACTCGAAAACCTTCAGTGGCTCCCCAGTGCCCTCACAGTAAAGGCTTTAATGCCCTCCCTGGCCAGACCCCTGGTTATCTGTCTTGCCACAGCAAACTGGAATTTGGGGGAGGCTACAATGTGCCAGGCACTACCAAATCACATACTATTATAGGTTAGCAAGCAAGTATTGTCACCCCCTTCACAGATGTGGAAACTGAGGCTCAGAGAGGCAGAAAGTTCTGGGGGTTAAGAGGGTGGGCTCTGGAGTCACATTGCCCGGGCTCAAACCAGGCTCTATCCACTTACTAGTAGCACAACCTTGGTCAAGGTATCTATGCCTCAGTTTCCTCATCTGCAAAAGGGAAATAATAATAGCACCTAACACATAAGGTTAAGTTATGTTAAGGTTAAGTTATGTTAGGAAGTTAATGAATAAAAAGCATTAGAACGGGGCTTCCCTGGTGGCGCAGTGGTTGGGAGTCCGCCTGCCGATTCAGGGGACACGGGTTCATGCCCTGGTCCGGGAGGATCCCACATGCCGCGGAGCGGCTGGGCCCGTGAGCCATGGCCACTGAGCTTGCGCGTCCGGATCCTGTGCTCTGCAACGGGAGAGGCCACAACAGTGAGAGGCCCGCGTACCGGAAAAAAAAAAGAAAAGAAAAAAAGCATTAGAACTGTGCCTGGTGCATAACAACAGTTATATAGCACTTCCTATTTAAGTGAACACTCAAGAGACAAAGTCATGGCATCACAATGTACTCAGGATGTGGCAGAGCTGGGGTTCAAACTTAGGGGTCTCTGAGCCCAGAGTCCTCATTCACACCCACCACTCTGCCCCACCTCCATCATCTACACATACAAACGCACACAGAGTCACAGGTGCCTTCATGGAGGGCTGCTCAGAGGACAGAAGGGCAAGGAGAAGGGAGGGGGCAATTCTCCCTCTCAGGAGCCTGGGGCTCTGGGGTGCAAAGGAGATGCCAAGAGAGGCTTCACAGTTCTGAGTTATGAAAGCCCTTGAGAGTTGAGCCTGAGCCATAATCACCTCCTTCCTGGAGCTGCCCTAGCCTGGCTCTCAGGGACACTGTAGGATGCTCTGGTACCTTTCGTTCATCCATTCATTCATTCAGCCCCTATTACATGTCTCTCTGTGCTCAATGCTGGGGGTAGCAGCAATCAAGAAAGACACGGGGGCTTCCCTGGTGGTGCAGTGGTTGGGAGTTCGCCTGCCGATGCAGGGGACATGGGTTCGTGCCCCGGTCTGGGAAGATCCCACATGCCGTGGAGCGGCTGGGCCCGTGAGCCATGGCCACTGAGCCTGCGCGTCCGGAGCCTGTGCTCCGCAACGGGAGAGGCCACGGCAGTGAGAGGCCTGCATACTGCAAAAAAAAAAAGAAAGACACGGTCCCAGCCTCCTGCAACACATGTTCAAGCAGGGAAGAGGAAAAATTAGCAAGTTAAGAATCAAATAATTACATAATCACAAATCTCTCTGAGACACTGGCTTTCAGCTGAAATTTGAAGGGTAAGGAGGGAGGACCAGGAAAACGGGATGGAAGAGAGCGGGAGGTTCCAGGCAGAGGGAACAGCATGTGCAAATACTCTTTTCTTAAGGCAGGAAAGAACTTGGCCTGTGAGTAGATCTAAAAGATGATCAAATCTTTATACTAGGTGAGCAAGGGACAAGTGACACAGGAGGAGGTGCAAGAAGTGGGCAGGGGTTGGTCTTCATGGGGCAGGCCTTTGAATTTTATTCCAAGTACAAAGACAGCCCCTGACCCAGAAATGACATGAAAAATCACCACTGAGGTTTCCATGCAAAATTCACCAAGCCAGAGCCACGGCTAGACACAGTGGGAGGGACAGATATAAGTAAAATACATCCCTTTCCTGAAGTTCATAGTTTTTTTTGAGTTATTTACTTGTGATTTGTAATCTGCCCTTTTCCATTCAATTAATGTCTATTTATGAAAAGCTCCTCCCGAGGGTGAAAGAGCTTACAGCAAAAGACACGTAAAGAAAAAGGATGTTAAAGGTAGAAACCCAAACCATGGAAAGGAGAAGGAAGCAATGTGACAAAAGTACAAGCATCCTGGCAAGCAAGGCAAAAAGAGAAGCATCATAAATTCCGTAGCTTTCATGGTCAAAGTCAACACTTCAGTTGCTGTAGAAAAGAAAAACTTTTTCTTGATCTCACACTCTCTGGAGAAGAGAGAAAACACACATGAAACAATAATCAACAATCAAGGCTAAAAGTACGGAAGGCCAAAAGAGTGTCCCAAACAGAAACTGAGACGAAAGTCTTTGAATCCTGGCATCTGAGAGCGTGCACCCCTTGAAAGGCAGCAGAAAAGGGCCGGCAGGAGAGCATTAGTAAAGTTAGAAAAGCCTATATTTGAAGCCCAGCTCCATCCTTAACCAGCTGTGTGATGTGAACAAGAAACAGCCTTGGACTTCCCTGGCTGTCCAGTGGTTAAGACTCCGCGGTTCCAATGCAGGGGATGCACGTTCGATCCCTGGTCGGGGAACTAAGATCCCCCATGCCGAGCAGCACAACCAAAAAATTAAAAAATTAAAATTAAAAACATTAAAAATAAACAGCCTCCCTGAGCCTTCATTTCCTCATCTGAAAAATGGGTTCAATGATCTCTACGTAGGATTAGTGGCTGGGATGCTCTGAGGAGGCACTGAATGTCAAAGCTCCTAGCACAGTGCCCTGATGTAGCTGGTACTCAACAAAGAGTCATAATATTCATAGCTAGAATCTGTTGAGCTTTCCCTTTGTGCCAGGCTTTAATTAAGCATTTTCCATGATAACGATAACAGCCACATGATGAGCTAGATCCTATTATTATCTCCATTTTATAAATGACGACATTGAAGCTCAGAGAGATTAAGATATGTGCCCTAGGACACACAGCAACAATACGGTAGAGCCTAGACAGTAAGCCCAGCAGTCTGTCGACTCCAGAGCTCATGTCTTCACCCCTACATGAACTTACTTCTCCAATAGTGATCTCCTCGCCCCCTTCTCTTTACCTCCATCCCCCAGCTCACAACCACTCTGTCTGCTAGAGTGTCCACCACTGAATGGAAGCTCCTCCCTCCACGGAGCCAAAATCCCTGCCCCACTGGCTCACCTCACTCTCATCTCCTTCCCACACTTTGCCTCTCTCCTTGCCTTAGCTCTGTCCTGTGGAGTTTGTGAAAACCAGACTAAACTTTCTTCCACAGAACAGCCCTTTAGAGTCAATTGCTTCTGCTTAGGGGACTGGAAAAGGGTTAACAGAAGTGAGACACAAAGCTGGCCATGACGGATGAGGAGGCCTCTGCCCTGGGCTCCTTGACAGCAGAGACATGACTCACTTTTCACTTGCTTGGCACATGGCAAGACCTAGGAATCTCATGAACTGAATAAAGGCGAGCCGAATTGAACTGAACTGAGTTGAACTGAACTGGACTGAACTAAATTGCAAGGTTGAATGGATGGAGGGTGGGTGGTGGATGGATAGCTGGCTGGCTGGATGGATAGATTCATGGATATGTGGAAAGATGGATGATTGAATGGATTGTTGGATGATGGAGAGCTGGTTTGAGAAGTGGAAAAATGGATAGATTTTTTTAGATATTAAAATGATGGATGGATGGATGGATGGAAAGTAAATTCAGTGACCATAGCTGGTAGGGAAAGCTGGTAACTGAAGGTACAGAGGTAGGAATGTCCCAGGTATGTTTGGAAAACACTGAATAAATCATTGTGACTGGGGCAGAGGGCTCATGCCAGAGAAAATAGAAAAAGGGTAAACACCCACATTCCGCCTCCTACAGGAACAGATGGAGGCACTGACGAGGGTGCTGTGCAGGTTGTGTGCTCGGTGGCTGCTGGGAAGGGAGGAGTTAACAGCAGGATGGCTCCCCGGCCAGCTGCGACCAGGGTGACACTGACAGATTACAGCGTGTCCTCCGCACTAATAACACTGCGGCGTTCTCCTGCCGCTCCCCGGCCAGCTTCAGCTCCAGTGGATCAATACCAAAAGGCACATATTGAAAATCCTCAGCCAACTCCCTCCAAGGCATGGATGCTTTAAAGGACTGAACTGCAGAGTAGAAGGGACCCTCAAGGCCAGCTCATTCCCTGGACTGGGCACTCCTTGGGCCAGGGGTGATGTCCCATTCACCTTGGCATCCCCTGTCCCATTATAGGGCCGGACAAGGACAGCCCTCTCCAGAAGTTTGTTGAGTGGATGAATCAACCTCCTGGCCAATGCAGGAGTCCTCACAGAAACATCTCTATGGCGCATGGTCGCTCAGCCTCTATTTGCACACCTCTGGTGACAGGAGGCTCTCCACCTCCCCCAAGCAATGAGAGCCTTCTCTGTTGGACAGATTTGACAATGAATCATCGTCCCTATTCTGAGCTAACCTTCCCTCCTCTTTATTTGTCCATGGACTTCTATTTCCCATCTCCTCCTCTTCCCTAGCCTCCCCTCTTCCCCTCTCCCAGACCGTCCAGTAATCCAGTCCTCATTTCCTGGGCTGCTGACATCACGTAATTGAGGAAGGTAATCTGCATCCACTGAGCACATGCTCTAGGCGAGATAAGTCAGAAAGCTACATGTGTCGTCTCATGTAATCCCCCTGGATGTCCTGTGAGGTAGGTGCTATTATCCCCATGTCACAGACGAGGACCCCGAGGCTCAGAGAGGTTAAGTAATGCATGCAGAGTCACTCAGACACACGGCAGCAGAGCTAGGGTTTGAATCTAGGTCCATGGGCTTCCACGGTGCCACTGCCGCCCAAAGGCACACAGTGTGAATATTTCCCACGTCTTGTTCTCGGCCTCAGTCGAGTCTGGGAAAGGACTTAACTGGTCTTCTAAGCCCCCACCCCAGGGGGGAGCGGGATGGACTTGTTCAGAGCTAAGGGGCTGCCCAGATCAGAGGCTCTTCCCCCCAGAACTTGCCACTTCCCTCCGTCTCTCCCCCCCGGGGCCTTAGCCCCCAAAGAGTACTCCTCACGGGAGGGAACCGGGGCTCCTTGGAGAAAACGCTGATTCCGGGACTGGGGAAGGGAAAGCACAAGATGAGTCTGGAACATCTTGTTCTTCCAGAAAGCCAGCGAGTTACCAGAGACTCCTGAGGGCTGGGTCACAAGGCTCAGTATCCAACTAGATGGGGGTCCAGAAGAGGAGAGGTGATGATCAAACAAAATAAAATCCATATGCATTACATGTTATTAACATATCACATACACATTAGCATAACATGTAATATTCTATCTATAGGTAGGCTTCCTACCCTGCCTAGGAGAGCTCTAGGCACTGTGGACACTCATTCAGATGCAGCCTGGAAGCCTCCAGAACAGGATGCTGAGCCCACAGCCTAGTCCAGGCTGAGCCTCTCCCGTACTCTTCTACTCCCCATCCCCGACCCCACCTTTCCCTCCATAGCGGAAAAACAGCAGCGGAGATAAACTTCTGCAAAGCGCTCACTGGCACTGACTCCCGGGGAGGGAAAGGATTTGCCCAGATTCCCCCGTGGGCCACTTGGGCCAGACCTCCAGGCTCCAGAGCCCACGGCCTCCCTGTCAGTCCACTGCCAGCATCTCAGCTCTGATGTGTGGCCCGATGAGCTGGAACTGTTCCAGGAGTTCACATGCGGCCTCAGACACGGACTGTCCCGGCCCCAGGGGCCATCTCTGTCCCTCTTAGCGTACCTCCTCCAGCCCTGCCAGACACCTGCCTGGCATGACAACCCCTCTGCAGCCTCTGTTCCCTGCTGGGCCCCCATTCAGTCTCTCTCCAGGTCCCACGGTCCTCCCTCCCTCATCTCCATCCCATCACCACACCGTGCCCCCAAGTCCAGCCCAGCACCGTCACACACACACACCCTGACACCCCCTGCCCACCCTCCAAGCCCTCCTGTCCCCCTGCTCAAATAATGATAACACTCTTAAAGCTCAGACAAAAAAAGTCAGGATTCAGCCCCCTGCAGGCTGTTCCCAAAGCCCACGCTTGTGACTCACATGCACTTGTCTTTTCTTACCTTTTGTGCTTGAGTCTGGATAGAACACCTCTAGAAGGAAACACCAGAAACTAGTAAGAGTGGTCACCTCTGGGGAGGGAGAGCCGGAAGCAGGGATGTAAGCAAAAGCAACTTCACTGGGCATCTTTTGAATTTGGAACCATATACATAAAAAATCTATATAACATAAATGAATTAATTTTAGTAAAGGTGACCATTCAAAGGCCAAAATGACAAGCCTTGACTCCACCATGACCTTGGACAACTGTACTTAAGTACTCCAAGCCTCAGTTTACTCATCTGTAAAATGGGGATGATCACAGTATCTATCTTGCAAGGTAGGTGATAAACCAGTGCTCAGGAAGCACTTAGCGCCATGCATGGCAAACAGTCAGGGCTCGGGAAACATGAGTGATGGTTTTCTCTTTGTCCACCTTCTCCATGAAACGCTGAGCTCCTTTTTTTTTTTGGCTGCACAGCGCAGCTTGTGGGATCTTAGTTCCCCAACCAGGGAGACGGTGAGAACCACAATGTTCCACTTTGGATCCCAGAGTTTAGCACAGCTCCTGGCATGATGATTAAAACTCTTGAAACATTCCCTGACGTTGACGAGACACATTTCACTGTCCTGAGGATGGCTTTCATGGCCCCTCTCTGGCTGCCCTGTCTTTCGGCTGCACCTCTTACCCATCCTCAAATGCCCAATGGCCTTTGACAGCGCTTGTTTCCGTGCACTTGCCATCACCCCTGACTCTTTCCTTCCCTCCACCTTTGCACTCCCTTTGCCTGGTAATCTGCAAACTCATCTCATCCTTCAGGATCTTGCAAAAGTTCCCTCCTCTGTGTAGCCTGTCCTCCTGCCCCTGGTGGACTCAGTCACCCCCATGGCACTTAGAACAGACCTCTGAGCAACACCTATCAATCTGTATTGTTCACTATTTACCCTCTGTCTCCCCTGCTGCTCTGAAAGCTCCAAGAGGACAGGGGCTGTGTTTTTCACTTCAAATGTATGGATACATTTTCTGTATCCCTAGGGTTTAGCAGGGTCTTAGGAAATGTTTGTTGAATGAATAAATGAGTGAATGAACGAATGAGCAATTCCTGTCCCCTCGGCCACCTGGCAGCCGTCAGGGTCCAAATTATGGTGAGTCACTCATGCCCTGCCCACGGCTTGTGGTGAAAGCAGTGACCTCTCTTTGCAGTGTCTTCCACCAGCTCCAAGCCAGAGGCTGCATCTCTCAGCCTGAGTGCACCCAGAGAGCCTTCCAGGCCTGGCCTGAGAGCTGCAGTTGGCTGGCTGTTCAGCACTGCGGCTCCAGGGAGACTGAGCAACCTGCAGGGAGCCCCCTGCTTCCCCTCTCCCTGCTGCAGAGTTCTTCTGAAGCCCTCGACCAGGCACCGCCCTAGGACTGGGGCAGAAAGGCAGATAAGCTAGTCCCTGCCCGCCCAGACAAATAATGGCATGGAAAAGATGGTTGCCGGGTCCACCCCATTCAATCCACCACCTATAATTCATCGAGTGCCTGCCATGTGTCACTCTGTGCCTTTATGCAAGGCCTGTCACCTCTCTATGCCTCAGTCTCCTCCCCAAGTGGGGGTGAGGAGACCTACCTCACCTAAAATATCAGGATTATTTGGCAAAAGAAACGTATGAGAATTGCTCAATGAACTATGAAAATCTGTACCAATGTTATTATTACTGTTGTTGTTATTTATATAGCTTATGATAACATTAATAAATAACTGAAGTCCTCTCCTCAGCAGCCACAGTGATTTGCACATAGTAGGTGTTTAATTGATAGTCAATGCATTGAAATGCAGTCCAAGCGCTGGTTAGGACTCTTCATGCCTTGGGGAGCAGCGCCATCGTGTGGCCAGAACTCAGAACACATGGACCTCCCGGTGGTCAACAGGGATCAGGCTGGGTAGGGATGGCTGGGAACTCATGGAGGTCGTTTTAGGACAAATGCAAGGAAAAATCAGTCTGACAACACAGAACAAGGAGAAATTTCTTCACCCTCAGAAGTGGTACAGGCTCAGAGTATAAACAGGGGCAACGAGGGTCTGAAGCAACACTGGATTATTTCCTTATGAAGAGGTCATTGGGAAAATTGGTGTGCCCAAGGAGCAGCCCAGCCACCTTTGCAGGTGGACTGGCCTGGCACTGTGAACAACACTGTCATTCCTTCATCTGAGAAAACTTGAACTTGGCTCTGTCACTCATAAGCTGTGTGACCTTGAGCAGACTGCTGCCCTCTCTGGGCTCCAGTTTTCTCATCTGTGCAGTGAGGTCATAATCCCTACACTGGCCACCTCAAAGAGTTCTTGTGAAGATCAAATGGGATAAGAAAAGCACAACTAGTTCATAAATGGTAAAATCATGTACAAACATGATAGTTATTACTATTTCCAATAATATTGGCATTTATTGAACTTCTCACTGTGCTTAACCCCTTATGGTATAATCTCATTTAATTACACAAAACTCTATAAGATAGGTACTTTTACAAATCCCATTTTGGGATGCAACGAGAGATTATCATACTAAGTGAAGTAAGTCAGGAAGAGAAAGACAAATACCATATGATATCACTTATATGTGGAATCTAAAATGTGACACAAATGAATCTATCTACAAAACAGAAACAGACTCAGAGAGAACAGACTGGTGGTTGCTAAGGTGGAGGGGGTTGGGGGAGGGCTGGAGTGGGAGGCCGGGGTTAGCAGATGTAAGCTTTTATACAGAGAATGGATAAACAACAAGGTCCTAGCACAGGAAACTATATTCAATATCCTATGATAAACCATAATGGAAAAGGATATTTTAAAAAGAATGTATATGTATGTATAACTGAATCACTTTGCTGTACACTAGAAATTAACACATTATAAATCAATTATACTTCAATAAAAATAAATAAATAAATAAAAAGAATCCCATTTTGCAGGTGAGAACACTGAGGTTTAGACATGTTTACAATTTTGCCAAAACACACACTCAACTAGTAAGGAGGAAAGCCAAGATTTGACCTCAGGACAAGGTGACCCCCAAATCGAGATAGTCAGCCACAACACTATACTGCCTCAATAGTTCCAGCCACTGACAAGGGGTTTCAAGGTAGCCCCTGATATGCAGGGGTAGGGGTCTTGAAGAAAATTAAGGAATTATTGACATTTCTCCTCTTTTTCGCAGGAAATTCTGCTTCCTTCCCATCTCTAGCTCAGCACCTCCTTTGACCTTGGAAGAGGGGAGCCCTTGGGCTCTACACCCAGAGTCCTGCTCACAGCCAAGGTAAGAGAATCCCAAAACATTCCCTTCCTGGGTCCACACCGGGAAAAAGGCCATGCCTGTTCCCACAAGGCACTGGCAAAGGCAGATGGGGGACAGGTCCCCTTCAAGGTCTCTGTCGAAAAGATGGTGACAAATCTGTCAGGGGAAGGTGGCTAATTTGCAACAATTATAATGACCCTCACATGTCGAGAGCCCTCTTGAGTTTATGAGTGTCCCCCTATCCATTTTCTCATTATTTGGCCCTCAGGATGCTCCTTTGAGGTCAGAATCCTTAGAGCTTTTTACAGGTGAAGAAACCGAGGTTTTAGGAGATAAAACAACTTATCCAAGGTCATGCTGCAAGTAAGTGGCAGAGACAGGCCTCAAATTCAAGACTCCAGAGTACATAATGGACAATATCAAAACGCTGGCAAGGCATGAGAGAAAAGGTGAAACTTCTATACTGGTAGTGAGATTTTTTAAATAATGCAGCCACTTTGGAAAACGTCGGCAGTTTCTCAAAAACTTAAACATAGAGTTACCATACGACCCAGCAATTCCATTCCTAGGCATATAACTAAGAAACCGTATGTCCACACAAAAGCCTGTACATGAATGTTCATAGTAGCATTATTCATAATAATCAAAGAACAGAAACAACCTGAAAACACACAATCGTTTAAAATTTTCTATTAACTACTGTATCAGTTCAGGGCCTACTATAAACAAATGTAAAAAAAAAAAAAAAAAGATTCCAGAGTACAAATTCTCCTGACACCCAAGGCCCCCAGCTATTTCTGGTTGACAGTCCTGGTTCTAGCCCTAGCTGTGCCATCCTCAGCTAAGCCACTTAGCTTTGGTTATGTCAGAGATCCCTGCCAGTTCTGCCTTTGTGTCCTCTATTAGTGTCCTTGAGCCATAAAGATGAGGGTGTTCAGCGGCTTCTGCAGGTTTTAGAGAGAAGCAGCTGTGACTTCGCCTCCCTTGAGGAGCTCTTCCTGACTGCCCAAGGCTGAATTATTATCCCTCATCCTGTTCCCACAGCACTCACAGCATTGCATTGTAATTTATCTGCAAATTCCCAGGGGACCAGGCAGCACACATTCACGAACATGAAGTGGGTCAAATACGATGCAATAAGGAATAGTGGGGACTGTGGTAGAGAGCCCCTGGTCTGTGGGCAGCCTGTATGCAGTGCCAGCTTCTTATCCTCAGGCAGAAAAGCCAACCCAGTGTTGTTCGATCTTAAGAGAAGCCAAAATTCTGGATTTTTATGTGAAATCTGCTTTTTAAAGGTAGTTCAAAATCTATTTCATTAAGCACTTCATAGGCATTGCAGCCCCTGGATTAGCCACACCTACCTTCCCACTAGACTTTGGGCTACTTGAGAGCACAACTGGGTCTCTCTCTCTGAACTCTGAGTAAGCAGCCCAGGAACTGGTTCCCTACAAGCGACAAGAGATTGCTTTTGAAATGCTGCAATATCTTGCCCCAGTCAAATCCCTACAGGTTTCTGGTGACCATGCCAATCCAGCTGGCATGGATTAAGGGTTTACGGCACACCAAACACTGTTCAAGCACTTTACATATTATCTGACTTAATTCCCATTACCTACCTACTATGATTCTGCCCATTTTACAGATGAGGATGCCGAGGCTCAGCCGCACAACTTGCCCAAGGTCACGTGGCTAGTGATAACCTAGGATGCAAATTCAGGTAGCCTGTCTCCACAAATTTCTGCTTGCATTGCTGTGATACCATACTGCCCCATGAGACGCCCCCCACCCCTTAAATATCACCTGCAGTCACTTAGCCCCAATAAAGCTCTCTGGAAAGCTGCCAGGTATGGTTTCCAGTCTTAAGGACAGTGGGAGCCAGGGCATGTGGCAGAAACAGAGAACAACGCATGCACTGCAGAAAGTGGACCTGAGGTTCAGAGAGGGGTATGTACTAGTCCAAGACTATACAGCTAGATCAAGCCAAAGTTAGTGTTTACCGTTTACCCCAGAGCAACAAACCCCAGCTTCTAACGAAGGAAAATGTATAGGGCAGAGAGGAGGGGCCGGGAGAAGCCTGGTTCTCGCTCATCCCATTGAAACAGTCAAGCACTCTCTAAACTAGCTAAATGGTTCCGAAGGAAATGGGAATCTATTTTGTCTCCTGTCACCAGGGCTGCAAATCCTGATATATCTCAGGCCACAGCAGAGAAGTGGATAGCTCAGCATTTGGAGAGATGCCCGCACCAGACAGGAAGTGGGGTGGATGATTCAACAGGTAACTCTCTATTCTGAGAACTGATCCTGTGATGGGTGAGTGTACATCCAGCTGAGATAAAAAATAAATTTGAATGCCAAACATCGGAACCTACAGCAAGCCTCCCTTTCTTCCAGGGGACTTAAAGCATCCTTTGGGATGCTTTAATCCTTCCAGGTTTTCTATTTTTAAAATTTTGCTGGGGCAACAAGGCTCTTAGGAGGCTGGGGTGGGCTGGTGATTCAAAGGCTTCCCTTCCTCCCGGCACACCCTCCTACAGGATGATAAAATGCTGCGCTTCCACAGGGTTGGCCTGGGCACCACTTGCCCCATAGTCAGTCTTTCTCATCTGTAAAATGGAGGTAGTGCCCTTTGCATCGCTGAGACAGAAAAGTTTGGTACAAGTACACGATTCCTTACCTGAAACACTTGGGGCTCAATGTGTTTGCTAACAGAATTCTTTGGATTTCAGAAAGGTTTTATGGTGGGTCTACTTTATATTACACAACATGCCCAGCAAGCTCTGGGGCAGTACTCCATAAACCCTTTCATACACAGTATAAACGCTTTAATATTCCTATGCAGCAAAATGTATACATATTCATGCTAAGTGGGATAAAAGAAAGACTATAAATAACCTCACATCCAATTCACATCGGGTTTGTTACCAAATGCTTGCCCCAACCTCATGAGAAAGCTTTTGGTTTTCAGAGCTTTTTTGGACCTTGGAATTGTATATGAGTGCCAGCTTTGGTTTCAGGCACACCTGGGTTTCCATTCCAATTGCACCTTTACCAGCTGGCTGACCGTGAGCAAGACATTCCTCTTGACTGCACCTCTGTTTTCAAATCTATAAAATGGAGTGGTAATCCCTGTGTTGGTTCCTAGAAAGCACACAAGGTTGCTGCACTGGAAGGGGGTGGCCACACTGACAGGTCCCCAAAGGAGGCCTTGGTGAGTCCATTGCAGTTTGGGGTAAGTCTGCACACAAGGCAGGGGCTTGCAAGGCTGACGCATAAACAGATGATCCATCTATTAATAGAGAGCACAAGAAATACAGCCGCCAGCAGGACCCAGAGCTTTTGTTGGCCTGACCAGCACATACCCCGCTTCAGTAAAAGCTCTGTGAGGATTCCCAGTCATGATAGGGGGGAGTCAGAACAAGCGGCAGTGTTATTCTGAAGAAGCATTTATCAGCAGAGGGAGCTTGAGGGGACCTTCTTGCCCAGGAAATGGGGGTGACACTCCAGCCCCCTCGACAGGGCCAGCTCTGGCTCCAGGACCCTTCCCCTTCTACATCTCCAGTCTCTCCTCCATCCCTGTGATCAGTTTCCCTTGATAAACCGTTCCAGGACTCCTTCCAACCAGACTCGCTCAGAAACTCTGGCATTTGATGTGTCCCCAACTCTTCAGCCACACATTTGCAGACAACCAACTGGTGACTCTTACAAAAGGCCAGTTTACATCTGCGGCAGATTTTCTGCTCCTACCATGGCCACGATAGCATCTCCCACTGCACGTTCTCTTCTAGAACCTTGTGCCTTGACTCTGGGCAGGCTTGTGACTCGCTGGTAACCCAGGGAAGGGGCGGAATTGATGCTGTGTAACCTCTGAGGCCAGATCGTAGAAGGCCATGTAGCTCCCAGATTACCAGTCAGAATACTTCTCTGGAAGTCTTCAGCCCCCATATAAGTAGTCTGACTGTCCTGAGACCGCCGTGTGGTGAGGAAGCCCAAACTCTCCATGTGGACTCACCACATAGAGAGACCCTGAGACGAAATGGAGAAAGAGAAAAAGAGAATGGTCTGGCCAGCCCCCAGCTACTCCAGCTCCCCCCACATCTAACTACCATTGGCTGAGAGACCCCAGGCCCGAACCACCCAGCCAAGCCCTTCCCAAATTCCTGACCCACAGAAAACAAGAGAGAGAATAAACAGATTGTTGTAAACCACCAAGTTCTGGAGAGATGTTACACAGCAACAGATGACCAGAACAGAGGCCAATTTTATTTCCTTTCTGCCTAGGGTGACCATACCTCCCAATTTGCGAGGAACAGTCCCCGTTTACACCTTTTGTCTGGCATAATTATTGATAGTGACCCCTTCCCTCCCAAAAAGTGCCCCAATTTGGATGGTAAATTATATGGTCACCCCGAATTTGGCCAAGTTCTCAGAGCATACTACAGATGCTGGCAACAACCTTCCGCCTCACAGTCTAGAATAATCAAATTACATGAGATGCCACACACATAGAAAGCCTTCGAGAAATCAGTGCTGTTCTCTCATCCCTTCCCCTTCTCCCAGTTCTGTCCTCTCTGGATGCTCAGCAGTTCTGCCAGGAGATGGCTTAAGGAGCAGGCTCAGCCCCCTCACAATCTCCAGAGCACCTTCCCCAAATAAACATACAACCCCAGTGAAAGCAGGACATCTGCTATGCAAACACAGCTTCAAGACAAGCCCAGGGCTCCCCATTTCCACCAGATTGCTCTCACTATGCCCTTCCCATGGGGAAATTCTGGAGCTGCCACTGATATCCAGGATGAGAAGGGTCTGAGTAAATCAGAGAGCAGAGGCAAGAGACAGAAGAGTGGCAAGAAAAAGAAAACCCAAACCTCAGGAAAGCCCTTCTCCACCACCCTGGAAGGGATGGGAGCTTTTTTTTTTTTTATTGCTGGGGCAACAAGGCTCTTAGGAGGCTGGGGTGGGCTTGGGAGGTTTGTACGCGGACTTCTCACTGTTGTGGCCTCTCCCGTTGCGGAGCACAGGCTCCGGGCGCGCAGGCTCAGCGGCCATGGCTCATGGGCCCAGCCGCTCCGCAGCACATGGGATCTTCCCGGACCGGGGCACGAACCCGTGTCCCTTGCATCGGCAGGCGGACTCTCAACCACTGCGCCACAAGGGAAGTCCGGGATGGGAGCTTTTAAGGGCACAAAACTGCTCTCATATCCTAGTGCAGCCACTTACTCACTGGGCCAAGTACCCAACCGCGCTGAGCCTGTTTCTCCCTCCTGCATGAATGTCTCAGAGAACTCTTAGAAAGAATTGAAGAGAAGACGATTTATGTAAAGCACTAGCACAGCACCTGGCATATAGTACGCACTCAATAAATGCTAGTTCCCTTTTTAAAACACTGGAGGTTCCTATTAGAAAATGAATTTGTTTTATCTGGAAGGGACAGGACAAAACAGAACAGCACAAAGGGCTGATCAGAAAACAGCAATAATGGTGCCTCTTGCTTCTAGACACAACATAAGGGTATGAATATGGAGGGCCTGGCAGGCACCTATGGGTCTCCCCTTTTTAGTTTAGAAAATGCTTTTGCAGTCACTCCCTCGGCTAGAACAGAAGCTCTTTGAAGGCAAGACTCTCACTATTAATCATTATATACACAGGATCCTGCTGCAAAAGTGGTGGCTCTTAGGGCTTCCCTGGTGGCGCAGTGGTTGAGAGTCCGCCTGCCGATGCAGGGGACACGGGTTCATGCCCCGGTCCGGGAAGATCCCACGTGCTGTGGAGCGGCTGGGCCCGTGAGCCATGGCCACCGAGCCTGCGCGTCCGGAGCCTGTGCTACACAACGGGAGAGGCCACAACAGTGAGAGGCCCGCGTACCGCAAAAAAAAAAGTGGTGGCTCTTATAATGCAAGCTGAATAAATGATCTCACACCAGTTCTGATCCCTTTATTCATTGATTTAGTCAACAAATGCTTACTGGTCACCTGCTCTATGTCAGACCCTGTTCTAGCAACTGAGAACACAGGCCCTACCTCCACCCCCTCGGGGTGCTCCATGTGATAGAAGAAACATACATGAACCCAGATTTACTCATGGCTGGCCTGGTCCCATCATCCCTGTGTCTGCTCAAGAGTTATCTCCTCAATGAGATCTTCGACCACCACTCCTAAAACGGCTGCTTTTCCTTCCATCCCTCATCACCCTCCAACTCTGCTTCATTTCTTCATAGTTCTCCTCGTGCTCTGAAATATTTTTGTTTCCTTGTTTAGGCTCCATCTCTGCTTCTAGAGTGTCAGCTCCGTGAGGTAGAGGCTTTGCTGTCTCACCTAGAACAGTGCCTGGTGACACGTATTTGGGGAATTGTTGAATGAATGGATGGGGTTTTGTGAGAATTAAATGAGAAAATGAATTTAGCGCATTACCCTGGGCACACAAATACGGACTCAATTAATGATAATGTACCCAATATCAATAGTAAATTGTAATATGTGCTAAAATATAGGGGGAGATGTACTTTTGCTGAATTGCTCGGATCATGTCTTTTGTTTTTTGGTGTTTTGTTTTGTTTTGTTTTGCTGTAGGCCTACAGGCCATCTGCTGCAGTCTCTCTCTTGTGTCAAAGTTTCATCGTCTTTTCCATTTTGGCTGTGATGTCTCTGCCCACCCCAGTTGGAGAAGCATTTGGAGTGTCTGTCTCATTCTCAATTATGGGTCCCTGGGCTTGGGTGGAAGATCTTTCCTCCATTCCTTTCTCAATGGACACCTCTGTTGCCTCTTTCTGCCTATCCAGTCTCCACAGGATGACCCTCCTTTACATTAAATCAGGGCATGACCTCCCTCCCTCCCCACTTCAAAATCCTTCAGTAGCTTACCTTTATCCTGAAGATAAAATCCCATACTCTGTTCCGTGGCCTGCACATTTCTACGTGGCCACTTCCTCTTTCTGGGCCATACCCAGGCTCCTTCCTGCCTTGAGACCTTGTCACCTGCTGTTCCCTGGTGCCAGGAATACATCTCCCCTAGATCTTCACTAGCCTGTGTCCTCAACCAACCACCCCTCTGAGTAGCCTTGCCCTGTCCTCATTCACTCTCGCTCACCATGTGCCTGGTACCATTCCAAGAACTTACATTAACTCATTTAATTCTCACCACAGCCCTGTGGCATAAAAAGAAAAGCATGATTGGGAACTCCCTGGTGGTCCAGCGGTTGGGACACAGCACTTTCACTGCCGGGGCCCAAACTTGATCCCTGTTCGGAGAACTATCCTGCAAGCCATGCAATGCGGCCAAAAAAAAAAGCATGATAGCTAGCGGAGAGTGAGTATAAAATGGCAGGATATAAAGATGATAGGTAGCCAGGACCAGACAGTCCACAGGAAGACATTTGTATTTTACTCCAAGTACGTGATGGGAAGCTGCTAGAAGGTTGTGAATAGATTATTTTGATCATCATGCAGAGAAGGAACCCTAGAAGGACAAGAGTGGACATTGGGAGTCCAAGCATGAGGCTGGAGATGGTTGGGGAAAAGTGGTGGCATTCACGATGGGTTTTTTTTTTTGCGGGGGAGAGGCCACGCCCTGAGGCTTGAGGGATCTTAGTTCCCCAACCAGGGGTCACTCCCGTGCCCCCTGTAGTGAAATGAAAGCACAGAGTCCTAACCACTGGACCACCAGGAAATTTCCCCAAGACGTCTTTTTTTTTTTTTTTTTGCAGTACGCGGGCCTCTCCCTGTTGTGGCCTCTCCCGTTGCGGAGCACAGGCTCCAGACGCGCAGGCCCAGTGGCCATGGCTCACGGGCCTAGCCGCTCCGCGGCATGTGGTATCTTCCCGGACCAGGGCACGAACCCGTGTCGCCTGCATTGGCAGGCGGACTCTCAACCACTGAGCCACCAGGGAAGCCCTCAAGACGTCTTTTGAAAGAAGAAGAAAGAGGAGTTACTGAAGGATTGAATGTGGTGGAAAAGGGAAAAGGAGCTACCAATAATGACTACAAGGTTTTGCAATGAGCACCATTCACTGGATAGCATGAACAAAAAGTAGGAAAACTGGAAGATGAGCAGATTAGGAGAGAACTTATGGAAACAGATGCTGCTGTGAACATTTTCATTTTACAGATGAATAAGGTTTCAAAGAGATCGAATAACCTGTCTAAGTTTGCCCAATTGGTAAGTGGGATTCCTGAGTATTTTCACATACATTTATCTTTACCCTCACGGCACCCCCTTTTTATCTTCTCCAATTCACAGATAAGGAAACTGAGGTCCAGGGAGGTGAAGCCTACACAGCTAGAAAGTGGCAGAGCCAAGAATAGATATCTGATCTAACAGCAGATATATTTCCCAATAAAGGAGACACGCTGGGAGACTGATAAAGAAACCTAAGAGGCCAGGTAGAAAAGACTCTGAAGTTTGAACAAAAATCGCGCGCTCAGATTCTCTTTCGATGTTTTGAAATTCCCCAATAAGACTCTAGGACGTCTTTTAAAAGAAGAATAAAGAGGAGTTACTGAAGGATGGGTAGGCTGGGTTTCGAAAAGGACAGCACAGTTACCATTGTAAGAAAGTGCTTCCTGGTCGCCACTTCAGAATCACAGCTGCTCATTAAAATGCAGATTCTGGGCTCCAGCTAAGACATGCTGGTATAACAATCTATGGAAAGGAGACCTGGAATCTGCATTTTTCAAATTAGCGCTCCAGAAATCTCTGTCAAATAATAAAGTTTGAGAACTGTGGAGGTACGGCTTGAACCCTGGCAGCCACCCACTACACTACTAGTCTGATCTACGCAGGTCACTTTGCACCTCCTGGCCTCAGTTTCCGAAGAACAGCGCGTCGCGACGATACACTCCTGAGACACTCGACCTTCCCCTAGCAGTGAGAATCGAACAACACAATCGCTTAAAGGCAGGAGCCGCGGGGCACTGTGGGATACAGAGGTGCCGACGCGGCCCGCAAGGCATTGTGGGACACAGGGGGGGCTGTTAGCCACTCTCGGCCTCCAGCTTCGATTGCAGGGCCGCCTCGTTTCAAGAAACTTGAAAACCCTCTCGGAGCGTCGCCGGGTGTCCCATGACGTAACTGTAAACATCCTCCAGTGTCTTGCAGGATAATCAGAACAGCTTGAAAAGAACAGTGACGAACTTCCGGGTTGCCTTTGCTTTACGATTCGTGCGTTCTGCAGCCGAACCGGAAGGAAGCTGGGGAGTAGTTTACGACAGTGCCGGTTGTCTTTACGGCGCCGGCCGCTGCGCGCGCGTCTTTCCTGAGTTCCCAGATTCTCGGCCCACCGGCGGTGGTGTGGTCTCCGGCCTGGACAATCTCTCGCCATCGGACCCGGCTAAGGCCGTTGCAGGTAAGCAGTGTGTTTCGTAGCGTTTCGCGGACCTCCGGAGCCGAGTTGGGCGGCTCCTGGCCTTTGGCGGCCTACCGGAAGAAACCCCCGTACACCCTCACCTGCCGCCGCTGTCCCTCCGCTGGGCGGGGCAGGACTCTGCCTTCGGGGTCCCAGGTCCGACCCAGTGCGGGGCAGAGCCTTGTGGCTGAGGTCTCTGGCCCTAGACTCTGTTTAGCGGCCACGGGCTGGGCGAATGTGATCATGTTACTTAACCCAGCTGGGTCTCAGGGTCTTTTTAAAGCGGCCCACGGCTCCCTGAGCTGCTATGAGAGAGGTATTGGGGGTGCCAAGCTGAGCGGTGTTCGGCCCTTTCTGAGGAGTTCACGGTCCAAATGTTTCCTTCCCTTTTCTGTGAAATGGGAGGCCAGGGTGGAGTTGATTGATCTCTGATCTGAAACTCTACCCCCCAGGAATTGATGGGGAACGACCTGCAGTGGCTGCCATAACATACCCAGTACCGTGGCCTGCCAGCCGGAAGGCCCCTTCTGACTGCCCTGTTGGTGCCTCCTCATCCTGCCCCTGTACCCGGTACAGCTGTCACTCCGTTTTAACCGAAAGGTTTAGTTTCTCCTGTTGGTTCCATTGTGCTCACTCTTATTTTACGTGCGTTGAAACCAGGTGACTTCCTCCCACCCCACCCCACCCCATCCCCCGCCCCCCCAGAGAAATGCATGTCAAGCCTTGAGCCCGTTTACCTCCAGCTCTGACAAAACAAGTCGATTTTTTTAAGTGTGTTTGGAGATATCTTACTGTGTTATCAGTAGGGGCTGAAACCCCAGATCTTTTCAGGCCGCTGCCCAGCTTATAAAATAATAGGAAGAGTGTTGGACTTAGGGCAGACGACCTTAGAAACCAAATCTATTTTGAAATGATGGGCAAGTCAACTGCTTGAATTGGCTGAACTGCACATTTTTATCTCTAAAATGGGGGTGGGGGTGGGAGGGTTAGTGGTGTTGCATCTGACACGTGTAGGAGCCTGATAAATATTTAATGTGAATTGTTTTGAGACCACCACCGCTTCCCTCAGTCCACTTCCTGTAGTGTAACTTAAGTTCAAGCTGCAGGATGGAGCTCCCAGGTCATTCCCTCTTGCTGTCACCCAAGTGTCCCCTCTGTAGGAAGCCTTAATCTCCCTATCGTTGAACAATTAAGAGAGTTTCCTAAATTTAGTACCCTGCACTCTTCGATTGCTGTCCAGACTCCAGAAATGTTTGTGTAATGAATTTTCCCGGGGGAACTCAGATTCTGAGCATTTTCAGGGGATTACAGTGGATGATAAACGCGTAAGTTTTTGATAGGACCTGTCAGGCGAACATCTGTCTGGAGCCCCTGGTTTTTACGCAGAGTGTGGACCCTGGAGCCAGTTTGCCTGGGTTCAAATTTTTCGTCCATTAGTGTTGTGACTTTGGGCAATTTCTTGATTTCTCTGTGCCTCAGTTTTTTTATCTGGAAAGTGGGGCTAATACTGGCCCTATCTTGGGATTGTTGGGAGGAGTTAATGAATTTATGTGTGGTAAGCACTAAGAACATGCCTGGTACTCATAATGTTTATGAACATTGGCTGCATGGCCACTTTTATGAACTAAGGTTTCTGGTGGCCTCCTCAGCCTTGTGGCGGACCTTTTGCCTGACCCTGTGTCTACTTGCTCTGCATAAGGATTTTCATTGACAGAAAATCAGAAGAACAACAAAGGAAAGTTATATTTCAGGATATATTCACAGACCCTCGTTTTCTTCTCAGCACTGTGTGTAAATGTATTTTTGCAAGACTCAGGAGTAATTGTGCAGTGTTTTACAAAGGAATTATTTCCAAATATGTTAATTAATACATACGGCTTTCATAATGATTCTCTGATAGAAATAAAACAAGGATCTTGTGTATTTTACAGATTAAGAGATTGAGGCTTAGGGATTAAATATTGTATGCCTGGTGAAGGTGAGAATGAGAACTACAACATGCTTATTACACTTGAAAAAAAGTTACTATGTTTCATCAAATATGTGAGATACCACTCATTTTAAGAAGCACAATTATTTCATGTAACACCAAGAAAGAAAAACTGCCAATTACGATATGACACCCCGTCAAGCAGAAGGTGCAGACTCATTTCAGAGGTGGTGCATTGAAGAAAAAAAAATATCAATGAAATATGATACATCAATTTTGTTAGCAGTCTTCTGAGTTTTAAGTATTCACAGTATTATTTACAAGAAGACATTGAATGGGGAGTAGCTCAACAGTTGAGGGTTCTGTTTTGCATTTTTAATTTTGTCATTCATGTCTTAGCTTACCTCAAATGGAGGCTTTTTTTTTTAGTTTGAGGCTTTTCTTCATGGAGCTACTTATATTATTTGTACTTTTAAGGTTTTAGAAGATGGCAAAGTTCATGACACCCGTGATCCAGGACAACCCCTCAGGCTGGGGTCCCTGTGCGGTTCCCGAGCAATTTCGGGATATGCCCTACCAGCCATTCAGCAAAGGAGATCGGCTAGGAAAGGTACTTGCCTGTCAGCGGGGATCTGAATCTCTTAACCTGTGGCTGCTCCTCCAACTTCGTTTCAATTTTATTCTCTCGAAAGCATCAGGGTTATAAGTATCCATTATATAGTATATATAGTATCCATTATATAATATCCATCTAGATACTTCCAGTGGTCATAGGAGAGCTGGGCTCTTAAAAAGCCATCCTGAGCCAGTCCTAACACTTCCGCACACCGTGTCCTCACTTTGGGGGGTTTCTGAGTGAACAGAAACCCACCTGGCTGACCCGTGCTCCATGTCTTCTTCCCTTGTTGCTCTTACTAGGTTGCAGACTGGACGGGGGCCACGTACCAAGATAAGAGGTACACAAGTAAGTGTTCTCCGCCTGACTGCCCGGATCAGGGCCTTGGGGGATTGTTAGTTTTTCTAGTAACCTCCACCTGAAAGCATTCTAGGATGGGAACAAAATGCTGATGATAATTCATAGTATTTCAGGGCATATTCTGGACTGTGGAAACAATCCACATTCTTTTTGGAAATAGCCTCAACTTAGACTGTTCATTAAAGAGGTTTGGCCTATTATAGTGGGTTTTCCCCCCCACTTTTGGGGAGCCACGGCCCCTTTTACAGATCTGGTGAACATGTTCCCATTTTTCATTTCATTGCAATTTATTGAACTTATGAGGCCAGTCAATGGATCCCAGTTTTAAAACTCTGGGTTTTAAGATCCTGATACAGTAAATTGGTTTCTTCCCTCTGTGCCAGTTGAGAGAGCTGGAAGTGGCTCCCTGGAATACTGAGTTAAGATTATCTGAGTCTGAGGTCAGCAAGAAAGTCAGTCGTAGCCCATTAGCCACGTCTGCCTTGGGCACCTGATGATGACAGTGACGATACTTAGACCGCATACTTACCTCTCCTGAGAGAGTAGATTTTAACTCATATTCTTACAGACTAAGGCAGAGAGTGAAATGGGCTTGTCTTAAGTTCCTCAGACTCTGTCTTGACTTAGAAAGTTCTTTGGACCAGAGCTTTTCCAACTTGAATGTGCGTATGAATCAGCTGGGGATCTTATTAAAATGCTGATTCTGATTCCGTGGGTCTGGGGTGAGGCTGTGAGTCTGTACATCTAAGATGATCCCAGCCGATGGGTCAGGTCCTGAGACCACACTTTAAATAGCAGGGCTTTAGACCACCATGTATTTGTAAAATCTGTAGGCAGTGTTGTTACACGCTGTCACCTTTGCCTCCAGATAAGTACTCCTCTCAGTTTGGAGGTGGAAGTCAGTATGCTTACTTCCATGAGGAGGACGAAACTAGTTTCCAGCTGGTGGATACAGCACGCACACAGAAGACCGCCTACCAGCGGAATCGGATGCGATTTGCACAGGTAGGCCAAGAGCCAGCAATCTGACCGTCTTGGGGCTGTCACCTGCTGCTAAAAATGCTACCGTGTAGTACTGCTGAGAGGAGAGCATGTTATTTTGGGTCTTCTAGTGAATTCCAAGTAGCTATTCAGTGACAATTGTGCTAAAATAAATGGGTACTAAGTCCAGGGATGCATTTAAATAGTTTAGCTTTCTGTTGACCAGTAGCAAGGACATCTGTGCTAAGGATGGATGTTAGCGCTGGATTAACAAGGTGATCTGTGTCTGTTGCCTCACTTAATTGCTATGTCCAGGATTTATTAAGTAGATCGTCCAGTTGGGCTGCATCTTCTTACATAAAGAGGCAAACTCAACAACTCTAATAAGAGCCAGTAAACCTACTTCAATAAAAACTGCATGTGGGGCTTCCCTGGTGGCGCAGTGGTTGAGAGTCCGCCTGCCGATGCAGGGGACACGGGTTCGTGCTCTGATCCGGGAGGATCCCACATGCCGCGGAGCGGCTGGGCCCGTGAGCCATGGCCACTGAGTCTGCGCGTCCGGAGCGTGTGCTCCGCGGCGGGAGAAGCCACAACAGTGAGAAGCCCACGTACCGCAAAAAAAGAAAGAAAAAATAAAAAACTGCATGTGGATATAAATCTAAGCTAATTCCAAGTACAAACATACCTCATTTTATTGTGCTTTGCAGATTTTTTTTTTTTTTTTTTTTTTTTTTTTTACAAATTGAAGGTTTGTGGCAACCCTGAATCGAGCAAGTCTTTTGGCGCCTTTTTTTCCAACAGCATTTGGCTCACTTCATGTCTCTGTGTCACATTTAAGTAATTCTCACAACATTTCAAACTTTTTCATTATTATTACTTTTGTTATGGTGATCTATGATCCGTGATGGCTAATGTTACTCCTCACTGATGGCTCAGATGGTGGTTAACGTTTTTTAGCAATAAAGTGTTTTTTTAAATTAAGGTGTATACATTGGTTTTTTTAGAAATAGTGGTATCACACACTAATAGTCTACAATGTAGCGTAAACTATACGTATAGCATAACTTTTATATGCACTGCTAAAGCAAAAAATTTGTGTGACCCACTTTATTGTGATACTTTATTGTGGAGGTCTGGAACCAAACCCAAAATATCTCTGAGGTATGCCTGTGCATACTTGTAAACCCCCGGATGTTGATGCTATAAAAGCAGAGTAAAATGTGCAATTTGGATTTGCATCCTAAACTAACTCCAATGGCCTCCCATTAGGCACTGCCAATTGTAAGCCAGATCTCCAAGATTTTAACATGGATGTTTTTTCCTGCTTCCCAGCGGAACCTCCGCAGAGACAAGGATCGACGGAACATGTTGCAGTTCAACCTGCAGACCCTGCCTAAGAGTGCCAAGCAGAAGGAGAGGTGAGGTGCCCGTCCTGCCAGAACAAGATATTCTTCCAGGACCGACTGCACTCTGACAGCAGGAGGCCAGAGCAGGAGAATAGTCGTCTTCCCCACCATTGCAGGAAAACGAAAAAGTCTTCCCAGGGCCAATTAAGCCACTATCTCAGCCCTGGTGTCATTCTCGAAGAGCTGTTAACAGCAGAGAGCATGGGCAGGACACTGCTTGCAGAGGATGTGACTACTGAAGGGAAACAAAGGCAAATAGGAAGCAATTTTGGAGCTTACCTAGGCTTGGGTCTGCTGTGGCACAACTCCAGGGAGCCCCATTCACGCTGGGGCCTGTGAGTCCCTGGAGCTGGGTAGGATAGTAGCCCTGCCCAAGCTGGGGCTGCCAGTGGACAGCTGGATAGATGGAGTAAAATATATGCATAATACTGGTCAGTAGTGGGGTCAGTATGCCTCTCTAGCATGTCTAGTGTGCACCCTGTTGGTCTGTTCTTTTTTTTAAGCCCCTGTTTTCTTTAAAAATCTGCACTGAAAGCACAGTTTTCCTGTCTTTCCAGAGAACGCATACGACTGCAGAAAAAATTCCAGAAACAATTTGGAGTGAGGCAGAAATGGGACCAAAAATCACAGGTAGTATATCCATATCAGAATTCTGTCCAGGAATTTGATTTTATTTGTTTGGTTTTATAACAGCTTTATTGAGGTATAGTGCACACACTATATAAGTCACCCATTTAAAGTGTACATTGCGGCGATTTGTAGTTTATTGACAGAGTGCTACAACCGTTATTACAGTCCATGTCAGAAGGTTTTCATCACTCTAAAAAGAAGCCCAGCATCCTGTGCCAGTCAGCCCGTCTCCTCCCCAGCCCTAGGCTGCCCCTTATCTATTTTCTGTCTCTAGATTTGCCTGCCCCAGACATTTCATATAAATGAATCATAGCGGAATGATCTTTTGTGACTGGCTCCTTTCACCAAGCATCATGTTTTCAAGGCTAATCCAATGTTGTAGCACGTCAGCGCTTCATTCCTTTTTATCGCCACATTCCGTTAGATGGATAGACCACATTTTGTTTATCCGTTCACCACTGGTGGGCACTGGGGCGGTTTTACTCTGGGGCATATTAGGAATGATGCCCCTGTGGGCATTCCT
>NW_006771408.1:285847-301728 GCF_000442215.2 Lipotes vexillifer
AGTTTGTGTGGGCGTGGTGAGAGTAGAAGACATGTAAGCAAGCGTGAAGGTACAACTGTGGAAGTTACATTTTGCTGGACATGGTGCTTGCTGTAGCAGCAAGAATAAATAGCTGATACCCTGAGAGAAATATAAAGGAGCTGTTACAGCTCCTGTATAAAATGTAGGAATATAGAAGAGCTGATGTTCCCAGGGTGGCATCGTTACTGAGGAGTAGAATTCCCATTTGTTTCTGAGCTCTTGTCCCTTCGGTCCTCTTCTAGATTGTAAGCTCCTAGGAGTCAGGGACGCTGCTGGAAAACAGCCAGCACGTAGTAAATGTTCTGGATATATTTATTGAATAAAAGCCTTCGTACTGTTAACCTGCCTTTTGCTTATGTTTTGCACTGGCTGCCATTTTTCCCCTCCAATGGTTTCCCCCAACAGAAGCCCCGAGACTCCTCGGTGGAAGTCCGCAGTGACTGGGAGGTGAAGGAGGAGATGGACTTTCCTCAGTTAATGAAGATGCGCTACTTGGAAGTGTCAGAGCCCCAGGACATGTAGGTGACGTCTTTTACTACTGTCCACCACACTCTTGTGTGTGTGCACCAGCTGGTGATGACTGTTGGCCTAAGCCCTCGTATTTCCAAAGGTGTTGCATAAGATTGACAGACAGGTTTTAAAAAGCAATGCCAAGAGGGGGAAAGCAGAAAGAAGTTTACTGATATTAAAACTTCATCTCGGGAATTCCCTGGCGGTCCAGTGGTTAGGACTCCGCACTTTCACTGCCAAGGGCACGGGTTCAATCCCTAGTCGGGGGACTAGAATCCCACAGGCTGTACGGCACGGCCAAAAAGAAAAAAAACTTCAGCCCTCTTTGAACTTCCTGGCATTGTGAGCAAAAGAAGAATTAAGTGGGCTTCACTTAAGTGGCGCAGTGGTTGAGAATCTGCCTGCCAATGCGGGGGGGGCACGGGTTCGAACCCTGGTCTGGGAAGATCCCACGTGCCGCGGAGCAACTGGGCCCGTGAGCCACAACTACTGAGCCTGCGCGTCTGGAGCCTGTGCTCCGCAACGGGAGAGACCGCGATAGTGAGAGGCCTGCGCACCGCGATGAAGAGTGGCCCCCGCTCGCCGCAACTAGAGAAAGCCCTCGCACAGCAACGAAGACCTAACACAGCCAAAAATAAATAAATTTATAAAAAGAAGAATTAAGTTATAGAACTCTTGTTGGCAGAAAGAAATTTGCTGTTAAACTCCAGATTTCTTTCCACTTCCTGAAATCCTGAGCAAAAGGAAAAATTAAGTTCTATAGCTCTGAGGGCAGAAAGAGAAAGATAGCAGTTCTTCAAGAGTCATGGAGCTTTTGCTTACATTTCAAAGAGCTCCTTACCTCAAAGGGCCAGTAGATGGAAATAACTTAGCGGGGAGCTGGGGCACCAGACCGAGTCAGTGTGCCTGCCGCGGGCTCTGTAACTGCCGCTCTCCCTGTCTTGGCCTCAGCCTCCCTGTCTTTAAAATGGGGAGGCGGAGCAGAATCAGTTGTGTCCTCACTGTTCTGTGGAGCCACTTCAGGAGCTGAGGGAGCAGGGCCCGGAGCAGGCACTGAGAGTCGAGTCAGAGAATGTTTTCATCTCTCATACTCTAGACTTTGGGTCCCATGGCTTAACAGAAAGAAGTAGGTGGTCTTCTTCCCCTTCACTTAGCACGTGTTGCCTGCTCTCCCCTCAGCGAGTGCTGCGGGGCCCTGGAATACTATGACAAAGCCTTCGACCGTATCACCACGAGGAGCGAGAAGCCCCTGCGGAGCATCAAGCGCATCTTCCACACTGTCACCACCACGGACGACCCCGTCATCCGGAAGGTGGGCGCCCCCTGCCCCGCACCTGCCTGCCCACGGGGAGTGTCGAGGCCTCAGGACAGAGATGCGGGGATGCGTGTGAATCGGTTGGGCCTTGGAAGCCCCTGTAGATGAGAGTCTTCTGAATCGACTTAGGATTAGATGAAAATAAGAGCACTTTGCTGGCCAGACCATAAGTGTTGATGTTAGGTGAAGCTGGGCCCGGGTCCCAGCTCTGCCGTGCTTTCTGGCTTCACCTCTCTGAGGCCTTAGCTTTCTTACCTGTAAGTCGGGGTAAATGTACTTACCACTTGCCGCTGGAGTGAGGATGGCAGCATCGGGCAGTGCTCTCCTGGGATATAGCAGGTGTTCAGGGAGCTGCAGTTCCTTGGACCCCAGGACACAAGTTCGCTGGCTGGCTTGCTGCAGCCTTGCTCAGACAAGGGTGTGGGTGTGAATGCGCCTTCCAGAGGAGTCCTCTCCCTGCTGTGAGTGGCCAGTTCAACCCTGAAGTAGCCTCACCTCTCTTCTGTCCTCTGCAGCTGGCAAAGACTCAGGGGAACGTGTTTGCCACCGATGCCATTCTGGCCACGCTGATGAGCTGCACCCGCTCCGTGTATTCCTGGGACATCGTCGTCCAGAGAGTCGGGTCCAAGCTCTTCTTTGACAAGAGGGACAACTCTGACTTTGGTAAGAAGCCTGTTTGGGGACAACACAGAGGTGCTGAGTGTCCTTGTTGGTTCAGAGCCATCCCCTGGTCTAGAGAATGGGTAGAAGAGGGTCTGTCCCCTCACAGGCGTCAACAGCCATGTCAGAGTCCCACTCGGCCTCCTCGGCAACAGGGCGAGGGACTGTCACTGCATGCCTCTTGGGGCGTCAGCCTTCGGAGGCCTCGTGGTGCCCAGATACCGTGCTTCTAGCTTTTACTCGTTTGAATAGCACTTTCCTGACTCCTGTCATCTCTCTGTACCACCTTTAGTACATACTCAGTGTTTTCCTTTAGATTGATGCCTGTTTTACTTCAGCATATTTACGAAGGAAAAAATACGTACGCATATATCTTACACCATCCGTGTGTGTATGTGCACACAATGAACGAAAACCACTCAGAAATAGCAGAGTGAAGCCAAACGTGATTATATTGCTTCTCTTTGTTGAAAAACTAATAAAATCAAACATTCTCTTGAGGAATCCAAAAAGAAGGAAAAGGTATGGCTTTCTTCCACGTGATTGTGACTGAATTTAACGTTAGTGTCTCAAGTTATCCAGAGCGCACCCTGCTCCTCCCCACTGTGTCCCACACTCAAGCGATCCACGTTAGCAGATGGCGGTTCTTTGGAGGAAGGGTGTGTGTCGTTTGGATCGCCACTGCTCCCCAAAGGGCCATGCACCTCTTCGGTGACTCTGTTTCATGAGTGGCTGGCTGTGTCACACTCTTGCAGACCTCCTGACGGTGAGTGAGACAGCCAACGAGCCCCCGCAAGATGAAGGCAACTCCTTCAACTCACCCCGCAACCTGGCCATGGAAGCAACCTACATCAACCACAACTTCTCCCAGCAGTGCTTGAGGATGGTGAGGCCCTGGGAACATCTGGGAGTCCATTTTTAGCTTGTCAACTCCAGCTGCTGTTTATTGAGCATCTGCCGTGTCGTCAGCTCCGGGGGTTGTGGGATTGGTTAGGATAGACGGGTCCCTGCCTGTCACAGAGGAGATCCGAGCTTGGGCTTTAAGATCAGACAGCCTGACTTTGAACCCTAGATCCACCAGTTTTTAGCTTTGTGGTGTTGGGCATGTTTCTTCTCTGTAAAATTAGAATACCAATAATACTTGTTTCACTTAGATACATTGTGACCTTTTCTTCAAATATCTGTGTACAAGTGCACTCACTGTTTCCCAGCTGGGGATACAGCAACCAGCCAAAGTTGCAACCCTTCAGAAGCTTTGTTACAACGGAGGAGGAAAGACAGTAAACCCTGAGTACACATATGTTGTGACAAGTGGCTGTGTGTACCACGGAGAAAAACAAAACAGGAGGGACGAGACTGCTATTTAAATGAGACACCTAAAGCGTGTGGGTGACAAACATAAGCACGGGGTGAACGCGAGCTGTTACATCCGTTGTGGTCCGCGGGCTGCTTGCTTGCGCTCGGAAGGGGTAAAGGGATGCACAGCACGTAGTGATTCCAGAGCCCCCTCAGGAGCTAGGGACCCAGTCAGGGCTGTGACAAAGCAGAGGTGCAGGGTCTGGCTTATTGCCTTGGCGACAAGTTGCTGCTGTCTCATGACACCTCTGTCATCCTTGCAGGGGAAGGAAAGATACAACTTCCCCAACCCAAACCCGTTTGTGGAGGATGACATGGATAAGAATGAGATTGCCTCTGTGGCCTACCGGTATGTCACCTCCCTGGTGCCCGTGCCCTGTGTGGGTGGCGCGTCTGAAATCCAGGGTCTCAGCTGACCGAAGGAGCTCCTCCTTCTTTGCAGTTACCGCAGGTGGAAGCTCGGGGACGACATTGACCTCATCGTCCGCTGTGAGCACGATGGCGTCATGACTGGTGCCAACGGGGAGGTGTCGTTCATCAACATCAAGACCCTCAACGAGTGGGACTCCAGGGTGAGCACCGCCCTATGTCTCTCCTCCCCTCGCCTCACTTAGAGCTACCGAGATTGTTTTTGTCTTCTGAGTTTTTCCCCTACTTACTTACTGAGAAAGAGATCGTGTGTGTGAGGTAATTACCTTCTTCCAGTGCTTTCTGTCCCTCTGTTCCATTCCCACCTCCTGTTGATTTCTGCTCTCTGCAAGCGTGATTTTGATCTTTCCTTATGAGCCGGGCTGGCAGGTTTCCTGTAAGCCGCGTGGCTCTTCTTTTTGACCTGTTCTTTCGCTTACTGCAGTCCCTACCTGGTCTTCAACTTTCGGACGCCCTTTTTCCAACTCCTTCACTTCCTGAAGTCAGAGATTCTCAGATAAGCCCAGAGGGCATCTTGAAAGAATCACGTGTCCTTCGCTTTTCCTCCTCTTTCTGTTCTCTCTCAGGCTGGTGCGCCATGATTATTGGGCTGTCATCCTTTCTGAAAGTACCTGGGCTATGTGCCTGAATTTGAAATGGGTGGCAGAGCTCCTCGGTGCTGCTGTGTAGAATAAAGGATTCTTGGTACAAGGACAGGAAGGCCGGGCCTGTGTTGAACGAGGGTCCAGTGAGATGGAGTTTGGGGGCCGTTGTGCTCTGCTTTCATTAGAGCCAAGGGATTAGCATTCCAGGCTGCTGAGTCTCACCCCCAGATGCTCCTCAGCCTCCATCACCTGCTGAGAGCACACCGGAAGGTTTGCTGCGAACTTAGCTCTGGGCCAGTGGCCTTTTCTTAGACTTTCCACCATGCCCTCCCTGTAGCACTTGATGTCGTTACATTTGTATGGCTGTGCCCTCTGTGTTAGTACCTTAATCTAGTCTTACACGTTTCTCAGCTTCCTTCACGTGTTTCCTTTGCTGGTTCCCCTCCTTTTTGACCCCCAGTGGAGCCTTCTCTTAGGGTCTGTCCCCTTTGCAAGTCATTTTGCCATAATCACTTCTTTATATAGCATGTATTCATCTTCTTTGTCTCCATCACAAAGTAATGGAAACTTGGAGGCTTAAAATGACATCCATTAGCTCAGAGTTTGGTAGGTCAGAAGTCTAGCATCGTGTGACTTGGTTCTCTGCTCAGAATCTCCAAGAACTAAAGTTAAGGTTTCAGCAGAACTGAGTTCTCAGCTAGAGTTTCTGGAAGAAAATCCACTTCCAAGCTCATTTTAGTTGGCAGAATTCAGTTCCTTGCAGTTGTCAGATTGAGGTCCCCTGTTCTCTTGCCAGATGTCAGCTGGGGCCGCTCAGCTCCTAGAGGCCACCCACATTTCTTTCCATGTGGTCCCCTCCACCTTCAAACAAGCAACATCAGATTCTTTTCGTGCTTGAAATCTCTAGCTTCCTCTGTGTCCGACCTCTACACCCAGATTTAAGAGACTCGCATGGTTAGGTGAGGCCCACCCAGATGGTCTTCCTGACTTAAGGGACCTTAACTCCATCTGCAGAATCGCTTTTGACATGAGATAGCATGATCGTGGGTATTTCATCATACTCACACGTTACATCCAGACTCCATGGTAGCAGATTCTGCAAGAGCAGGGTCACCGGGGGTCATCTTAGAATTCTGCCTACCCCGAGCCTCATCCTTGAACTCTGAAAATGATTCCCGAAATCTATTCTGACTCCCATTCCATTGTTGGTTTTTTTCTTTTTTCTAAAATACCTTGTCCTTCCAACGTCCTTGTTTGTCGTTGCCTCTGGCTTGGCTATCCGTCAGCTTTGTCTCTCCTGCTCTCCGGCTCAGAGCCTCAAACATCTCCTCCTTTGCACTCTTGAATTCTGCTGTCAGGTGCAGTCTGTCTTCTTGCTCAGCTCTGGGTCTCACTGACATCATCCCCCTAGTTTAGGGCCCTCCTCTCCGTGATGCCTATTATTAGCTGACCTCCCTAACTCACTTCTCCCTCCCTTCAGTATCTCTGCCAGTTAATTGTCCGAAACACTGCTTCCTTGAGGAAGCACAGATTTGAGGAAAGGCCCTTAAAATGCCACAGCAAACTCACAAGGCTGCTGCAGGATAGTTTTAATTTTTGAAGAAAGCCCAGAGACATCTGTCAGAATACTGCCCCTAAGTGGTTTGGACCTAACTACTTAATAAAAGGAACTCTTTAGTATTTCTTCTGGCCTAGGGTTGCCAGGAACCAAGAAAGTTTAAGAGTCTCTGCCGTGTGCCCTTCAGCCGGTCACTTCACTCTGAGGCCAGGTTCCCACATCTGCAGAAGAGGTGGTTGGAGAAGGTGGTCTCCGGGGTCTCTCTGCTTTTTGTCTGTGTCTGTGTGTGTGCACAGCGCCAGACCCTGACCTCGCTCTCTGCGGGCCTCCACGCCCACCGGGGCTAAACCGGCCCGTCTCTCCCCGCATCCCTCTCAGATCATTCCATCTCCAGCTTCTGCCAGTATCCTCCATGGGGGAGCTGCCAGGCTCCCATGCAAAACCCTTCCTCTCCGCACAGCATGTAACAAACACGTGCCCTCACCACTTGTGTGGCGCTTGTTTTTTTTAACTTGTGTGCGTGCGTGTCCTGGTCTGGATGAGCTCTTATGAAGGGAGGAGTTGCGCTCTGTTGAGCACCTGCTGCGCAGGGGAGGGACCGAGGCCCTGCCTCTTAAAAGATAAGTCTGACCTCTGCTTTACCTGTGGGCTCGCTCCTCCCCAGTCAGGCCCACTGAGGAGTTGCTTCTCTGCCAGAAGTGGCAGCAGGCCGTGGGCAGTGGGAGCCCGCCTTGGCCCCTGTAACCGGGGCTCCCCTCCTGCAGCACTGTAATGGCGTTGACTGGCGTCAGAAGCTGGATTCTCAGCGAGGGGCCGTCATCGCCACCGAGCTGAAGAACAACAGCTACAAGTTGGCCCGCTGGACCTGCTGTGCTTTGCTGGCCGGATCCGAGTACCTCAAGCTTGGGTGAGAGTCCTGTCCGGGAGCTCATCTTTGGAAGGGGGGGTCTGCAGGTTGGGAGACGAGGGCTGGCCTTTTCTCCTTTTTCTTGGGACAAGCATCAGGCCAGGTGTCACCATTTAACTGATACTCGACCCCAGGCGTCGCTGTGTGTCTGTGCCCGTCTGCCCCCCCCCCCCTAGTACTCCTCTTCCCCTCAACAGTTACGTGTCCCGGTACCACGTGAAAGACTCCTCACGCCACGTCATCCTGGGCACCCAGCAGTTCAAGCCCAATGAGTTTGCCAGCCAGATCAACCTGAGCGTGGAGAACGCCTGGGGCATCCTGCGCTGCGTCATCGACATCTGCATGAAGCTGGAGGAGGGCAAGTACCTCATCCTCAAGGACCCCAACAAGCAGGTCATCCGCGTCTATAGCCTGCCCGACGGCACCTTCAGCTCGGATGAGGACGATGAGGAGGAGGAGGAGGAGGAGGAGGAGGAGGAAGGTTTGTAGCCAAGCCTCCCTCTGAGGTCTGGCGTGAGCGTGTGCCAGCTGGGGCCCAAGCTCTGTACGCGCGGTCCTAACCTCGACGGAAACCTCTGGGAATTCCCTGAGATGTCACTTGGAGTAGCAGTCAGTCTGGCTCCAGAAGCTGCTCCAGAGCCTTTAGATCACAAGACGGGGTCAGGGAGGAGAGAGGTCTCAGAGTAGGGCAAGGAGGAAGCATCTAGAGGAAGGCACCGAAGTTCCTGATGTTAGCCAGTGGTCTGAGGGAGGAAAGACGCTCCAGGTGAGTTACACGGGCTTTAAGCTTTCCCCCACCTGCTTCACCAGTAGGTGACTGAAGAAAATGTGAGGATCTGAAAGGTTTCACTTCTGAGCGGAGGTGTTGAAAATCATAAGCAATTCACCAGTTTGACGTGGCTTTTTTATCTTTCAGAGGAAGAAACCTAAACCAGACAGTGATGTGGGGCTGGATTCTGTGATTCTGCGGAGCCTAGGAGGGCCTTGGATACCTGGTGGAATGTTTGTCTGATTGTTGCTCTCTGCAGCTGGACAGTTGGAGTAAAGTATAAGTCTGTCTAGTCTCTTACCTTCATCGCGTGCCTACGTTACGATCGACAGCGCTGCTTCTCCGAGTAGCCCTTGGGAGAGGGAGGGTGAGATACAGCAGAGTCTGTCTGGAGTTCATAATCTGGGTTCCATCCTTTGTTCTTGAGCCTTAGTAGTTTTACATTCCTGTTAGGAGGTCAATGCCCTGAATTTTTTTGTTCTTGGAACCCCTTGAAATTATCCTTTCCTGGGGAGTGTTGTCCATTGTGAGGTCCCCGTAGGAAGTCCATTTCCACAAGCGCGGGTGCCTGCTGGCTGCGTGCCAGACCAGCTGCTGCCTTCAGAGACACATCACTGGGGAAAACATGAAGCAGGGCAGTCTTTGAAAGTTGAGGTGGGATGGCTGCAGGTGCGGGAGGCTGTGGTGATCGTAAGGGTTCCTAAATTGTTTTCAAGCTTGCCTTGGGCTGGTGACGGGATCTCAAGCTGGCACCCTCAAAGAACTGTGTCATGAACAAATCAGAGCAGAGCTACAGATGTTTAGTACTTGTAAACTTTTTATAAGCGGACAGTGTTCTGTCCAATGTACAGAACACTGAAGTAATATGCCGTGCCACATGTTACACTGCATGTTCTATAAATATCTCATCGGACCCTGACACAGAACTGTAATGCTGGTGGAAGTCATACCATTATACAGATGAGAAAACTGGCTCAGCTTTTGGGTAACGGTCCTAAAGTTAACAATTTTAAACAAAATAATTGAGCCTCAGAAAGCAAGCAAAAACTTACTGGACTGTGTTGTCAGAGTTACTAGGAAAATAGAGCATAAGATGTGCTTCTTGGGGACCTTTCATTGTAGGTGGAGCGTTACAAAATTCATTTTAAGGTAGTGTGACAAGTGTCATGGGGTTTCAAGTGCGGGCTGGTAACTCCCCGAGCTGCCTCCTGCAGACCCATGATGCAACCCAGCAAGATTAGCTGGAACAAGTGGGCAGGTGGAAGTTAATTTCAGTCTCATTCTCTAAAAACGTCTTTTACCAGCCTCCACATGCCTCATGTCTTTCATCTATCCCCTACTTCCATCTGGTCTTGCTTGGGGCCACCAAGTTGACTGCTGTAAATAGTCCTGACTCTCAACTTTCGATCGCATCCTGCGGCCTACAATCCAGGCTCAGCCTAGTCTGAAGGCCCTGCCGTATTTTATCAGTCCTGATTTCCCAGTACAGAACACAGCCAGCAGCTGTTCTAAGTGATTAATTGGCCACACCCACTCTCGCAATCTTCACAACTACTAAGCAGCCCTCCCCAACTTCAGTTTTGGTCTCCCTGGTTTCATTGTTTATTCAACAGATTATTAAGGGCCTCCTGTATGTCAGATGCTGATGGAAGCTGTGAGGTCACTGTAGTGAATAATATAGCTCTGTTTCTGCTCTCATGGAGCTTTTCTCTGCTGCTGATACAGGCTAGGAAAAAAATAGGTAAATGGCATTCCTTAGGGGGTACTTAGGTCTGAGAGCTCAAGGAAGACTTTTCTAGAGAAGAGTCCCAGTGATGATTTTTAATGAAAGAAGCTCCAGCCGTTAAAAGCTGGAAGATCACAGGGTTTTTCCACACTAGGCACGGCTGCCTTCCCACCAGAACCCTCAGCCCCATCTCACAGGACTACTTGAACACCCCCTTGAGGCTTCCTGTACTTGCGCTGTGTTCTACCCATGTAAATCTCATGCAGGATCCACATCCCACCTCTGGAAAGCCAGCCCTGGTCATCCAGTTCACTTGAATGGCAGTTCAGGGTCATCCTGTCATCCTCCATGTTGCCTCCACTTTGCCCACCGTTGCTGGGCATGAGCAGTGGATTTGTGTTTGTGTCTTTACACTGAACTGTCGTAGGCCACTTTGTTTACATTACCAATGATGAAATAAAAATTCACATTTTAAGGCAAGACAAGAAAAATTTCAACATAAAACCTTTTCTCTGTCTTTCATCCTCCTCCCTCCCCTGTAGTGTGCATTGTGCATCCACATTATGCATTAACCAGATCTCCCCTATGGCAGAAATGCCTGCTCAACCATAAAGATCAATTTTTCTTCTGGTGCCAGCAACTCCTTGGAAGAAAACATTCATTTCTCAATCCTGTAAGGGGTCACAGTGACCCTCCACTCACCCTGTACTTGCAGACATCTTTGGTGAACTTTATGTACAATGCCAATATGCCATTTCCCTTAAAGGCAGTGATGCGGGCAGAACAGACTGGTCAGGTGACCTGGGGAGATGACGGCCTGCACCTAATGAAAGTTGTTAGCTTAAATACTTATGACCGTATTAATGTTGCTAGCTATATTACACATATTCTGCCTATTTTATAAGAGTATTGTTTCTTGTACTACCAACTGTGTGACAGAGCGTCCAATAAAAATAATGGTGACTAGGCGACTTGAAACAATTACAAACATACAATTCTATAAGATCAATGATTGTAATAGGCTAACTCTAGATATGGGAAGAAACAACAGGCGGGAACCACTTCCTGAACCATAACAGACTAGTAAGACAGGTGGTCCAGAGGCTTTTGGCTACTGTTAACAGGGCCTAGTCCAGCAACAGCACATGGAGTGGCCTATCAGAAAATTTTGCCTGGCCTGGGAATGGACAAATTGGTCACAGAATGCCTCCCAATCCTTGGTCGAAATTAAGACTGAAAGGGAAGCAATTGTCAAAGAATGTAACCTACCGCCCAGTTCTACAAGAATCAAGTCATTAGCCACTGCAGTTGCTGACCTACAATATACCCTGAAGGAATTGAGGATGAGGAGGTGCTTTTTGCTCTAAAAGTGGCAGAACCAGCCTTCAGACATATTTTCAAGAGAAAGTCTTCTGAACCCAGTTTTTTGCGTTTTCCCATACTTAGAGAAGAACTAAAACCATTAACTAAGCTGTTAATTCCTTGTGAACAGCACCAACCTACCAAGATGTGTGCTTGATTGCACATCCCCCTTCATCAAAATCACATATATGCTGGCCTCCCCTACCGCTTCGTTACAGTCCTCGAGCTTTCTGGAAGAGCTCATAATTTGGAGTATAAATGGGGGGTTTTAATGTCACACTCCACTTCTTAACTGTGTGATCTTAAGCAAATCACCCCTAAATTCCATTTGGCCAGTCAGCTATTTAAGTTATATTGGAAACAATCCCTGGCCTTCCTCTTCTGGTGGAAGATCCAATCAGTCCTATTTCTTAGTAAACAACAGACTGAATCATTGTAGCGAACACACAGGTTAATTTGTTTATCCGTCCTGGTTTCATCAACCTGGTTTCCGGTCCCAAAGTACTGAGTACCCAACTAGTCTTTGGCTACAGTAATGGAGTGGAACAGCTGCGATTATCTCCAAAAGTCGTCTGCTCCCGTGCCTCCCTTACACGTGGAAAGACACAGCTTTAAAGAGCCCCAAGCCACTTGCCAGATTTGATCTTCAGTCGGGCCACCACCTGCCGGCACGCGCCCGCCGGCGGAGCAGCACGTGCGCAGCTCTAGCGAGCGACCCGGAGTCCGGAACCTGACAGCCCAGCCCCGCATGACGCGCGCAGCCACGTGACCCCGCCCACTGCCATGGGCGGGGCCGCCGCGGTGGCGCGGGCAGGCCGAGCGCGGCCTGACTTGGCTGCGGGCTGTCTACGGAGCGGCTGGGGGGGTCGAGCTCTGTGCGGGGGGTGGACTGGCGGGCCGGGGAGGCGGGAGCTGCGGGCGTGGGCACCGCGCACGCGTGGGGAGCGGCTCCCGGATTCAGCGCGCCCGAAGGAGGGTGGCCTCGCTCTGCTCCGCGGGCAGGTGTGCTGGGGCTTCCCTGTCACGTGACGGAAGAGACCCGGGTGTGGGACGGGGGCCTGCAGACCACACCTCCTTCAGGCTGGAGGCCGGAGCGCGGGGGCGTAGCCAAAAAGACGTGACCCTAGAGGGTCTGGCCTTGGGAGGCCCTAGGGGGTGTTGGGCATCCCTGGAATTAGGGGAAATTGGAGAAAACACCCAGCCTCTTATTACCATGGCAATAAGGAGTCCGGCGCCCTTGGGAACTAAGGTCCTGAGGGAGATGGAGGGGCTCGGGACTCCTGGGGGGAGCCCAGATCCGAGCTTGAAACAATGGAGTCGGGGCAAATGAGTTCAGAGGTCCTTGGGTTCTGGTCCTGGCTGCGTCCCAAGTCGCAGTGAGCGCTCCGGCAAGCCCCTGCCTTTCTGGGCCCCCAGTTCCTGGCTCACCTCCGCGGGCCTCGAGGGGCCTTCGTGGTCCGAGGCCTCACCTCTCTGGTCTGCCGTAGGATGGGCCTCTCCGCCGCAGCCCTGCTGTGGGGCCTCCCAAGGCTTCTCCTGACCATCGCCCTGCACCCGGCTCTCTCCCCGTGCCCCGCCCAGGCCTCGGTGCCCGCGCACCGGGACTACTGTGTCCTGGGTGCCGGGCCCGCGGGGCTGCAGATGGCCTACTTCCTGCAGCGGGCCGGTAGGGACTACGCCGTGTTCGAACGCGCCCCGGGACCGGGCAGCTTCTTCACGCGCTACCCCCGGCACCGCAAGCTCATCAGCATCAACAAGCGGTACACAGGCAAGGCCAACGCCGAGTTCAACCTCCGCCATGACTGGAACTCTCTGCTCAGCCACGACCCCCGGCTGCTCTTCAGACACTACTCCAACGCTTACTTCCCCGATGCCGGCGACATGGTGCGCTACCTGGGCGACTTCGCAGACCGGCTCGGGCTCCACGTGCTGTACAACACAACCATTGCCCACGTCACGCTGAACAAGGATCAACGGGCCTGGAATGGCCATTATTTCATCCTGACCGACCAGAAGGGCCAGGCATACCAGTGTAGGTAAGGAACCGGGCCCCAGAGCTCACCTGCTGAAGCCAGTGCCTTCCCTGGAAGAAGGAAACCCATTGGTTGGCCCACAGGTGTGGGAGAAAAGAGGCATTTCTGCCCATCCTTGCTCCCACTGAAATCCAGTGCTAAGAGGTTCAGTTTAGCCATCATTTCCCAAGTTTTTCCTAGAAATGTATGTACTCAAAGATACTTGAAAATTCTGACCATTTCTTTGCTCCAGGATTTTTCAGTCTTCAGTATCTTCACATTCACTGAAGGACTCCAACATTGGGTGTTGAGCATTGTCTGAGCTTATGCACCCACAAAACCCTTTTTGTAGAGCATCTCCTAGAACTTGTGTTCCCCAAAATACATTCTGAGAAATACTGGCAAGTGTCCAGCAAGTGTTAGGCTCAGTAGGATTTCTGAACTGAATGAGAGGGGGGGCCAACAGGCAGTGCTGCCAGGATTCAGTGTTAGCTCGCTTTGACTTGGGAGAAAGCTTAGCATAGTGTAGAGAACCCAAATTCAGAGTTATATGTTATACCGTGCTTGTCTTATCCTCACAAGGATCCTTTGAGGGAGGTTCACTGATCCCCATTTTACGGATGAAGAAATGAGGCTCAGAGAAGTTAAGTAACTGGTGCCATGTCACACGGCTAATAAGGGGTGCAGCTGCCACTTGAGCTCACATCTTCCTGACTCTGAAGCCTGTGTTCTTAACGCTGTTCCCGACTGCCTCTCCGTTCCCGGCCGTCAGCCTAGCACCTGGCTCCAGGCAGGTGCTCGATCACGGTTCATTTTCTCATGCCTTTTGCCAGAGGCTCAGCCTTGCTCCTTGCTTGTCACAGCCCAAGGAGAGAAGGGTTGGGCCAATTTGGACCCTCCCATCTTAGGCAGCAGTGCTACAGTGTAGGGGATTCAGATGTGAGCGAATGGACAGGCCAAAAAGCAAGGGGCCACAGAGGCTGCCCAGGCCCCTTCTCCAGGCCACCCAGTCCTGTTTTCGAAACTACCTTGTGATCAAACCATTCCTCTGCAGGCCAGCAGGGTCCAGCTCCCAGCCTGTCCACCACAGGATTGTAATCCCCAGCAGTGGAAGGAGCAGGACTCTGGAATTAGGCTGACCTGTGGTCAGATTCTGGCTCTGCTGTCTTAAGGAGCTATGGAGGTCGTGGGCCCACGTGGAGCCTGCATCTCCTCACCTGTAGAGCAGGCCGAATAACACCAATGCAGAGCTGCTTTGAGCAGTAAGATGAGGCAGAAAGCACTTAGTACAGGGCCTCGTGCAGAATCACCACTCAGCAGATTGTGCATCTGCCAGGCAAGTAAGAAAGGGGGAAGCAGAACGTCTGGTTTCATTTTCATGACTAGGGCGGTACTTGGTGAGGCTGCCATGTTCAGAATTAAGTGAATTAGTCCACTTCTCAGGGCGTCACCCTCTCCAAAGTCAGAAAGTAAAACTAATTCTCACGTTTGGTATAATCCCAGGAAGGTGTAAAGGAAACTGCACCCACTGGATCACTCAGTGAGAGGCCAGGGTAAGGTCTCAGATGCACTGGGACAGGTCAGGAGGTGGGTGAATAAATGAACAGCCTGCTTTCTTTTAGGAGCCAGTAGTCTGGGTGAGGCGGGCGAGCCAGGCGGCGGGTCCAAAGAGGGATTTTTCACTTCGTGGTCTCATAGCTAAGAGGCTAAGCCATCCTCCCTCTGTCCCCCACCTGCAGCGTCCTTCTCGTGGCCACTGGCTTGTCAGTCCCCAACCAGGTTGACTTCCCTGGCTCCGAATACGTGGATGGTTATGAGTCCGTGTCCGTGGATCCCAAGGACTTCGTGGGTCAGAATGTGCTGATCCTGGGCCGGGGGAACTCGGCCTTTGAGACGGCGGAGAACATCTTGGGTGTCACCAACTTTATCCACATGCTGAGCCGCTCCCGGGTCCGGCTCTCCTGGGCCACCCACTACGTCGGCGACCTCAGGTATGCTGGGCAGGTACTGTGTGTGCTGTGCTGCCAGCCCCTGACGCCCGCCCGACTAACCACCCTGGCCCCTGAGGCTTCCTTACCCGGCACAGACTTCTTTCTCTCTCCCGACATTCCCCTTGGGCCCCAGGGCCATCAACAATGGCCTGTTGGACACCTACCAACTGAAGTCCCTGGACGGGCTGCTCGAGTCTGACCTGACGGATCTGGCCATTGTGAAGGACCACGAGGGCAAGTTCCACGTCACCCTGAAGTTCTTCCTGGAGGAAGGCAACCGGAGTGCCGACGCCGTCCGCCTTCCCCAGGACGATAACGACAACTTCGCCTTGCGCGTGGCCTACGACCGGGTCATCCGCTGCCTGGGCTGGAACTTCGACTTCTCCATTTTCAGCAAGTGAGTCCGAACAGAGGGGAGGAGCTGGATCTCTCAGCAAAGCCCTCTGGTCAAGGCCCAGGTGGACAAGGAGACGCCAGAGGGCTTGAACAGATCCTCCTGTGCCATCAGGTCACACAGGGACCCAACCCAGAGCCCAGCCTCCAGTGCGGCTTGAATCCTGGCTCTGTCCCTGACCCCCCCCACCACGTCTTTAACGTGAACCTCAGTTACTCTGTCTGTTAAATGGACGTCATCATACCTGCCTCCTAGGGTCATGGTGTGGTTTAAATTTGAGCAGGAAT
>NW_006771408.1:303318-308282 GCF_000442215.2 Lipotes vexillifer
GGAATGTAAGCACTTAGCTCAGTGCCAAGCCTGTAAAAAGCATTTCATACATAGCAGCGATTTTTATTCACAGCCCTTTCCACTCACAGGTCCCTCCGACTCTCTGCAGGGGGTGAGCTCAGCAAGAAGTACCCCCTGGTCAAAGCCAGCTATGAGTCCAAAGGGAGCCGGGGCCTCTTTGTCCTGGGGACTGCCAGCCACTCCGTGGATTACCGGAAATCTGCTGGGGGCTTCATCCATGGATTCCGATACACAGGTGAGCCCGGCAGAGAAGGCCGCTGTCCCCAGGGTTTGTAAAGAGACGCCTGATTCCCTTAAAGCAGCCTTAACAGCAGTTGATTGTCATAAATTCCCTGTGGGGCAGGCAGCCGTGGGTTTTCGTGGTCTGAGGACACATCTAGAGAAGTACCAGATAAGGTGTAAAAGTAAGTACATCCGGGGGTGGCGTGTTACCCGCATCACCGTGATTGGCAAGGATGCTGAGCTTGGGACTGCTAACCTGGGCAAGCAGCTGCGTGGTCTCAGGGGTGAGGCTTCATAACCTCCCTAAGCCTCTCTTGGCCCTCCCAGGTGTCAGAGTTGTAAATGAGGTGAATTCTTCACCCCATAGAGCTGTTGTAAGGACTACATAAGGTAATATCTGGAGACCGTGGAGCTGTGAAGCATTACGTACACATAGACTCTCTGGGTACCAACAAATTTCAATAAAAGTCGCAACTAGATTATATTAGCTCTTTTTCAAAACTCTGAGTACTAAGGGTACCAATTTTCTGCGCTCTGGGTAGCCCATTGGATGGGTGCTTTATTGCATGACGAGTGTTACATGGGCCAGTTAATTTGACCATAAAAACACCATAAGGGGGCTTCCCTGGTGGCGCAGTCGTTGAGAGTCCGCCTGCCGATGCAGGGGACACGGGTTCGTGCCCCGGTCCGGGAAGATCCCACATGCCGCGGAGCGGCTGGGCCCGTGAGCCATGGCCGCTGAGCCTGCGCGTCCAGAGCCTGTGCTCCGCAACGGGAGAGGCCACAACAGTGAGAGGCCCGCGTACCGCAAAAAAAAAAAAACATCATAAGGATCCTTCATCCTGATGTTTCTATATTTAATGTGATGCCTCACTTGCCTTAATGCTTTTTGCATTTCACTCTCCTTCCAGTTTAAAGGGAAAGATAATCATGCTTTGCTGTTGATTTCCAGGCGATACGTTTTATACCCTTTGCGTGTTGTCAGGGAAAGAAACCGAGAATGTTAGCTGTCTGTTTACCAAAATATTTGCAAATGGAACACACACACGTACACAGAATGGGAAGAGTCTGTCTCTCCAGCTGTGTCCCCAGCAAGAAACCCTCCTCACATTCCCATGCATGTCACCCTTCCTGCACCTGCTGTCCTGACAGGTACTGCCCCATCCCTCTTGCTTCCCTCAGTCCTCTCATCTTTCCCCAGCTCACATTCTTAGTTCTTCCGATAGCCCCATAAGAAATAACATCTTGTTATTTCAACTCCATTTTTCGTAGAAGGAAACTGGGGCACAGAGAAGTTAAGTCACTTACCCAAAGTCACCCAGCCAGTGGATGGCAGAGGTGGCATTTGAATCCACACCTGTCTGACTTTGAGGCTCCCAGCTGACCACTAAGCTTCAGGCAAATGGGAAACAATCCTGGATGGACAGGCCACCAAGAGCTATGATCACCCCTACTAGCTGGGGACCCCACTTAGAGGGAGGGGCAGTGTGGCTGTACACAGTACATCCTGCCCAACCTTGCTCATCAGTCAGCTGAAGAAAAGGACCCCAAGGGAGACAAGTAGAAAACAGCAAAGCAGAGGAAAGCAAGATGAAAGATGGTGACCTCAGAAGGTAGGCCCTGCTGGGAACCCTGCCCCTCCCCCTCCTGTCTCTCTCCAGTCCATCCCAGCCTCACTTGCCTGACTTGGGACCTGTTGGTCTCTCCTGACTGGTCTTCCTGCCATTGGTCCCTCTGGCTTCCCATCCAGCCACTCCGGTACCCACCAGAACACTGTTCTTTAGACAGGAAAACCTCCAGGGGCTCCCCAGCCAGGTCCTCGGCATGGCATCCAGAGTTTCGTGCACCAGCTAGCCTGCCCAGCACCAGCTAGCCTGCCCAGCCTGGCCCTCACCTCCTTTTCAGAATGTGCCAGTTTCTCAAGGTTTTATGTCTTTGCACCCATGCTTCTTTTGTCAGGCCCCCTTCCCACCCTTCCCGAGCTGTGTAATTCCTTATCCTTTCACAAAATGCAGCATAACCTTGTTTCCTCCAGAGAACCAGATGTCTGTCTGTCTGTCTCGTGAGGCTGAACATCCTTTCCTGTGACTGTTGGGCGACCCAGTCTCCCATCACGTGAACTGTCTGTCTGTGTCCTCGCTGTTACCGGATTTGGGTGTTGTGTTGATTCATTTCCAGAAGCAGGCACCTGTGTGTGGTGCCCCAGTGTCACCGCTGTGTAAGGGCAGGCCCAGGTACACAGAAAATGTCCCCCTGTTGTTTGAGATAGCTGTTGCTTTTCTATCCTTCCAGAAATACACAGAGCATCTCAAAGTAGAACTTAGTAACAGATGTGGGTTTCGGCTGTGAACAAGAGGGAGCAGTCAGAGGGTTTCCATTTGGGAGTCTCCCATAGACATGGGGACTGTGGGGTGGGGAGAGATTGCAGAGGAAGGCTCTGGGTCTGGCTTGGACGCGTCACACGTGAGGTGACAGTGGCAGGACTTCCACATGCAGATGCGTAAAGCAGAAGCGGGCAGTCTCGGGCCTGGGGACCAAATCCAGCCGTGCCCGTTCATTTCGCAGTCCTCTATGGCTGCTTTCCCACCAGAGGCAGAATTGAGTCAAGTGAGAGAGACCGTCTGGGCTGCAAAGGCAGAAACACTTTCCATCCAGCCCTTTTCAGAACACACGTGCGGACCCGGCTCTAAAGGCACCTTCTTGGAGCCGCGCAATACAAGCGTGCCCTGAGTGCAGAGCTGGGGGGCTCTGCGTCCCCCCTACCCTGCCCCCGCCCCGGAGGTGAAAGATAACATCTCAAGGGCAGCATGCCACTCCTCCCTCTGGCCATTTCAGTGCGTGCCGTCCACCGGCTGCTGGAGCAGCGTCATCACGGCGTCACCTGGCCCTCCACCGAGCACCCCATCACACAGCTGGCCAGTGCCATCATCCGGCGCGTCAACGAGGCTTCTGGGCTCTACCAGGTGTTCAGTGTGCTGGCCGACGTGGTCCTGTTGGAGGAGTGAGTAGTCAGCCCTCGCCTTCCCACTGCCCCGCCCCCTCACACGCCGTCGTGCTCTTCTCTTCCTGTTGCATGTGTGGAAGAGCCCAGTGGTTCTTCCCTAAGATGAAGATGGCTGGTGGGGTGGGCAGGGAGGGTGGGGATCAGTCTGTTCTGGGGAAGTCAGTGAAATCAACACCACAGGCTCTACTGACAGACAGACAGACAAGACGTGAGTGTGACGGCAGCTTTGCCACTTTCCACCAGTGTGATCTGGGGCAAGTTAGTTAGCCTCTCTGAGCCTTTCTCTCATCTGCAAAATAGAGCTAATAATACCTACCTTGCAGGACTGTAGGAAGGAGTAAAGGTAACTGGTAGAAAAGCATCTGGTACCAAACAGATGAGCAGTGAACTGCAGTGATGACGGATCACCACCTGCATGGATTTAAGAGCTCCTTGGGCCAGACCATGTCGGCTCCATGTCAATCAAGTGACGAGTAGCAGGTCACAGAGGACGCTCCCTGAGGAAGAAGCCACGCAGAGCAGGGAAGAGAGAAGAGCTGGGGGTGGTGAGCAGCGGGGCTGGTTCTGAAAGGACGCGGGGCAGGTGAGACGCCTCAGAGGGAACAGCCTGCTCCAAAGCCAGTGAGTGCAGCAGCACATCGAGTTCAGGGACCTGCAGGAAACTCAGCGGTGCTCGGAGCAAAACCCCCATCACCTTTGACTCCTCTCTCATTCATACCCATTCACAGCATCCGTAGGTCCCATCAGCTCTACCTTCAAACTGTGTCTAGAATCTGCCTCTCACTAGCCTCCCCCCCCCACTGCCACCTTGGTCTGGTCCATGAGCATCTCTCACCTGCACTGATACAGCAGCCTCTCACCTTTGACCTCATGGCCTGCTCTCAACATGGTGGCCGGAGTGATTCTTTTTTTTTTTTTTTTTTTGGCTGCTGGTGCGTGCAGGCTTTTTCTAGTTGCGGCAAGTTGGGGCTACTCTTTGTTGCGGAGCATGGGCTCTCGGCGTGCAGGCTTCAGTACTTATGGCACGCAGGCTCAGTAGTTGTGGCTCACGGGCTCTAGAGCGCAGGCTCAGTAGTTGTGGCACACAGGCTTAGTTGCTCCTTGGCATGTGGAGTCTTCCCGGACCAGGGATCGAACCCGTGTCCCCTGCATTGGCAGGCAGATTCTTAACCACTGTGTCACCAGGGAAGATCCAGAGCGATTCTTTTAAAACTTGAATCACTAGAATTCAGTTCTGTTCACTATCTTCCCAAGGCCCGCAGCTTCCCTTCCCAGCCCAGATGACACCCAACATTCCCATCGTGGCACACACGGCCCTCCTTGACCTGCCCCCGCCGACTTCCCCTCCCCTCCCCCTCGCTCCACTCCAACCACACTGGCCTACCTCCTGTCCCTTGAACGTGCCAAGGTGTGCACTCACTCCGCGGGCTTCTCCATCACTGGTCTCTCAGCCTGGCTCACCCTCTCCCTAGATACCCACTCAGGTTACTCAGCGTCTTCTGTCTTCTCTCCCCAGTGTAAGTCAGGGCTCAGCTGTAACAGTAATATTCAAGTGCGACGCGCAGGCCTGATCAGTGTCTGTACGCTGTTTGACGGGCGCTTCTAGGCAGGAGAGGCAGGTGCACGCACACACCGCACGCACGCACGCACACGCCTGGCACCTCTGCCGCAGCACTGAGGGTCTTACCCCCGCCGTGTTGCCCCTGTCCCCAGGAAT
>NW_006771408.1:308454-335156 GCF_000442215.2 Lipotes vexillifer
AGGAATGCCACTGCTTTTGAGTACCTGGAGGAGTTCCCCATGCAGGCGCTGGCCCAGCTGGAGACGATCACGGGAAGAAGGGCAAGGCACGGGCTCTTCGTCATCAGTATGGAGTACGGCCGGAATTTCTCTGGGCCCGACAAGGACGTCTTCTTTTATGACCGCTCTGTGGGGCACACGGAAGACGCCTGGCTGTCTAACTTCCTCCATCCTGTCATCTACTACTACAGGCACCTCCCCACCGGTGAGCTGGGTCTCCGCTCTCCCCCGAGCGAGGGCACTCCTCGGACCCCAGCGCCATTAAGCTGTCGTGCAGCACCCTCAGCTGACAGGACGGGGGCCGCTAGGGGCTCTGCCCAGAGCCTAAATGGGGCAGATGGTCCAAGAACGATAAATGCTATTCCCAGATTCTGGCCCACACGTCGACCTGGGCAGGCCACGTGTGGAGCGGCGTGATCACCTCCAGGCACCACGTCGTCAGAGGGACACTGTTGTTGCTGTCTCCAGAGGAGGCTGACCGTGGAGTGGGGAGCAGGGATCTGGGGACTGACTCTTAGAAGGAACAGGAAAGGGAAGGGGAACTGGTTAGCACAGGAGGGGAGCGGGAGAGCTGGGCAGTGTTCCCAGGGCCCTCCTTTCCTCGCTGTGTGACCTTGGACCATTACTTAACCCCGCTGAGCCTCAGCTTGCTTGGGTGTGAAATGGGGGTGGCCATGGTACCCTCCTTGTAGGATGAGGGTTAATGAGATGATACAGCACAACTCCAGCATGGTGCCCGGCACAGAGTAGCTACCAAATGATGACCAACCTGGGGAACACGACTCCTGCTTCCAAACTTGAAGGGATGTCCCCTGGAAGAGGACGATCTAAAAATAGAGGTCGTTCCAAAGGGCGGAGGTAGTGTCAACAGGTAGAAGTGACAGGAGCGCAGGTTGACGTTCACTCTAAAGGAGCAGCGCATCGTGAATGCTCCCAGAGTCCCCCGATGCAGGGATGGCCATGGCTTGGTGCCCTGTGGCAGGGACACACAGAAGGGCACCCACCAGGTAGGAAACTGGACTAGAGGGGCCCTACGACCCCTTGGATGCAGGACCCCAAGTCTCCTCACAGAAAGGCCAGTTTCAAAGCAGCCACAAGAGACCTCAGCTCACGTAAGTCTTAGAAGCAAACCAAGTTCAAGTGACTGGTCTTAGTCCTGCCCGCTGACAGTGCAGGGGATGAGTCTAGTCTAGTCCCTCTCCCTCACGTCCACCTTTCAGACATTTGGAAGGACAGCTGAAACAGGCTGACCATGGCCCATGCAGAGGTGCATCAGGAAGGCTGAGCGCGAGGGGCTGGGGGGCAGGCACCTGGGATGTGGCCCTGGGAATGGAAGCCCCGCGCTCGGCTCTGACATGGCGCCCTTTCTCGTCCCCACAGAGCAGGAGGTGAGGTTCCGCCCCGCAGGCTGGCCTCTGCCACGGCCCACGGCCATCCACCACATCGTGGAAGATTTCCTGACGGACTGGACGGCCCCGGTGGGGCACATTCTGCCCCTGAGGCGCTTCCTGGAGAACTGCTTAGACACCGATCTCCGGAGCTTCTATGCAGGTAACTTAAGTTTCCCGAAGGACGAAGGGGCTGAGCTGGAGGGTGAAGAAGACCAGGTACATCCGTGCCCTGTGGAACTGCAGGACGTGCATCTAGAAACCCAGACCCAAGGCTTCCATCTGCTACAACGGGAGGACTCGGTGTTCACAGAGACCCCCTCCCAGTACAGCACACCTGCGAACACTGAATAAAATGTCTTTCTTAAAAAACCGGCAGAAAAATAAGGGAACTCCCCAGAGGCCAAACACCAAGAAAAGCACAAACCCACCATTGGATGAGAGATACCTGCTGGTTGTCAGTGGCCTAGAGCCCGGGTAACTGACCAGCACTTGGAGCTGGGAAGGCGAGGCTGGAGCAGGGTAGGATGTCTGTACAGAGACCTTTAAATAGAGCTGGGGTCTCAGTACGTAAAGTAGAAGGCGGAAAGCACTCCCAAGAGAGATAGAGGGGACGCACGCTTTTTGGCTCTGGGTAGAGTGGGGGGAAAATCTCCCCTGAGAATTTCCATCCACTAGGCCTCACTCGTATGAATTTGGGGCCAAAGTTCACACTATCGTTGTGGTGCAGAAATCACAGAAGTCAATGTGAGTCTTCTGTGAGGACACATACCTTAAAACTAGACCTCAAATTCCCCCAGATAAAGTTCCCAGGAACATGAACTCCCAAGCAGAAATCACTTAACACATAAGGATACAAACTACCATGAGGGAGTGTCAGCAGAAGCAACACACTGTAGGATGAAACCTACAAAGACTGTGGAAAATGGAATGGTCAGAGAGAGGATGTAAAGTGTGTCCAAAATCTGTAAGTAAATAAAAGAGAGATTACTGAAAATAGAATGAAAGGGTAGGACTACCAGAATTGACTGGGCAGGTTTGAGAAAGGTCCAAATAGAACTTCTGGAAATGAAAATAAAAATCTGTAATTGGAAACTCAGTGTCAGGGTTAGTAGCACATTAGACAGAGATGAAGGGAGAATTGGTGAACTGGATGGAAGATAGCTCTGACGGTCAAACCCAGAGAGGGACTTGGGGAGAGAAGTCTCATGATCCACAGGAAGAACTGACCAAAACAAGCCAGATTTTTGTCTTTTTTTTTTAACCCCCTGAATTACCAGGATACCCACTCCTTTTTTCTGTCCAGCAAACATCTGTTGAACAGTGGTTGTATATCATGCACTATTCACATCAAACCAGGTTAGAGATGGTCAGTCCTCGGCCTGTGGGTCAGAGAGCAAGTGTCCTTCTTTCATCCCTCAGTCTACCTTGAAATAAAAATGTATATATTAAGGGGGATGGCTTAAAACAATACTTTAAGTTAATAGTCTAAATGCGTGTAGATGCTCAGACAGGGGTAATTCATAGAGCAGAGCTAAGCAGCATTGTGCAGACATAAACTCTGACCACACACTTACACGTGAAATTACCCACTATAGGTCCGGAGACCTCAGCTGCAAAACCTGTCTGCTTCTCAAGGTTTCAGGAGTACACAGAGATGCCAGTGCCTGTTAGGGAGTGTATTCCTACCCTGAGTTATGGCTCCTGCCAACCCATCATCACAGGCCCTGCAGCCTCCTGGCTCCTACTCCCTAGGTATACTCAACAGTATAAGCCACTGAGTGTCACTGCCTTGAACTTGAAGGAATCCTCCCCACAAAGGGCCAGCTGGCAGAGGGTGGGCTTTCCCTCCACCCAGTTAGTGGATGTGCAGCCGCTAGTTCTGGACCCAGATCTGCTGGGCTTCTCCACCCCCTGGCCCCTGCAGAAAGGGTGATGTATGTCATAGGAGGAGGTGCTTGCCGAAAGGCCACCTCACTGCCCCTCTCCGTCCTCTCCCACATCTGCTGCCGTCCCTACTCAGAGAGTATGGTCGTGGACCATTCTGGCAGGGGCCCTCTGTACTACAAGTCAGAGGTAAGGTAGGAAATAGCTTTCCTGTGGCACCTCACAGCCTGATCGAGCCTGGGCGAGCCTTACAGCATCCTTTGGTAATGTGCCCATTCACTGAGGCAAGAGACTCAAGATGGTTTTCTGACACTCACTCCATCTTCCCATCCTGTCTCTAAATCCCTTAGAAGATTGAGCCCACCTCTGTTTCATCCTTTCTATTCTTTAAGTCAAAGTTATATAAGTACTTGGCCAAAAGGCTTTTTTACCCACTTCCATTCCCATTCCCCAGAAGGAATGACTTCTAGCTCTTCTGGTTGTCTCTTAATATTTCTAAATAACACGTATCCACAGCTCTTTCTTCACTGATCAGATTTGACCTGCACACCAACCTTCTGCTGTGACACAGACGAGGGTCTAGCAGTTTTATCTTTACGTCCCCCACAGTGCTTAGAATTGTGCTTTACATACAGTATCTGCAGCTCAGACATTGTTGAGGAGATAAATCTTTGCAGGGAACTCTGAGCTCAAAATGGAACTGACCACCGAGTTCCTGGCCTCCCCAGGGTGGCTCCTGGAAGAGAAGGCTGAGGGACTGCTCCTGGGTGGCTGAGTTCCCACCCTGCTGGTGCCACGCACAGCAGCATGCGGGCCTCCCACCTCTGGGAGCTGAGCCGTCTCTTTGGTTTGCTTTCCTTTCCTTTGGAGCCTTGTTTTTCCAAAATGTTGAGGCAGCCTCCCAGTCTTGGAACCTCAGGGAGGGATGAGATCCACGGCTACCCAGGTCAGACGTGAGATACCCAGAAAAGTCAGCTCCCAGGCTCGGGATGGAGGGAACCGGGTGAGGGCCCTGGGGCACTGGCACCCCCTCCCCTTGCACCTCTCCCCACACCTCTCAGCCCGGTCTCCTCTTGCTTTTGTGCAGAGTCCTGTTTTCTATTCGTCCTAACACGCCAGAAGCTCCCACCCTTTTGCCAGCAGGGATACCTGAGAACACAGGGGCTCGTGGGAACTGAGAGCCTCCGCCAGCACGGCGTGGAGAGCGGGTTTCTGTGGGACTATGCCACTGTGGGCCGGGGGGACAGCGGCCAGCAACCAGGCAACCACGGGCCAGGACAGCACCCTCTGGCTCCAGGGCCTCCGGTCTCGCCCTTCGACAGCAACAAAGAGGAGCTCTGATGGCCAGGCCTCTCCCGCCCAGGCCCACAGTCGGCCCTGCCCTTTCGCCACGGTTCAGTGCTCCCACCGACGTGATTGCCAGAGACACCTCAGATCATCGCAGTGACCGCACCAAAGCCACACGGAGGGCATGTAAGGGCTGAAGGGCGGCCACTCGGTGGTCTCCCCTCCTGTTCGGTTCAGAGGTGCCTGGGAAGTGGGGACCAGAGAAAGCATCTTCTGCCAGATGGAAGGGAGCTGCCTTCCACACCGGAATTGTCTGCAAATGAGCTGTCACGGAGCACCAGGCTGGCCTCAGTTCTGTCCCCATCAAGTGCCCAGTGGTTCCTTTTCCTTCCAGTTGTCGACTTAAAAAATATTCACAACCTAAAAGTTGAGAGTTATGTTTTATTCAGCGGGAATTCTTAAGACTTCAGACCCAGGAGGCAGCATCTCAAATAACCCTGAAAGAACTGCTCTGATGAGGTGAGGGGGGAGCCAGGTTATACAGAAGTTTTGCAACAAAGGGCAGGTGGTCTGAACATCAAAAGATTATTGTTAATTAAAGAAAGCCAGATATCCCAAGTTTAGGAATTTAGTGCCTTTCTGTGTATGGGAAGATGCAAGAGTCTGGGCTCACTGAAATCTTTCCTTTGATAGGCACCTCAGCTGTCTGGGGCCAATATCCTATGTTTTCACATCCTGAGTTTCCTCAGGGCTCACCGTGGGGAGTGGCTGCAGTCTGATGGCTGCTCAATGGCAGATATTCTTTCCTTCCTGAGCTCCCTCAGGGCTCACCAGCTCACATCAGTGGTGGCTGCAATCACTGATGAGTGTGGCATCCTTTGTTTACTGATGTAGCGGGAAATACTCCATTTCTCAGACCCTCCTCTCGGTTGGAAATTTGACCAATATTCGGGAGACATTTCATGACCAAATTTTGTCCCACGGCACTGGGAGGCGCATCCCAGATCAGGTGAACATTTTTGTTGATGTGTCACTCCAGGTGCTAGTTTCCAGATTAGGCCCTGTTGATAATTAAAGATTCTCTGGATCATCTGTCTTACTAGTCTACTATGATCCAGGAAATGTTTTCTCTTTTTGCTCCTTCCCGTACCTAGAATCACCCTATTACAATTATTCGATAAGAGTCATAAATGTGATGTTTCCTCAAGATGTTTAGCCATCATCAATTTTGTTGGAGGCCTGGTTACACACTGGGTACTGTAAGAGACAACAATCTTATAAAATAGACAGGATATAAGTAATGCAGCTAGTAATACTGACAAAGTCTTAGTGCAGCAGGGAGACACGAAGTACGAGCAATTTGGAAACAAAGAACAAATTAAAACAATTATTAGTATAACTAGTTGTAATCCAGTTGCAGTAAACCATCAAGTCCACAGGAGGGCCATCTGGAGAGGCCAAATTTTGGCAGGAACAGGTAGAAAAAGGTAAATGTTTCATCTTTGTTTACAAAGGTATACCTTATCAACTTGTTGTACATCATAGCATAAGAGAAAAGGTTTTTTTTGAAAAACAAAGATTAAAGCTAGTATATTTCCCAAAGTCATAAAGTTATAAATCATATTCATCAGTTCCTTCAGTCCCATGTCATTGATTCCTGTTGATCTGGATGAAGTAATCAGGTTTTGAGTTTTGTCATTTGTTACAGAGTTCAGTGGTATTATCTAAAGGCAATCAGAAACTTATATTTGGGGACTTCCCTCCCTGGTGGTGCAGTGGTTAAGAATATGCCTGCCAATGCCGGGGACATGGGTTCGAACCCTGGTCCAGGAAGATCCCACATGCTGCGGAGCACCTAAGCCCATGCACCACAACTGCTGAGCCTGTGCTCTAGAGCCTGCGAGCCACAACTGCTGAGCCTACGTGCCACCAACTACTGAAGCCTGTGCACCTAGAGCCCATGCTCTGCAGCAAGAGAAGCCACTGCAATGAGAAGCCTGCGCACCGCAGCGAAGAGTAGCCCCTGCTCGCCACAACTAGAGGAAGCCCGTGCACAGCAACGAAGACCCAATGCAGCCAGAAATAAATTAATTAAAAAAAAAAAAGAAACTTGTATTTGTTTTTTATGAGTCTTCTTAAAAATCTTCATTTTGTAAAAGCATCAGGACAAAACTTAAAATAGCATGGTTAAAGATCTGAGTACAGTGCAACTGGCAGGAAACTTGCATATTTCTGTGACATAACGTTTTAGGATAATAACTAGAATTATGACTGATAACATTATCTCAGGGCATATCAGATGTTAGGGATTCCATATAAATTTTTGGAATATCTATATTAATGACATTTACCCATACACTGTAACCTAAGGTTCATCTCCAATCACTTGACAATGTCTCTGAAGTAATTAAACATACCAGATAAACTTAATTAGTTTAACATTCATCTCTGAGATGTCTCAGGATGTTCCTTCAAAGCATCCCAGAGTCAGCTGTAGGCTAAAAGAGCTTTAGTTGGATTTTAATATTGGGGAAATTTGTTAAAAATATCAACAATGTTTTAAAACACAACAGGATCACAGGTCACTGTGAATCAGTACTTACTCATTTAACCAAAGTCACAAAAAGATTTTTAAAAAATACAGATCACTTAAGCCAGGTAGCCAGTTGTCTAGGTTTATCCAACTAGGTTTTAACCTTTTTTTTTTTTTTTTTTTTTTTTTTTTTTTGCGGTATGCGGGCCTCTCACTGTCGTGGCCTCTCCCATTGCGGAGCACAGGCTCGGGATGCACAGGCTCAGCGGCCACAGCTCATGAGCCCAGCCTCTCCGCGCACATGTGGGATCTTCCCGGACCGGGGCACGAACCCGTGTCCCCTGCATCGGCAGGCGGACTCTCAACCACTGCGCCACCAGGGAAGCCCTATATCATGGTTTTATCAGAGGCTCAGTCACACATTTGGTAATGTAAGAGACAACAATTTTGTAAAACAGGCAATATAAAAAATACAGCTAGCAGATTAGTAAGGTAATAAGTAAGAATTTAAGTCAAGAACTTTCATTAGGTGTGACCCAGTATATCCCAGGTCGCCTGACTTAGTCTGTTCTGTACCAATCCTTATATTTTAGGGAAATTATATATTGGCATTGTCCACAAGGCACCCAGTCCAGTTTTCTAGTGTTACTAGACTGCCTATCCTTAGTATGATTTAATTGTTCCCAGCATAGTGGAGCCTTTAAACTTAAATTACCATAGCCTGGTGTTAACTACATAAATCCATCCCATAATTGTGGGAGGTTTTATTTCTCGGCTGAAATTTTGCTTGTTGCTCTGATTGAACTTGAGTAATAGAGAAAAATTTATATTTATGGCCGAGGTCAGAACAGGTATTATAAATCCGCCAGGTGAGGGGATCTCATCTAGTAATATCAATAGTGGCCTGAACATGACTATAATTTTTCTTTAAAATAAATTTCCTAAGAGTCAACCAATTAGAGCCTTGGGGTGGAGAAATTCACTCAGCTAAACCAGAAATACTAGACACAGGTAATTGGCCACAAACCCAACAATTAGATTGATTTCAAAATTAGCATAGGATCATGCCTCTGATAGAAAAACATCCGATTCATATGCAAAGGTCCAAGAAGTCAAGAAAACATTATGAATGAGCATACGAGTCAGGTCGGGGATCTTGGGCTGTATACTTTTGCGGTACGCGGGCCTCTCACCGTTATGGCCTCTCCCGTTGCGGAGCACAGGCTCCGGACACGCAGGCTCAGCGGCCACGGCTCACGTGCCCAGCCGCTCCGCGGCATGTGGGATCCCCCCAGACCGGGACACGAACCCGTGTGCCCTGCCTTGGCAGACGGACTCTCAACCACTGCACCACCAGGGAAGCCCTGGGCTGCCTATTCTGATTGTCATCTTTCCATCCTGGTGTGAGTACAGTTTCCTCGTTTGAGCATTGTTTTAAGGTGATTTTGAGATCAGGCATCCTCTCTAAAGGTCAGTCCAGTACAGGGGCACTTTGTGAGTGAAAATTAATCCAAAAGTTAATTCCCTTTAGTTACACTGTGAATGAGCTAGTTAAGACTACCTGATAAGGGTCCTTCCATCCAGGTTGGAGATAGTCCTTTAAATTATGTTTTTTTCAGGGCTTCCCCGGTGGTGCAGTGGTTGAGAGTCCGCCTGCCGATGCAGGGCACACGGGTTCGTGCCTTGGTCAGCGAAGATCCCACATTCCGCGGAGCGGCTGGGCCCATGAGCCTGCGCGTCCGGAGCCTGTGCTCCACAACGGGAGAGGCCACAACAGTGAGAGGCTCGTGTACCGCAAAAAAAAAAAAAAATATGTCTTTTCCAATACGCATAATCCCCTGGTTATAGGTCTGGGGCATCTGATCTTCATCCAAAGATAGATTACTGCGATAAGCTTTAGAAACAAACTTAGAGTGTCCTTTAATAATTCTATTACACTTTTTAGCAGTATAACATAACAGCAAGGAACTATCAGAAAGTGAATCTTGGTAAACACAGACCTTAATTAACAAAACTAGAATTTAATATTCAGTGAAGCATAATTTTTTTGTTTCCATTGTGAGGGCATTAACCCTGCAGCCAGGGAAGGCTTTAACCCATCACATAAAAATGAGGTTTGTCATGGAGCTGGAAAAAGCCAAGCAGCCGTCTTGGATTTTCCATAGCCCTGACTGTTTGATTTACAGCAATTTTTAACTCATTTTAAATTCTCTGACTTAGGAGTAGACCATTGCCATGTTACAAAGACATCAGGATGGCAAAAGTCTGACAATGGGGGGTTAATTTCTGTAGAAGCAGGATGAACTTTATCTACATGTGCCAAAATCTTCATAGATCATTGTGAAATAATACTTATTTACTTTACCAAAGTAACAAAAGATTTTAAAAGCAAATACAAATCATTTAAAGGCAAAGAAATTTACATAGTCTGTTATTAAAAGCAGCATTCCAAGAAAATTTTGTTCTCTTAACAGAGAGAGAGAATCAAATTTCAGTCTACTCTCAATTAGCATGGCCTGATGGTTTATACAATTATAATCGATCATACAGGCTTTTTGCTCACTGAAATTTTTATAAGGAGTCTCAGACTGAACTTTTAAAAGACCTCTCAGGACTAGGAAAGTCACACCAAGGGCTTGTCACAGATTTCGCTTACCAGATCTAGATGAATTCCTTCCTTTTCAAGGTCCCCAAAATAACTTGAGATTTCTGTACCTGTTCGTGATGTAGCCTTCCTAATTTATCTGATAAAGCTTTGGGAACCTAAGAGTTTCCAATCTCTGGAGGGAGCAGGCAGAGAGAAAAGATAAATGTTTCAATTCTGCTTACAAAAGTATAATTTACCAAATTACTGTAAGCCATAATTTGCTTGATGGGAAGGTTTTCCTCACACCTGGAAAACATAGATTCAAACCAGTAATTTTTCAGATAGAAACCATAAAATTATAACCATATTCACCAGTTCATTTAGTCCTTTTGTTAACTTTTTATGAAGCCATCAGGTTTTTTCTAGAATTCTTCAACTTCTTACCCAGTTCAGTACAAGTCAGAAACTTGTATTTATCTAAAAGTCCTTTCTGTAAATCTTCTTGAAGAGGAAGCGTTTTTGCAAAGGCATCAGAATAAAACCATAACTGTCTATAATGATAAAAGACTTAAGAAGACACATTTAAAATCTGATGACAATGTAATGTAATTTGACAAAGTAACTTGGCTACTGCTGTGACATACAACACCTTAAGATAATAACTGGATTTATAACTGATAACATTTTACCAGGACATATCAGAACTTTAGGAGTCCCATATAATTTCTAGAATATCTATATTAGTAACATTTACCATACAATATAACCTAAGAAGATTTATTACTCATTTGACGATACTTCCCGTGTAATTTAACATACCCAATGAACCTAATTAGTTTAATATCTCTCCTTGGGATGTTTCAGTATCTTATTTTATTTGGAAATGGCCTAGTTATTCAATAAACTTCCATCATTTAACTTAATTTAGCACAACTCTAAATTTTCAAGTTGTCGAGCATCTGGAAGGATTATTCTTAAGTTGACATTCCTAAAACATACTTATTCCTAAAAAGTTTGCCCAGAGCTCTTATCTCATTTGTATTTTCTTTTCTTAAAAATTTCTTCACATCAAGTTACTTTCATTGCTGACAAATTTGCAACAGATATAATAGGATCTTATTTAGTTTATATTAAACCTAGGCACAATAAAACTATTATACTTGATGACTCTAAAGACATGTCTATATTAATTTGATCAAGAAACATTAATACCAGGTATTAATTTAATACTGAATATTTCCCAGTTCACGAGAACCTGGAATTCGGTTAGCTTAATTTCTCTTGTATTTAGAATTGTTTGATTTGTAAGCGCTTACTTTTAAGTCAATGAAATAGAGCTCATTTACAAATTAACCTCAGCAATATTATCCAAAGACAAAGACACATACTGAGATATACACATGTATCCAGACAAACACAGATCTCATAGTTTTCCGCTTGGGGCTTAAAATGTCTCTGCCCCTTTTTTTCCCCTCTCTTGAAGTTCTACTAATTAACCCAAAGCTAAAGTCTCAGGCAAACTGGGCTGTGTTTGTATCTCAAGGACATGATAAGAATTAACTTCAAGCTTTCTCCTAGTGTTCTCTCAGGGTCAGGATTCTGAAAAAAAATATTTCAAGAAGCTAGCTTTTTCTCATTGCACATGCAAAAAGAACTGGTTTTGCAATTTCAAACAAAGTTTATTTTAACCAGTTTTCTATGGAGTCTAAAGAATATTGTGGCCAAACTGTCAAAAACCATCTGTGTCTTTCTGTAGTCATAGTTTCATAGCTAAAATATAGACCAAATAGTGCTCAAATTGACCCTAATAACAGGGGCAGACTGGCTGATTAAATGTCCTAGCAGGGCTTGTTTCTCTGGGGAGGTGGGGTCTTAGTTTGATGAGAAGATTCTGGAGGAGTGAGGGAACTTGCAGGAGTTGGGGAAGCTTCGTTCCCTCCTGAGAGTTGGTTGAAGTTGGAAGGGGATCATTTAGAATGTTAGGAGAGATTTTTTTTGATTCCTCAGGCTTTTGATTGTAGAGCCACCTAGAGCAGGATTATAATAAAGGGAAAAATAAAGTCCTGAACATAAGGGAACCTCGGTCCATTTTCCCCATCCTGTGGCAATAAAGATCTAATTATAAGAGACCCATTTTTTTTCCCCCATTGGATCATAGCTATAGGTCGACCAGTCATTTAAATTTTTCTCCAAGTGTTCCCAGGTGGGTGTGGAACCTTAGAGAAAGCCTTCCCATTTTAGCTCAGAAAGTTAGTAACAGATGTCTGTGCGCTCAAACCAAAGTAAACAAACCAAACCAAAACCTCGCCAGCGGGAAGTCACAAAGTAAAACAAAGAGCAAAGGGACACCCCAAAAGGATGGCAAAGAGATGCCCAGAAATCAAAAGCCAAACGGCAAAATGCCCCAAATATGACTTCCAAGTGACGTGTGTCCAAAACGGTGCCTTACAAACAGAATTTCCCTTCACAGCGAGAATTCCCCAAATTGGAACCAAAGTTCCCCAAATGGACAGAGTCAAAAGGCCTCAGTTGTGCGCCCTGGGGGACTTACCAAAATGCTGGCGGGTGTGTCGCTACGTAACAAATATAATTGTGAGAATCTTTCTGATCCTCCAAGAGGATCAAAGTCTTCTCAGAGTAGAAGTCCGCGCTGCCTGGTGCGGGGGAAGGGAAGAGAAGGTGTCCCTAAGGCAAAAAAAAAAAAAAATCCTCGGCAGCTGCTAGGGCAACGTCCCCCCTGTTCTCCGCCACAGCTTTGGAGACCTGCAGCCATGACGGCGGATCAGGTGAGGTGGGACACGGCCCTGCAGCAGGGAGTCCCTGGCGATCTGGCCTCAGAGAAACCCCCAACCGTCTGCTCTCCTGAAGGAGGCTGGCAGGCGGGCATGGAGAGAGATCCCAAAGCATCCAATCAAGCCAAGGGGCCCTGCGGGGCTGCCTGCCCGCGAGCATATCCTGGATGAGCCCCCAAATTTTGTTGCCAAAAAAAACCACCTTGGCTCTCTGCACCAGTGCCGAACAGAAATACAGAGACAGAGTTTATGGAGGAAAAAGAAAGATAGCTTTAATTCTTTGCCAGGCAAAGGGGAAAACACAGCAGGCTAGTGCCTCAAGAACTGTGCCCCCCTTCTCTGGGGAATAGGGCAAGGTTGTAGAGCTGGGACTCGTGGTCTGAGGTAGGTGATAAGGCTCAAAGTAATTAAGGTTTTGCATTTCTTTCTTTTTTTCTGCAAATTTACGGCCAAAGCTGGCGTCAGGCGGCTCAGCAACCGGGTCTGGTGTCCCTGAGGTTATCTGCCCGTGACCTTTCTGAAATGAAGAATGTTACAAGGGAGAGTAGAGGGACAAGAATGCCAGGTGCGGAGTGTAATTCATACGGAGTAGCTTTGTGAAGGACAAGTCTAGCTACAAGTGTTTGTTAGTCTAACAGCTGAAAAATAACCAAGACTGCTTAAATCTTTCAGGCCTGTTTAAGTTGCTTCCCTAGCCTGTTCATTGTTCCCTTGTTTTCTCTGTTTATCAGAAAAGAAAACTCTCATTTCTATTTTTGCTGCTACAAGGGTCCCAGCCAGGAGTCCCCATCTGGGTAGCCCTAAAGCCTGTCCGGCTTCACCACACTGCCTCTCCCCGCCCCCATCTCTGCTTTCAGAATGCCAGTGAGGCAGCCGGGTTGTCCTAGGCCCTCGGGCTGTTGTCAGGCCGAGATAGGACAGCTCCCTGCAGGGCTGTCTTATCTAATCAGGTCTCTCGCAAGCTGCTGTCTCCCCAGGACTGCCCTCCCTCACTTGCCTTCCACCTCTGTGTTCTCTTCTCTTTCATCCTACTCCCCTTTCCTCTGGCATCCTGCACAGCACGTCGCCTCTGCCCTGCCCGATCAAGTTTTGTAAAATTGTCACTGTGCTGTCTTTCAGTGGGGGATTCTTTCGGAGGTGATTCACCCCACTGTTCGTACGGAGCCCGGCTCAGCATGTATAAAGAATCATTTATAAATGCATTTGTAAGATAACAGTGATGAATTTAGTTTCTGGTTCCCTGAGCTGTTCTGGCTCTTTTATTGTCCTTCCTCACCAGCAATCTGTCCCTTCTTACTCTCCCATCAGACATTTTAGTCCCACTGATGAGTAAGCCATGGGAAAGCAGTTGTACAGAAAATAATCATGGTGGTTTTTCAAAGCCCAGGATCACAGGTGATTGCTTTCTCACTGGTCCTTTTTTTTTTTTTGACTGTGTTGGGTCTTCATTGCTACGCGGGCTTTTCTCTAGTTGCGGTGAGTGCGGGCTACTCTTTGTTGCAGTGTGCGGGCTTCTCATGGCAGTGGCTTCTCTTGTTGCGGAGCACGGGCTCTAGGAGCAGGCTCAGTAGTTGTGGTGCACTGGCTTAGTTGCTCCAAGCATGTGGGATCTTCCCAGACCAGGGATCAAACCCATGTCCTCTGTATTGGCAGGCATATTCTTAACCACTGCAGCAGCAGGGAAGTCCCTCAGAGAAAAATTTTAAAGCAGCTATTATAAATATACAAAAGGACATAGAGGAGAATATGCACATAATGAATAAATGAATAGAAAATCTCAATAGAGAAATAGAAACTATTAAAAAGAACCAAATGGAAACTCTAGAACTGAAAAAGTGCAATATCTGAAATTAAAAGTTCATTAAATGGGAAAAAAAGTTCACTAGGTGGGTTTAACAGCATGTTGGAGATGACACAGGAAGGTATCAATGAATTTAAAGAGAGCTCAGTAGAAAGCATTCAGTCTGAAGAACACAGAATAAAAGAAATGGAAAATCAAAGAGCCTAAGTGATCTATGAGACAATATGAAAAGCTCTAATATATGTGTAATTGGAGTTTCAAAAGAAGAGAAAAGAGTAATGGAACAGGAAAAAAATTTTTGTATTTTCCCAAATGTGGTCAAAGACATAAATTTAGACTCCAGAATCTCAGTGATCCCCAAGCAAGATAAATACAAAGAGAATCACACCCTAGCACATCATATAAAATTCTGAAAACCAAAGATAGGGAAAAAAAAAATCTTGAAAGTAACTTAGAGAAAAACAACACTTTGCACACATGTAACAACAAAACAGATAACTGCATACATCTCATTGGAAACAATGGAAACCAGAAAACAGTGAAAGGATGCCTTTAAATTGCTAACACAAATGGAAAAAAAAAAACCCTATCACTCATAATGCCATATCTAATTAATTATTCTTTAAGAATTAAAGCAAATAGAGACATTTTTAGATAAACTAAAATGCAGAGAACTGATTTCCAGCATATATAAACTATAACAAAGGCTAAAATAAGTGATTCAGGCTGAAAGGAAATGATATCAGATGAAAACCTGGGTCTCTTCAAGAACTGAAGAGCACCGGAAAAGGCAGATAAATGGGTAAATATTAAAGATTGTATTTTCATCATAATTTCTTTAAAATATATATATGACAGTTTAAAGCAAAAACATCAACATTATATTATAGGGTTCTTAGCCTGTAGATGTAGCACATATGAGAAAACAGCATAAAAGACAGGAAAGGATGGTAAATGAACCAATCTAGTTGCAAGGTTCTTACATTATTTTATGTGTACAATATTAACTATGGAAAATTAAAGATGTACACTATAATCCCTAGAGTAGCTGCTAAATATAATGCAAAGAGGTATAGATAAAAAAACCAATGAATAAATTAAAATGGAATTCTAAAATTACATATTCAGGGGCTTCCCTGGTGGCGCAGTGGTTGAGAGTCCGCCTGCCGATGCAGGGGACACAGGTTCGTGCCCCGGTCCGGGAAGATCCCACATGCCGCAGAGCGGCTGGGCCCGTGAGCCATGGCCGCTGAGCCTGCGCGTCCGGAGCCTGTGCTCCACAAAGGGAGAGGCCACAGCAGTGAGAGGCCCGCGTACCACAAAAAAAATAATAATAATAAAAATAAAATAAAATAAAATAAAATTACATATTCAATTAACGCAAACAAACTGTGGAAAGGAAGACCAGAAGAACAAAAGACACACAGAACAAACAGAAAAGAAATACTTGAAAACTAATAGTTGACCTAAATCAAAACATATCAATAATTATGTTAATTTTAAGCAAACTAAACATTCCAATTAAAAGGTGGAGATTGTCAAGATGTGTAAAAAAGCCAGACCCAACTATATGCTGTCTATAAGAGATGCACTTATATATAAAATCACAGGTACGCTGATAGTAAAAAGATTGAAAAAGCTATATCAGACAAACAGCAATCACAAGAAGGTTGGAATGGTTCTATAAATAGCAGATAAAGTAAACTTCAAGACAAAGAGTATTGCCAGAGTTAAAGAGAGACATTTCAAGATGAAAAAATGGTCAATACATTAGCAAGATATAACAATCATAAAGGTGTAGGAGCCTAATAACAAAGTTTCAAAATAGATGAAGCAAAAATCGACAGACTTAAAAGGAGAGTTAAAAGCAGACAGACTTTGGGGCTTCCCTGGTGGCGCAGTGCTTGAGAGTCCGCCTGCCGATGCAGAAGACGCGGGTTCGTGCCCCGTTTCGGGAGGATCCCACATGCCGCGGAGCGGCTGGGCCCGTGAGCCGTGGCCGCTGAGCCTGCGCGTCCGGAGCCTGTGCTCCGCAAATGGGAGAGGCCACAACAGTGAGAGGCCCGCATAACGCAAGGAAAAAAAAAAAAAAAAAGCAGACAGACTTAAAGGGAGAAATAAATTCACAATCATACTTGATTTTAACAACCCTCTCTCAACAACTGATAGAATAGCTAGACTGACAAATCAATAAAGACACAGAGAATCTAAACAACATCTGTCAACCACCTTGACCACATTGACATTTAGAGAACATGCCACAGAGCAACTATAGGATAGATATTCTTTTCAAGTGCCCACGGTACATTCACAGACAGACCACAGGGTGGGCCATAAAGCAAGCCTCAATAAATTTCAAGATTGAAAACTAAGAGCACTTACTGTGAGCTCTTTACTTGCACTACCCCATTTAATTCTTCACAATAACCCTAGGATATTGGTAAGTATTATTATAAGTCCAATAATACATAAAGAAGCAAAGCCTCAGGAAACTAAGTCACTTTTATTCACTGGACTTCACTGTAACTTTTGGCAGTGACACTTTCACAAACTAAAGACAAATACACTTAACATCAGACCTAGCCCCACCACATCCTTGTAGGTCAGTGGGAAAAACTTAGGACCTGTGGTCAAACGATCTGAGATGGGCCTGCCCTTGCCTCTAACTAGCTATGTGCCCTTGGTAAGTCACTTTTCTAAAACTTGATTTGCACATTTATAAACGACATCTGAGGTACATACTGCGAGCCCCATTTTACAGATGAGAAAACCGAGCCTTAGATGGGTTACATCATACTGCATGTAAGTGGCAGAGGCAAGATTCCGATCCAGGTCCATCTGACTCCAAAGCCCATGTGTTCACCAGTTTGGGCTCCACCAATCTAATGCCAGCACACCTGAGACATGTCTTCCCAGCACAAGTCTGAGATTTGCACCGCCAGGTGAAGCCTATATAATAAGACCAAATATTTACAGGGAATTCCCTGGCGGTCCAGTGGTTAGGACTCGGCATTCTCTGCCTGGACTGCCTGGGGTCCAGGTTTGATCCCTGGTTGGAGAACTAAGATCCCGCAGGCCTCATGGTGTGGCCAAAAACAAAAAAGACCAAATATTTACATTAAATGGTAACCTTTTCAAAGAGTGTTTACACATTAATTTTTATTTAAAGATAATATGAAAGACATAGTAGAGCTAAGTTGTTAAGCATACATACATCTCCTGGGGCCAGTCTGCCTGGGTGCGTCTCAGCCCTGCCATCTGCTTGATTTGTGATCTAGGGTAAGTCATTTATCCTTTCAAGACCTCAGTTTCTCTCGGGTAAAACGTAAAATTCAAGTGTAACTGTATTTTGCTGTAAAATGTGACTAATGACAGTATTTTGTTTACTGTGAGGATACAATGAGTTGAAATGTGAAAAGTGCTAGAACATTTGGGAGGCATGTGTTAAGGACCACAGATGTGCTGGCCATTATTTCATTATTACGAAAGTTCTTAATCCTTCTGCAGAGTAAGCACTGTTGGAGCCTCATACAGCTAAGGAACAATGCAAGAAGGGTGGACAGATGTGCTCAAGGGCACTCAGTGGGTTAGGGGCAGAGCTAGTGAGGAAGTATATAGTTCCAGTCCTGGACCAGGGCTCATTTTTCTACCCCATACCTGCCCCTGTTGAAGGATGGGAGCAGGAGAGCTCCGAAGGGTGAGGGAGGCAAAGGCATTTGGCCAAGAGGAAAGGTCCTTCTGTGGGTACCTCCGCCAGCCTCTCGCAGCTGCGAGGCTTGGCCCAGCAGAATCTGAGCCACCAGGACCCGACCAGGTGGGAACACGTGAGGAGCCTCACCCCAACAGGGGGCGGGACCCGGAATGAGCCCTGGTGCCCTAGGGCCCGGGCCCGCATGTGTCTACTGAGGGCACTGGCGGGGGCCAGGGAGGTGACAGCATATGCCCCCCTAGATCACAGCCATGACACTCGGATCTACCTTCCCAGGAGGGAGCAGCTGCCAATCTAGGAGTCGAGGGTCAAGTCACTGTTCCAGTGCCAAGTCTTTATGTTCAGAAAGGGGTGAGGGGACATTGTGCAATTGCTGGAAACACGGCGAACACATTGTGCAATTGCTGGAAACACGGCGGAACATGAAACACAGGAAACCAGCTTCTTGAATTGCACAATGTAAATCATGGTTCCAATTGTCCTGCAACAGTGTTTCAAAACAAACCACAAAAAGAAGCAATTGCTATCAAGATGGGAACTGAAAACAAAGATACTCCGGGACAGCGCTCTCCAACCTTTTTGGCACCAGGGACCGGTTTCGTGGGGGACAGTTTTTCCACGGATGGGGGTGGGAGTGGGGGTGGGGAGAAGCGGGAGATGGGGAGCGGCAGGTGAAGCTTCGCTGCTTGCCCACCGCTCACCTCCTGCTGTGCGGCCCTGTCCCTAACAGGCCCCCTGCTCTAGAAGCATTACCTCTTGAAGAGAAACTCACTGTCAGCTTACACGTGGCCCACCATCTCTCTCTCTCTCTTGTTTTTGTTTTTTAATGGCCGCCCCACATGGCTTAGTGGGATCTTAGTTTCCTGACCAGGGATCAAACCCGGGCCCTCAGCAGTGAAAGCACAGAGTCTTAACCACTGGACCACCAGGGAATTCTGTATTGTTGTGTTTTTTTTTAATTTTTCATGTTTATATTTACTCTCAATTACATTTTTTAAAATAAAATTTTAAATTAATTTATCTATTTTTGGCTGCGTTGGGTCTTCGTTGCTGCACACAGGCTTTCTCTAGATGCGGAGAGCGGGGACTAGGGGGCTACTCTTGTTGTGGTGCGCGGGTTTCTCACTGAGGTGGCTTCTCTTGTTGCAGAGCACGGGCTCTAGGCGCACGGGCTCAGTAGTTGTGGCACGTGGGCTCAGTAGTTGTGGCTCACGGGCTCTAGAGCACAGGCTCAGTAGTTGTGGCATATGGGCTTAGGTGCTCCGCGGCATTTGGTTCTTCCCAGACCAGGGATCGAACCCGTGTCCCCTGCATTGGCAGGTGGATTCTTAACCACTGTGCCACCAGGGAAGCCCCCCTCTGGGTTTTTTTGAAGGTGCCTTCCTCCAGCCATGAAATCCTCCGACACATGGTCACTGAAATGTACCCATCCCACAGCCCTGTCCCCTGCAGCCTTGAGGGAGCTGGGATCCCAGGATTGTGCCCAGCTAGTGGCCTGGCTTGCCCTGGAGGAGGCTGTGAGACCACACTGCCACCATGTGGGCACCTCTGCTTACAGCCACAGCTGAAAATTGCGGCTGCCTGCCCCGCCACCAGCTGCAAGGGTTTGAGCCCCACATTGCCCTCTGGTGGCCTCGATTGGCTGGCTGGCCCTAGAGGTTGGTGGGAAAGCGGCAGCAGCCTAGGGTCAAATCAGATCCTTGCTCAGGGATCTAAAGTACAACTTTAAGCTTCCAACTCCTACTATCTGGGTGACCCTGGACAAGCTACTTATCCTCTATGTGTCTCAGTTTCTCTATCTGTAAGATGGGGGCTGTAACAGTAACAACCTCACAGCGTTGTAGGATTAAATGAGTTAATACATCGGGTGTTTGGAGCAGTGTCAGATGTCTGGTAACTCTTCAGCAGGTCAGTAGCTTTCAAACCCTGTGACCATGATCCACAGTAAGAAATACATTCTTTATCACAACCTAGGACACTCAGCTATATATATACATAACACTAACAAATATTTCACAAAATAATACTTATAACATGCAACGTACTCTGACAATTCTGATTTTTTTTAAAAAGCTGATCATAACTCAGTAAATTGATTTATCAAACCCACTCGTGGCTCATGTCACACAGGCTGAAAAACACTGCAATAAATAAGTAAGAGGTAGCAGAAGCTTTACCCTAGCTCAGGCTGCCAGTCCTGGCTTCCTTCCCTTCCCTGTGCCCTGAGCCTGCCTTGTAACTGAGCCGGAGCCAGGCCAGGTCAGCTCTGGCTGGGCAGATGAGCCACCATAGAGCTGAGGAGACCCTCTGCGGCCTACTGTGAGTGCAGCCTTCTCGCAGGTTCTCGCCCTGCAGGTGGGAAGGATATGCTTTCACTCTCATCAGGCACTAACAACATGGCAGGCCCTGTGCTCTGTCCTTCCTGCAACCTCACAGCCCTCTACGAGGAAGGCATCATTCTTCCAATCTCTCAGCTGAGAAGCCTGAGGTCAGCAGAGGTGAAGTGACTATGGACTATGGATAAACAGGACTGGTCCTCCTCTGGAATGTGGAATGTGAATTAATCAGGGAAATTGGCCTTACAGAAAATGCTGTGAAAATGCTAAACAGGGTTAATCGGAGGCTCTGAAAGAGAAAGCACTGGAGACACAGAAAAACCGAAATGGAAACAGGCAGGGTGGGAGTGCCCCTGCCACATGGCATCCGGCATTAGCAGGAACAGCTGCACCAAAGGACACTGACTTCAGGAGAGGCAGGGGCACCGGTGTCCCACTGTGGATTACCACTGTTGGCTCCAGTCCTAGGCCGGGGCAGAGGCAAAAGTGAGAGGTCAGACAAGGTGGAGACCATGCCTGCCCACGCCCTGCCCTGGTCTCCTGCCTGTGATGGATGAGGAACTCTATTTAGCAGAAGGCTGACCAGGGGATGTGAACCTGTTCCAGGGAGTCCATCACCCCATTCCAGAGGAAGGTCCCTGCACAGCTGTGGCTGTGGCCCTGCCTGCCTGAGGAGTGAGGCAGTGAACCTGCCAGTTGGACAGAGGACAAATAACAGCATGATGTGGCCAAGATGAGCTGGAGAAAAACATGGCAATGATTCTGGAAGGGCACAATGGGCCCATGCAATGTGGTGGGGGAAGTAGGATTTGGAGTCAAAGATGTGATTTGGGTCCCTGCTCTTTGTTCATGGAACAAATAATCACTGAGCACCTATTACGATGCTCCAAGCCCCAAAGTAAGCGTTGACGCACTGGTGATAGAGTGGTGAGCATAGCTGCCTCCCAAGTAAGCAATGGAGAGACAGAGACCCCCAGGTGCTTATAGTGAGTGAGGAATAAAGAAACTGTAACAATCCAGGGTACTGAGTCTGGTGATTGTTAGACACACAGGGGCTGTGGAAGCTCAGTGGAGGGAATCTACCCCTGCTCGAGGAGGATCAGGTTTGTGTCTCCAGAGATGATGCCTCATCTGGTACCTGGTAGCATTTTCTCAGATGAACAGCAGAGGGAAAAGCCTTCCAGTTGTAGGGAGTAGCAAGTGCAAAGCGCAGGGATGGGAGAGACATTTAGGTGAACTATGGTTCTGTGATTCCCACTGGCTGGAGTGGAGGTGTGAGATGGGGCTCTGCCAGTTTACCTTCTTCATGACCCTGGACAAGTCCTGTAACCTCTCAGACTATAAACTGCTCCCTGGGATATCAAAAGATACTTGGTTTAATAAGCATCTATGGAACATCCTCTGTGAGCCAGGCACTGTATCCGGTTGGTGCTGGGCATATGGAGATGTGTAAAAGCTACAAATCCCTACTCACAGGAAGCACATGGTCTCGTGGAAGAGACAGACACTATGCTCTGTGTTACTAAGAGTCATGAACAAAGCACCAGAGAGAAGGAGGCAATTAATGCTGCTCAAAGAAGAGGTGATGAGTAAGTGTTCTACCAAGTGGACAGAGGAAGAAGCATTTCAAATTAAGCAAAGGCAAGGAGGAAGGAAAAGGCATTGATGTATTCATAGAACAGGTCAGGAATGGTTGTAAGGTAAGGTACAGGGTGCAGGGGAGACAAGGGCTGACTGTGACACCAGCCTGGGACACACAGGTGCCTGGACCCCTGGTGTCCATGGCAGTGACAATGGGTGTGAATGCAAGGGCCAGGCCCAAGCAGGTTCACAGGTCACCACACTTTCTGTGGGGCCTCAAAGGCAGGCCCTCCAAGTACTACCACCATCTGGCATCTTGTCCGGGCCCAGTTCCCCAGCACTCCAAAGAGACAAGCTTGAGGGGCCTGGGTGGAGGACAAGCCCAGCCATTTATGTCACGTATTGGGAAACAGAAGCCCCCAGGGGCATGGTGACTTGCCCGAAACCACGAGGTTATACAGTCGCAGGTGACAGACAATGGCCACAAAGCGTCCTCTTGTTGCTCCGAAGCCGCACTGAGACAATGAGACAAAGGGGTGCGATGCTGGCTGACATATACTGCGGCGAGAGTTTGCAAACTCCAGAACCAGCCCTCCCTCCCCCCCTTCTTCTCCAACTAGTACCGTCCTGCCGCTCCCTCCTCCTTCCCCTCCTCTTCCGGACCCTCCTCTGGGTCCCTCCGGCCTCTTCCGGTCCCTCCCCCTGAGGACCCGCCCCTCCCTCCGGTCCCTTCCCTAAGGGCCCGCCCCTCTTCCGGTCTCTCCCTCCAACAGACCATTCTCAGGTGGCAATATACCTAGATAAAATCAGACTACATCTCCCAGGCATACGTGCTGTTAGATGTGGCTGTGTGACTATGTTCTGGTCAAGAAGATGTAGGTAAAAATATGTGGAACTTTCAGGAAGGTCACTTCAAGCCTGTCCCCGGAAGTGACGCTTAAGGCCCTCCCCTGAGGAAGTGACAACAGGAGTGCCCTTGACCGGTGGGGAGGGCCGCGCAGTGCATGCCTCCGCTCTCGCTGCAGGGAGGTAGGAGGCCCGTGGGGGTGGCGCGAGGTGGTGTCAAGGCGGCTGAGGCACTCTGCTGGCGCGCTCCTGTGCGGGCCGGCGGCCGAGCGGACAGAGACCTTGGGCTGGGGGAACTTGCTATCCGGGGAGCCGGGGTCCCTGGTGGCGTCCAGTTCCTTCCACACACGTTCCTCCTTTTTTAGTTCCCCCCTCCTACCCCGTGCCTCTTCGTTCCTCCTTGAATTGTTGCGGTTCCTCTTTCCTGATCCTTTGACAGCCACCCTCTTTGTCCTAAATTTCCCATTAAAACACTTTGAAAAAAAGTAATCGATAGAGTAAGGACTTCTCAGGCCGCCGTGGGTTCCAACGTTGATTCTCATTTAATAATTGGGTTATTTTGGACCTGTCACGATTTACCTGAGCCTCGGAGTTTCTCGTATACATCTCTTTTAATGGTGTATTGACTGCCCCTACTCTTCCTGCCTCTTCCCCTCACAGATGGCTCAGCGGCTTCTCCTGAGGAGGTTCCTGGCCTCCGTAATCTGCAGGAAGCCCTCTCAGAGTCGGTGGGCGCCCCGTGCCTCCAGGGCCCTGCAGACCCCACAGCGCAGTCCCAATAACCTGACAGTAACACCCAGCCAAGCCCGGTCAATATACACCACCAGAGTCTGTACAACGACCTTTAACATCCAGGATGGACCAGACTTTCAAGACCGAGTTGTCAACAGTGAGACACCGGTGGTTGTGGATTTCCATGCACAGTGAGTCCTGGGAGTTGGCAGAAGACTGGGGTATCACTTGTTCAGGTATTTGTTTATTGAGAGCCTGCTATGTCTCAGTACTACATTTGATTCTTCTCATACGTAGACTCATTCCAAAGATTGTTGAGACCCAGTCCCTTCTCTCAAAGATTAAGTATAGTTTGGCAGGAGACAAACTAGTAAACAGTCTTCAGAACTCACTGTGATTGGTGCTGCGAAACACTTATGTCGTGTATCTCACTGCCCGAATGGCCCCGGTCATCTTCAGCTTGGACCAAAGCAGGAAAACTATGACTCCAGCATCATCTGACTTTTGGCCCATTTTTTTTCCTGGCCCGTTAGAGAGTTGATTTTATTTTGACATCTTGCCACCTAACCTGGGAAGGGCTGGCAAAAAGTTATCAGTGCCACCACAGTGGTGCCCAGGCATGCAGGGGATGGGCAGGAGTTTCTTTCCAGTGCTGTGTGAGTTTGTTTTAGGGATATTTAAATGTCTGTGGTCTTCTGATTGTTGGCCTGCCTTATTCATTTCCGGACCTTTGAGGCCTGGCTAGACGCCTGACTCCAAAACTACTGGACAAACCCCTCAGAATGGGGCATCCTGAAAGAAGCCAGAGTTAGAAGTTGGAAGGCCTTTTGCGCAAACCAAACCACTGACAGATTCTTTTGCTTTCTTTCCCATTCTTTCTCTGACTCACCATGTTGCCTTGGGCAGGCCATGTGGTGTTCTTCTGCCTCCCTCTCTTCACTTTGATAGGAGATAAGGTCTTGCAGACTGGGTTTTTAGGTGTTGTGAGTTCATTAAAGTCTCTGAATGCAAAGGGTTTAAAGGCTGAGAATAAAATAGGAGTCACCAGTTGGGGGTTCGTGAAAGGCAGAGCTGTCCTGCCCTCCTGGTCTGATGAGCATACCCGAGAAAGCTTCTAAAATGGATGAAAAGTGGGGTGATGCCTTATCTTCTTCAAAAAGGAAGCAGGGGGTGAGTTTGTTCATTCAGTGCCAGGCACTGTCCTTAGTGGCACATACTTAGAGATGACAGTCTAGGCTTACCATCTAGAGGGGAACACCTGTGTTAGTGCAGTGATGGCAGTTGACACAGGGCCTGGGGGATCACAGAGTAACCTGGGGCTAAAAGAAGACACTTGGAACACAACCTTGGATGCAGTCCCAGACCTTGCACAAGTCTCGTAACTTGTTTGGGCCTCAGTTTCTTAGGAAGACGTTTTCTTTTCCTTTGCAGGGTTGAGGGTTCTGTGTAGTAAAAGCTGAGAAGGTCCTGGCACAGTGGCTGGCAGTCGTAGATACTCCCTAGCTACTGGTTTCCGTTCCCTTAGTTCCGAGTCCGTGAAGTGTTTGAAGTAACTCTGCAGTTTACAAAGTATATTTATCCATATTACCTTAATTGATTTCTCATCATAGCTTCTAGATCCAGAATCTCACTTTCAAATGAGGAAACTGAAGCTTCAGAACAATCAGCCGTTTGGCAGGAGCCTGTCTTTGAACCTAAACCTTTTAACTTCAAATCCCATGTTCATCTATATGACAGTGTATTTCTTTTAGGTATAGTGAAATATGTGAAATAACCTTTCTAAGAGTCTTAGGATGAGGCTCGTGTTTTAGAAATCCAGGACCTGTAAAAATTCCCCAGTTGCAGAGTCTCCTGGAGTTACCTGGCATGTCAGCATTACAGGGTAATATCCAAACACTGTAAGCAGAGGTGATGAGGCCAGACAGTCCCTTGGAAAGATGTGGGTCAAGGGAAGGTCCTGGGAAACCGTAGATTGATTGGCGAGCGCTTTTGTGACGGGATGCTTCTCCTTCCCCTTCCGAGGTGGTGTGGTCCCTGCAAGATCCTGGGGCCAAGGTTAGAGAAGGTGGTGGCCAAGCAGCATGGAAAGGTGGTGATGGCCAAGGTGGATATTGATGACCACACAGACCTCGCCATAGAGTATGAGGTATGTTTCGGCAGGGGATGGCCACAGGGCAACTGGTGTGGGGATGCTTGGGGCCACAGGATAGCTGGAGACGTCTTGGGGGCCACCAGGGCGTCAGTAAGGGGGTGTCTTGATTCTTTCTAGAGATCTCAGGGGTTCAGAGCACTTCAGATGTGACTCCCTTGGTCCTCTGAGCCTCCTGTCTCTCTTCACCACCTTTAGGCAGTGGGATGTGTGACCCCAAACACCAGGTTTTTCTTGGAATCTTGGGAAATTGATGCCCTCCCTCATTCATGGATTCATCCATCCATCTGTGAGCCCTACGGCGTGCCAGGCGTACATGATTCTGGCGCAACTAAGTTGAGCTCCTTGTCCCCGGGGTTGGGGTGGGGGAGTAAAGGGGATAGGGAATGTGTCACGGTAGAGGGACCCTCTGAGCAGAGCCGTGAAGGATGTACGGAGAAGAAGGCAGGGCCGAGAGCACAGCAAACACAAAGACATGAGCTGTTCTGTGCCTGACTGGTTTGTGCATTCCTTCAGCAGACATGTATTCAGAGTCCCTTCAAGGCCAGGGCTGTTACTTGGTGGTGAGGATGTGGCAGTGAACAGAGCTGACAGAATCCCTGCCTTTGTGGAGCCTACATGCTAGTATTTTAGATTGGGCATCCACAAACTTGATCTCTAAAGGACGAGGTGGTACATGTTTGAGGCTTTGCAGGGCATTGGTCTCTGTTGCAATACTCACCTGTCTTGTAGCATGAGAGCAGCCATAGAAAGTATGTAAACAAATGGGCGTGGCCGTGTGCGGGTAAAACCTCATTTACGAAAACAGGCAGCGGGCAGCAGGTTTGGCCTGTGGGCCACCGTTCGCTGATCCCTGTTTTAGATGATAAGTGCCGTGGAGAAAAAGAAATCAGGAAGTGGGGGGAGTGCTGGGCACAGGGCTGGGGAGGGTTTCCTTTTTTAAAGGGTGGGCTAGGGAAGGCCTCACTGAGAAGCTGACAGCTGAGCAAAGACCTAGAGGGAGTAAGGACCGAACCATGCCGCTCTTCGGAAGAG
>NW_006771408.1:335437-350152 GCF_000442215.2 Lipotes vexillifer
GAAGAGCGATCCAGTGGAGCAGACATCCTTTGCAAAGGCCCTGAGGTCAGGGTCTCACACGTTTGCGCACAGAACATCAGGGCCTGTGTCCCTGGAGCAGGGCTTGCCAGAGGAAGAGGGGCAGGAGATGCGTGGGATGCGGAGCGTCCTCTGGGCCTTGGAGGCCACTTTGTAGTTGGAGAAAGGGGAGCAGTCCATTGTGGCTGGATGGCCACGGTGAAGGGCCAAGCAAGCGGTGAGAGGACAGCCAGCTGGGAAGGCCGACTGCCGCCCAATTGGAAGGGGCCTGGATAGCATTATTCCAGAGCCAGGGTCGCCCCTGGTGGCCTGTGGGCCACATCTGGCTCACTAGCTTGATTGGTCTGGCCCTCGAAGTGTTTTGGTTTTGTTTTTTAAATGCTGAATCAGATGCTGTCATTTAAAACTCAGAAGATTTCACGGGAACATGCAGATTTCTGGTTCTCTTGAAACATCTAGATCTGGCCAGCGTGAACCTTCATCCCTTCCTGGTAATAAGTGACTGAAAGGTGGCATCTCTCTTTCTCAGAGTTTGGAAGTCCAGGTTCGACTCCCTCTAGACCAAGCGAAGTAGAGATGCCCATCCTCCAGCCGGTCCCCGCGGCGGGAAAGGGAGGGGGGCGCGGGTGGGAATAGGCTGGCTGCCCTCGGAGCTGGGGCTGGGGGTGGTCACTCAAAGGAAAAGCCGGCTGCGCTGACCAGAGGCAAAGGAAAAAGGTGCTGGGCAGCCAGAGCCACCGATGACGACTGCAGGTGGTTGGGGGGATATTACCAAAGTAAGACTATCCATGGCACTGGGTGACCGGGGGCCGCTTACTAGGGCTCGAGGGAAGCAATGAATTGTAGTTTGTTTTTGTTTTCAAAAGCTCTCCCACTGATTGCCCAGTCAAGGGGGTACTTGTCTGACCATTTAGGGGCCCCTAGCTTTCACTGCTTGCCCCTCCCTCCCCCAGAGACCCACGACCGCTGTGGGAGTGAGGGTGTGGCCTTTTGGTGTGAGCTTCGGGCTGGAGCTTCTGGGCAGCCCAGGGTGACGGGTCCCTCCTGGGCTTCAGCTTCAGCGTCAGGCGGTGGAACTTAGGCTAACACATCCTGAGCACCGACCGTGTCCCAGCAGCTGTAGTAGCTGTAAGGATACAAAAAAGAATAACCCCGTTCCTCCAGCTGTGGCCCCACGGGTGGTGAGAATCCCCAAGACCACCCCACCTGCATTCCAGGGAGCCTGCATTCCAGGTGATGTACGGCCGGGCCCTGAAGCCCTGTGGTTAAGCCTGGGAAGTGTGTGGTGGGGGAGAGGTCCTCTTGTAGCGTCTTCTCCTTCCGTCCACTGTCCACATAGTACAGCGTCATATAGAAATTGCTCAAGGCTGCTGGGCCCACGTCCCCTGGACCCGGCCTCCTGGTTTCGCCAGGTCCTGGGCTGATGTCATTGCAGGGTTTAGGAGGCTGCAGTGGGGATTCTTCCTGACCGCTGCCCAACCCCTTCCTTCCTTCCTTCCTTCCTTCCTTCCTTCCTTCCTTCCTTCACACCTGTTGTTTTGAAGAGAGCCTGGGGAAGAAGTCGCAGCTCAGAGGTCCACGGTACCTCCTGGGGCGGCTTCCTGCAAAGCCTGAGGGCCTTTTCCGAACGGCGGATGGACTTGGTGAAACTGCTTTAAGTTACTCAGGGAACATAATTCTTCCCAAGCTCTCCTGCCACCCCCAAGCCCAGCACACACCCTCAGGGTGAGTCTCCCTCCTCACACAGGTTCCTCTTCCCCTCCCTCCACACTCTATGCTTCAGTCAACTGTCCACCCTAGAATTTCACCATCTCCCAAAGGAGGGGAAGGGAAAGTGGCCCGGGGCCTTGGGGTGCCGCCCCCCCACTCTGCACTGCCTGGCTTGGCGGAGTGAAGAGCTCTCTGCTCCCCGTCGCCTCAGGTCCTCTGCTGGGTGTCCCCCAGTCGTTCAGACCCTGGGGAGAGAGAGGATCGGGCTGCGGACCTTCATGCTTTCTTCTGGGGCTTCTCCTGCTCGCCTCACACTTGGAGTTCCATCCTTTTATTTCTCATCTTACAGAGAATGCCCTTTAAACAACATTATAGAAACAACCAAGTAGCAATAATCTTAGCATGGAAACAAACCACTGTCAATATTTGGGGTACCTCGTTTGAATTTTTTATTTGAATTTTTAACGGTGAGTATATCCTCATAGACAGTTCATTAAACAGTATTTCAGTATTATTGAAATAACGCGTAGCTGGAATGCACAGTGCTTCCATCATTACCGTATTCCCTTACTTTGAAAGTTTTCTAAATCACCACTTTCAAACATGAGTATGACCTGGGATATTGTTAGAAAGCAGATTATGATACGGTGGGTCCGAGAAGGGTCCAAGATTCTGCATTTCTAACAAGCTTCCAGGTGATGCCACTGCTGGGAGTCCAGGACCCAGCATCGAGGAGCAAGAGCCCTGAAGCTCTGGGCCGGCCTTCCAGGGGAGGTGCCGTCAGCGAGTGGGTTTGGACAAGTGGATAATGACACGTATCCACCGTTACCATTACCGTCTCATACAGAAGAGTTTCACCATCCTAAAATCCTCTCTGATTGACCTTTTCCTCCCTTCTCCGCCTGAACTCCTGGCAACCACTGATCTTTTTACTATCTCCGTAGTTTTGCCTTCTCCAGGATGTCATATAGTTGGATTCGATTCTTTCAGTAATAGTTTTCCCAAGAACCCTCCTGTATCCAAAAGCTTCTACAAAGCATTTGGCCTTTCTCATTTGAAGCATGAGATCCTTTTAATGCTTCCCCACACATCCCTCCCTGCCCTGCTGGGACTCAATGTTTTTATCTCCAATCCCGTGCTCTTGGGCCGAGGTATAACATAGTTTGATGTCACGACAGCAAAGTCACACAGATCTTGTTTCAAGTTCCAGCCCTATCGCTTAGTCACTCAGCCTTTGAGCCTCAGTCTTCTCATCTGTAAAATGAGCCCACGTTGAGGCAGGAGTTGATGAGCCAGCACACACAAATGGTCCGGGTTGTCCCTGACACGTAAAAAGCACCAGTATGTGGCTGCCGGGGTGACAGTGACCTTTTCCTTTGTGTTCTGCAATTGGCTGAGGAGGAGGTCACCAGTCTCCTATGACAACTAGCACTGTGCCTGTCTGCCTGTCCCTCGGGAGGTCCTTCGCATTTCACAAATGGAGGAAATTGGGGTGAGACGGGAGAAGACCAGGCAGGGACACCAAGCTCAGTGGCAGTGTGGGCTGGGGGGCTGCAGGTTGGTGGGAAGACACACACGCACACCCCTACCCCTCCTGAGTTCCTGGGGCCTTCAGCCAAGCATGGAAGCCTCCAGGTGGCTTCACGAGCAGGAGCTCAGCGCATCTTAGCGCATCTTTTCATCTCTTCTCTGGCCTCTTGGTTCCCTCAGTGGCACCAGAATTGAGAGGGGAGCTGAATTCTCGCTCCACCGTGATCCCCTTACACTTACATTGCCTTTCCAGAAGAATGTGCCAGAGACCTATGCACTTCCATTTAAGGCAGTCTTTACAAGCACCAGCCCTTCCAGATTTGTGAACCAGACTCAGGGTCAGCAAAGCCACATCCTCCTCCTTGGGGGTAAGGGAAGTCCAGGTCACAGCGCAGGTATCCCTGAAGTGTCCTAGAAAATCCAGCTTCTGGCAGGCCCATGACTCTGTGTGTGTGTGTGTGTGTGTGTGTGTGTGCGTGTGCGTGTGCGTGTGTGTGTGTGTGTCTGTCTGTGTATCTAGGCTCAAACCTCAAAGAACTCCCTTGATCAGTAATGACTACATTTTGGTTGTCATGAAAATACAGTTGCAGCGTGTCTGCTGTACACCCAACTACAGCATGGTCTGTGCGTGTGTAAGCACACTTGTGAGTTTACACAAGTGCGATTGTAAAGGGAATCATCTAGAATTCTGGAGAAAAACTGAGTCTACTCCAAGCCACCTCAGTGAGCACAGCGTCCTGCTTAGAGGGAGGACGGTAAAAACAATTAGACCCCTGCTCAGACATTGAGATACAGTTTTACCTCAGTTAAGGGAGCACAGGACAGCAAGGGATCCAGCATGGGCGAAGCGGAGCCATTAGTGCCTGAGCCTTGGGCCTCAGTTCAGAGCTGCCGCATGTGAGGCCGCTGCCTCCACAGGCCAGTAGAGGGCACAGGAGACTGCATGTGCGGGCCCGGGGGCACCTCCAGGGACTGCATCCTGGAAGGAACCCTTCTGGGCCTGCAGCCGGGGCAGCCATGTGCTCAGCCTTGCACTTCATGCTATCACACGTGCCGGGGGCGCGAAGGACGGAGCCAGTGGCGGCGCCATGAGCAGGGGCACGTGTGGTGATCAGCCCACCGCCAGATGGGTCTGCCTGCACATTGCCTCTGGGAAGTATGTCAGCTGCCACCAACAGCAGCCCCAGGACAGCCCTTGAGGGGACCTGCAGGCACTAACAGGGACAGGGACTCTTGTCATCTTACCTGTTGTGTTTGTCCCCAAAGCCCATTAGAAAAGAGGTGCACAGCCTGCCACATACTGAGATTGGGCTGGTCAGGCCCGCGCTTCTGTTTTGTAACTGACGTATGCACAGTCAGAACGGTCCAAATCTTAGGTCTGGCTTCCCAGGGTGACTCATGGGCAGGACAGCACTCAGGACACTGTTTGTAGAAATCGCTCTTGTTACTTCGTAGTTAACTTGTATGTTAGAAAAGTCTGTGTTTATTTTGTTCTGTTTGTATAGTTTTTTCAAATGCCAACAATGCCAGGTGGGGAGCCCAGGCAGCAGAATGCACGATGCCAGAGCAGGTCTTGGGCCTCATTTACATACCACTTGATCTGTACAGGTCCCCTGGGGGAGCTTGAGAAAATGCTTCACAGGCCAAGAATGTCCAACCCCCCTAATAAATAAATATAGGCTCACAAGGCTGAGCCCCTCCTCCCACACTGCCCAGTGCGAGTCAGTGAATTTCTGGAGCCTGTTAACCATCGTGGCGTGGAGCTGAAAGAGGTTGCGTGGGGCCCTGGGTTTTCCTTTTATGACGTGCCCTCTGTGGCCTTCATTTGAGTGCCCACTGTGTGCTGGGCATCGTGCCAAGTGCAGGGCTCTGTGCTGAGACTTTGCAGAAATTAGCCCGTTCAGCCCCTATGCCCGCTGATATAAGCCCCAGTAGTATCTCCATTTGCTGATGAGAACACTGACACTTAGAGTGATGAAATGGCTCGCCCAGAATGGCCTGAGATTGGCTCAGCCGGCCCCAGAGCCTGAGTTCCTGACCACTTACCTTTATATCCAAATCTTTAGTCCGTGTCCTAGACCTGCACCGTAGAAACTCATCCCCATTTCACAGAAGAGGGCGCCAAGGCTCTGGAGTTGGCCTGACTCGGCCAAGGCACCCAGCTAATGAGTGGCAAGGCCAGGATTCCGATTCTCCTGGTCCCCGTGTGCCAGGCCACCCCTCGGAGCGGTTCTCTTAGCCCCTCAGCTCCTCCCTGCCCACAGCTCTGGCCTGCAGCTGCACGGGTTATTTTAATCTCTCCTGTCATTCCAGCCAAACCACTGGGAAAGTGAGTCAGGCACACAGTTAGGGGAGGAAGGGTACTGCTGGGAGCCCACAGTGGAAAAGTTTCTCCAGGGGCGGACCTGCAGGCCCTGCCGTACCCCTGAGCAAAGGGAAGGGGGCCCACCCGTGGATCTGGGCAGTCACTGCCCTGCATGAACCACCAGCCCTCTCCCCACAGCTTGGGAATAACGGTCAAGAAGAGCTCACCTCTGAGTGACTTGGCCTCCTTTGTCCCCTCCACCTAGGTGTCAGCTGTGCCCACCGTGCTGGCCATCAAGAATGGAGACGTGGTGGACAAGTTTGTGGGCATCAAGGATGAGGACCAGCTGGAGGCCTTCCTGAAGAAGCTGATTGGCTGACAAGCAGGGAAGCGTCCTGACTGCCCCTGCCCGCCTGGGCCCCCTGTTCCCGTGGGGACCCCGATAGCACTCACAGCCCTTCTGTGCCAGCCCTTCCTGCCTCCTCCCTCTCTGGCCCCTCTGGGCCCGTGCTTTGGAGACCAGGCCTCCAAACACAGGAGCCTCAAGTGCTCCCACCCCGGCTGACCGCCAGGGTGGCTGCCCAAGGAGCGGTGCCGCCGCCGAGCTGGGACAGAGTCCCAGGGCCAGCCTGCAGTAACAGCTTGGTCTCCCTACTCCCTTCTGATCTGAGCCCCGGTGCCTGGCTCATCTGCCTCCTGCATTTTTCTTTCCTGCCGCTGTTTTGTAAAAAGAAGAAGGAAAAAAGAAACCCAAACAAATGAGAGTAAAATATACACGATTCCCTCCTTTTTTGTAGGTCTGTAATGAGAACTTTATGTGGTCCCGTCTACCTCCCGCTGTGAAGAACAGACCCTGGGCCCTGCACTAGCTTACCGTGTCCACCCCCCACCCCCACCCCCTAAAGAGCCACCTCCCTCTTTCCTCCCAGGCGCCGGGGCAGTGGACGTGTGTTGGGCCGGGGGCATCCTGCAAACCCTTGCCTCTGAAAGGCTCGAGACACTACCCTCCTTTACCATTATCTGGCCCTTCAGTTCTCCGAGCGGGAGGCTTCACAGAAAGAACTGGACCAATAAAACTAGGGTTTGCACTGTCGACGGTTTCCATTCTGTCTGGGCCCTGGGAGCACGGTGGCCCCTTCCCAGGCTCTGCCCCTGTTTTCTCCTCTGACTCCCACAGCCCTCTTGCCCTTGACCAGCCCCTCCTGTGACTAATACCAGTTTCAGTGGTGGCCACTGTTCTGAAGATGCCTTTACATACAAGTAAGGCAGAGGGGTGTTGTCCCCATTATGCAGATGAGGACACAGAGGCTGTCAGGGTGCAGAGCCCAGGTTTCTACCCAGAGCTGGTTGCCTCTGCAGCCTGAGCTCTTATAACTGATCCTCGGGGGGCCTCTTCTGCTGACGGGCCCACACTCCTGCAGAAGCCTGGCCTGCCCCTCTCCCCACCCCAGCCCATTGGGAGGTGGGCTGTCCTTCCTGTGTGTGTGCGCACAGGAACTCCGAGGCCTCAGGGCCAGGCTCTCTGCCCCTTCTTGTTCCCAGCCCCAGCCTTGGCCCGTGGAGGAGGGTGCCAGGCACACCAGGCTTACCAGCTGGGAAAACCCACCCCTCCTCTTCCTCATGTGGCCAAGCTGCCCTTTGGCTCACTTGCCCAGCTGAGATGCCCGCTAGCTAGGTGCCAGGCGACAGGGGTATCCCGGCACCCTTCCCTTTGGCCCTGGGGTGCTGTGTGCACTCTTCTCAGTGTCCTTGGTGTTCCTATTGGAACTGCCCTGTGTTAACGCAGGGTCTTTGAGGGGTCAGCCCCAGGACTGCCTTGGGAAGGCTGCTGTGACTGGCGCCAGAGGGTGGAGTTGGCTCAGAAGCAGGACCTGTGGGCTCTGGAAGGCTGCGGGCCTGGGATCTGTCACAGGCATATGGAAGGGAAGTAAACCAGCAACTGGCGTTCGTGGAGAAAGGCCAAGAGCTATGTGTAGGATGAATAAGAACAGCCAGTGCTCAGAGGGCACTTCCTGGGCGCCAGGCCCTGTTCTAAGCACCGCCCCACCCCCCAGCAGCCCCACAAGGCAAGCACTGATCATCGCTCCCGTTCACGCACGAGACCCACTCGGAGGGTGGGGACGTCGTCCAAGACACAAAGTCCACAGGCACCTGGGCTGGCCCTGCGCCTGCACCTCCCCCGTCGCCTTACAGAAGGTAGCGCGTGATCCTAATCTCAACCGCTGGCTGACAAGGCAGCTCACGTTATAGAAGAGGCACTGATGCAGAGTTGAGTAACTCAGAGACGCCCAGCGAGGAAGGGTTGGGGCGAGAATTCAGAGCCAGCCGGGCAGCCTGAGTCCCGAGCCCGGCCGATCCTGCTGTCCTCTGCCGCTCCTTAAGAGGTGCCCACTGCCAAGCACTTTGCATATGCACTGCCTTAGTTCCTCTCTTCTCTTGCAAGGCAAGAATTATTTCCATGTTACAGGTGAAGGCACTGGTTCCAGGAAATTGACTTGCCCAAGGTCACGTCTGAAAAGCGCCATGCCGGATTTGAACCCAGGTGGGGATCTGGCCCCGGGCAGGTGTGGAGAAGGGCTGGCAAAGGCATCTGAGCTGTCTGGAGCGCCCTCTCCTTAAAAGGTGTGCTGCGGGGCGAGGTGAGATGGTGCTGCCGCCTCAGCTGGCTTCTCCGCCTGTGAGGCTGGACGCGGCATGAGTCACTGGCTGTGAGTGCAGGATCCTCAGGGTGATCCCATCTGACTAATTCCACGGCGCTGATCTCACCAGGACACCGCTGCCTCTGCATCGTCGGCCCCACCGTTGCCCTCTGGGTGCCTCGGGCTCCTGGGCCTGTGGAAGAGGGGTTGGCAGTGCAGCTGTGGGGCCTGGCAGCTCTGCTGGGGTCAAGGGGACACCCCCCGCCCCTCTGAAGCACAGATATGTGCAAAGCCCAGGAAAGGGGGCACAGCCACGGGCTCCCCCTCAGCCCCGAGACGTCCTGGGGTGTGGCTTCTGTACACTTATTCTCGTGATACCAAGTTTATCCAGTTGATCCGGAGGTGGGGGGGCAGAGGTGGAAGCTTCAGTTTGTAGAGTTTATGTTCTCTCCTGTGACCCCTGCAACTCCCCTGCCAGGCAGTTCTCCCCATTACACAGATGAGGAAACAGCGCTGAGTGACATCAGCAGAATGGCCGAGACCCTGTTCCAGGTGGGAATGCTCACTACCAAAGAGGCTTAGCAGGTCTTAGAAACATTTGGATGGAAGAATGGTGGTCACTACCGTGGGTTCCCTCTACGCCGATGAACATGGGAGGGAAACTGACCACAGCCCCAAGAAGCTCACGCTCTAAGACAACAGAGCAAAGGGCAGCGGGTCACCCTAAATGAACGTCAGAGCGCGAGGGGGCCTGGGGGGTTCCTCTAGATTCTGAGAAGGGCATGGGGATGGGGAGGCTTGCCCAGGTTGCAGCATGTTTGTGACGGGGACCTGAAGCCGAGTGCCCTGACTCCAGCCAGCCCTAAAATGAAAATGAGTCACGGCCTTTTCTTCCCTGGGCTCCAGGAGCGGGAGCGAGGAGGGCAGCCGTGTCTCTGAGAAGGGCAGTCTCCGGGGTCAGGATCTGAGGTCAAGGGCATGTTACTGGGGCCGCGCCAGTGCCCTCCCCAGCACGCCCTGCCTGGGGCTCGGGGCTCGGGGCCAGCTCAGCCCCTACCCCAGCTGGCTGGCGAAGGCTTCTCCGGAAAGTGAAGGTAGTTTGGCCAGGCTGCCGGAAACCCCTAATGTTCAGCCCCTGGGCTGAGAGGGTCCAGAGAACAATGTCGGCGGAGGGCAGGATGCTGCGGACAAGCCGGGCTTCCAGGCATGCTGCCGCAGTTCCTCTCCGCTGCCTGGAACACCGGCTGCAGGTGTGACCCCGAACCCCAGTCCGTAGGCTGGCTTCCATGTCTCTGCCGGAAATCTGGGAGCCTCCCCTCTTCAGCCACCTCCTGACAGCCTTTTGGAAGCTGGGGGCCACCATCAGCCTGTCCACAGTGGTGTAAGTAGGGCCGGAAGAATCATATCTGGGTTCAGACCCTGAACTTGCCACCCACCAGTGGTGGGCATCACCATTCTGAGGCTCAGTTGTCACATCAGCAAAATGGGGATGATGGTGGCTAGCGCTCGCTGAGCGTGTGTCACCTGTGCCATCTCACCGAGCCCTCACAAACACCCAAGGAGGTAGGGGCTATCATTCTCACCATTTTACAGATGAGGAAACTGAGGCCAAGAGAGCTTAAGTAACTCAGCATGAACAGGTGTCAGAGCTCAGACCTGAACTCAGATGTGTTTGATTCCAAAGTCTCTGTGTTCTTACCCATTAGCTATACTATTTTGTCTTTGGAGCAAAGTTTTCCACCATTTTGAGCCTCGATTGCACCATCTGCAAAGTGGGGCTAATAACAATCACCACAAAGTGGGGCTAATAACAATCACCACGGAATGAGGTCATCCTGAGGATTAAACATGCTGGTATACCCAGCAGGCTCTTGAGAAATGTCCTTTGCTTTGCTTTTCCCCTCCCCCCAGCTTCCCCCAACTCTAAGCTACATCTTAAACAGGAAACACCAGATTTCCCGAGATAAGAACCCCAGCACCTCACAATGGGAGGGGCCGATTGTGGTGCCAGGCTGTGGGTCTTGTATTTATCTGACTCTGTGTCCTGGCTCTGACCCCCACCTCCACCCCCTCCTGCTCTAGAGCTAGGCTCAGTGGTGCCTGTGGCTCCGGCAGCCTGGGGAGCTAGGTGGTGACTTCACCCTTGGAGAATGCCCACTGGAATTCACCCTGAGTCTGGTCCCCTGTTCTCCATGCCTCCCAGCCACGTCTGACTGGCCTCTCGCTCAGCCTCTGAGCCAGCTGTCCACACACAGCCACGTATGGGAGCACCTTTTGTGAGCAAGGGTGCCACTGTTACACAGTTGCTGATTACCGACTGAGCTGGCTCCCCACCTTTAGCCAGCATCCCGGCTGACCACAGGGAAGTAGCTGTCCGTCTGTGGTCCACTGCCTGCCTCAGCGTCCGGCAAGCAGGCAATCCGGCATCGGTTCCTTTGTGTCCCACCCTGCCAGGTATGCCACCCACATCTAAGCCCCCAGCACCCACCTGAGGTAGCAACTCTTGTTACCATTTCACATATGAGGAAACTGAGGCCCAGAGAGGTGGTGTGATGTGCCCAGGACACACCCTGGGAAAGGAGGGTGGGGTGGCCCGACCCAACCCCTCTACCTCTCCCTTTGCCACTGTGCTGCCCCCAGGGGGGGTCATAGGATCCCTGTTCTCATGCCAAGAGTGGGGACTTTGGGCGTCTCTTTCATCTGCCCCCCCCCCCCCCCAGTCCCCGGGCAGGTGGCGGAAGATTCCTTTGCTTAGGATCTACTGCTAAGGCTGGAATATTCTCTCCAGTCCCAGCATGGCAGCTCCATCCCCCCAACCTCAGCCAGCCAGTGTGTGTGGATGCCTCTCTGGGCTGCCTGGTGCTAGGAGTTAGAAGTCAAAGCAGAGGAGGACACAGCCCCCGCCCTCAAGAAGCTTACAGCAAGCACATGGATACAATGTAAAGTATAAACGCCACAGTAGAAACAAGTAACATTTACGTTCATGAAGATAAAGCACAGAATGATTGGAAGCCCTGAAAAGGAGCAAATCTGCAGGGCTGTCAGGTAAAGCACTGAGAGGAGGTGAGGTTCAAGAAAGGTTTTGTTGGGACTTCCCTGGTGATCCAGTGGGTAAGACTCTGTGTTCCCAATGCATGGGGCCTGGGTTCGATCCCTGGTCAGGGAACTAGATCCCGCATGCATGCCACAACTAAGAGTCCACGTGCAGCAACTAAGAGTCTGCATGCCACAACTAAAGGTCCCACATGCCACAACTAAAGATCCCGCATGCTGCAATGAAGATCCCACATGCGGCAACTAAGACCCAGAGCAGCCTAAATAAATGAATAAATAAATAAATGGTTTTGTTTAGGAGAATTGAATAGGAGTTAGCCCGAGAGGCAAGCAGTAGGAAGAGCATTCCAGGCAGAGGGAACAGCATGTGCAAAGGCACAGAGGTGGGAAATCTATCTGTCCAAGGAGGAAAGCTGGGGATGGAAGGGGCTGAGTGGGACCCCACCAAGGGGGATGGAGCCAGGCTTTGAATGGGGTCTTGGAGTCACATAGACCTGGTTCCAATCCTAGCCCTCCCCCTCACTAGCCAAGCCTCAGTTTTCTTCATCTCTGAAATGGGAGGATAGTACATAACCTCCTCATGGTTGAGAGATTGACATGCGATAATAAATGTAATGTTAGAACATAGTGCTGTTATGTGGTAAGTATCATGTTAAAATTTTCTAGGCATGTGCATTAGTGTGCTAGGGCTGCCTAACAAAGTACCACAGACTGGGTAGATTAAACGACATAAACATTTCTCACAGTTCTGGAGGAGAGAAGTCCAAGATCAAGGTGTCAGCAGGGTTGTTTCTCCTGGGGCCTCTCTCCTTGGCTTGCAGATGGCTGTCTTCTCACTGTGTCCTCACAAGGTCTTTCTTCTGTGTGTGCACCCCTCATGTCTGTTTGTGTATCCCCATTTTCTTTTCTTATAAGGCTACCAGTTATATTGGATCAGGTCATTTTAACTTAATTACCTCTATAAAGGCTGCATCTCCAACTACAGTCACATTCTTTTTTTTTTTTTTTTTTTTTTTTTTTCTGTGCTAGAGAAAGTCACATCCTAAGGTCCTGGGAGTTAGGGCCTCAACAGATGAATTTGGGGAGACACAACTCAGCCCATAACAGCCTGTTTTACATAGTTTAACAGTAGTGACTAACACCCAGGGGTTCTAGACACTGTTGCAAACACTCTGTGTATTAACTCCTTCAGTGCTCACATAATCCTAGGAGGTAGGTCCTATTATGAGCTCTAGTTTATGGATGAGGAAACAGAAGCACAGAGGGCTTTAGTTACAGCCTCAGGTCACACAGCTGGGAAGGGGCAGAACCAGGATGTAAACCAGACAACCTGACTCCTGGGTCCCTTGCCCTCCTCCCGTACAGCCTTCCCACCACCCCACAGCTGCAGCTCTCTGCATTCCCATGACCATCCTTTAGTGTATTCACAACCAGGGGATGTCACTCAGCGAGGGTCACACCCTTAACCTTTCCCCCATGGTCCAATATTTAGGGAGTTTTCAGTTAATTTTTTTATCCATTATAAATGAGGCCAGAATGAACATGTTTGGACACAGGGCTTATTTCTTCCTTTAAATTTTATAGATGTGGGACTCCCAGGTCAAAGGGAGCATTTTATGGTGGCTGCGAGCTCGGAAGGAGTGTCCCCAGGCCTGAAACCTGAGCTGGAGCCCTCCACCTGCACCTCTCACCTGCTGGTTTACTTTGGGGGAGGGGAGGCCCGAGCAGCAAGAATGTCATCAGACCTGACCCACCTCCAGCCACCTTTTAGTCCCCGCCACCTTTGCCTTAGAAAGTTCCAAGCCCTGGAACTTCCCTGGTGGCACACTGGTTAGGAATCCGCCTGCCATTGTAGGGGACATGGGTTCAATCCCTGGTTTGGGAAGATGCCACAGGCCATGGAGCAACTAAGCCCATGCCCACAACTACTGAGCCTGTGCTCTAGAGCCCGCGAGCCACAACTACTGAGCCTGCGAGCCACAACTACTGAAGCCCGTGCGCCTAGAGCCCGTGCTCCACAACAAGAGAAGCCACTGCAGTGAGAAGCCCTCGAACCGCAACAGAGTAGCCCCTGCTTGCCGCAACTAGAGAAAGCCCACGTGCAGCAACAAAGACCTGGCACAGCCAAAAACAATAAATAAATAAGTTTATTAAAAAGAAAAAGTTCCATGCCCCAAACTCTGACATTTCTGAGATGCCCCGAGTCCAAAGCAACCTTTTTCTTTTTTTGGTCATGCTATGCAGTGTGCGGGATCTTAGGTCCCTGGCCAGGGATCGAACCCGTGCCCCCTGCAATGGGAGTGTGGAGTCTTAACCATTGCACTGCCAGGGAAGTCCCCAAAGCAACCATTTTTATAAGGATCGGGTGATGGTCATGGGTCTGGGGTAGGACCTAGGAATGTGCATTTTTAAAGCCCTAGTGATTTAGGTGCAGAGGATTGTGGACTAGGCTTTGAGAAAATGCAGCTGCAAAGATCACAGCCCTAAAAGCCCCTCCTGGTTCAGCTCTTTGAGCTGCCTTCCCTGCCCCCACCCTTCCCATGGGGCCAGGCACAGAAGAGGACTCTCCCAAGATGAATGAGCGAAGCAACAGATGAAGCATGTCAGCTACTAGGGAGCTGTTCCATGCCAGGCCCTGTGGCTGGTCTGGCCCTCATCCTCATCCCACCACCCAGACTCTATTACAAAGGACCCTCTCTCCTCACCTAGGAGGCCTGGCTGGGCTCCAGCACCTCTGCCACTTCCCATGTGACTTTGGGTACTTCTGTGTCCTTGGGCCACCGAGTACTCCCTCCACATGAAACAGATGTATTTGTTCCTCTCATGTTATTTCCTGTATTAATCATTCCCATCTCACAGGGACCCTGTGATGTTGAAATAAGGGAAGGAATCTACTGAGGCTGAACCAGAAGAGGGAAAGGGAGCCAGAGAGGATGGGGGCCTTGCCTGGGGTCAACCAGCAAGAGGAGAGAATCCAGAGCTGGCTCTGGGTTCCCAATGCCAGGTTTTTTTTTTTAATTAATTAATTTATTTATTTATTTATTCATTTATTTATTTTTGGCTGCGTTGGGTCTTTGTTGCAGTGCGCAGATTTCTCATTGAGGTGGCTTCTCTTGTTGGGAGCACGGGCTCTAGGTACACAGGCTTCAGTAGTTGTGGCACACGGGCTCAGTAGTTGTGGGTTGCAGGCTCAGTAGTTGTGGGTTGCGGGCTCAGTAGTTGTGGCTCGCGGGCTCTAGAGCCCAGGCTCCGTAGTTGTGGCGCACGGGCTGAGCTGCTCCGTGGCATGTGGGATCTTCCCGGACCAGGGCTCGAACCCGTGTCCCCTGCATTGGCAGGCGGATTCTTAACCACTGCGCCACCAGGGAAGCCCCGCACTGCCAGTTTTGAGGTTGTTCTTGACTGAGGTTGGCAGGGAGGTTGATGGGGAGAGTATTTCTACAGGAGGGGAGCGGGAAA
>NW_006771408.1:350220-370148 GCF_000442215.2 Lipotes vexillifer
GGGGAGCGGGAATGAGTCCCCCTGGGGGTGCCTTCTCCCTGCCAAGTCCCCCCAAAAGGCCTTGCCTTCCATGTCCGCATTTGCTGGCCCTGTTGAGTACCACGTGGCCCGGGGGGTAGGGGGGTGCTTCACCGTGGCCACAGGTGGGGGACGAGCTGCCCAGCGGGCCTGGTGTTCGCTCAGCCTTTGGCCCTGACCATCCAGCCATAGCCAGGCCAATGTCAGGGCTGCGGGTCTCAGGCCACAAGAGTGGGCGTCTCCTCCTCAGCAAGGGGAAAGAGGCCAGGCTGTGTTGGGCCAGCCCTGGCCCTCTGTGTCCCGGCGCTGGCCCTGGGGCCTCTGGGGAACCAGCAGAGAAGCAGCTGCCCTGGACAGTGGCCCAGGAGGATGAGGCCAGTGGGGCGGGAGCTGGGTCTGCTCGGGCTGTGGCAGCCTGGGAAGATGAGTCTCTTTGCACATGTGAGGCCCGGGCCTTGCCATCACTTGCTCCAGAGGGCTTGACCTCTTCTGGCTCCTCTCTGGGGGCTGCATTTCCCAGCACTCTGCTGGCCCCAAGTCTAACCTCAGGGCGGGAAGGCCTCAGAGACCAGCTCCCTTCCCCTGGTTAATAGAGGAAACCAGGCCCAGCAAGGGGAGGGGAGGAAGATGGTGTGGGAGCCAAAGGCCAGCTTGGGAGGGGCCAGGTCAGGACGTTGCCCTTCAGAGACCCTTCTCCAGCTGGCCAGCCACCAGACTGATGCCACAGGTCCACATGTCCCTCTGCCCCGCCAGCCTGAGAGCCCTGAGGAGCCTCCTTCTCCAGTCACAGGAGTGGCCATGAGTCTGTCAAAGTGAGCTGAACTCCTAGCCCCAAGTCTGCGCCCTTCTCTTCCCCCCCACCCCGGTTGTGCTGTGAGTTTGAATTTTGGAGTAAGAAAGAGTAAGAGGGAGACTGATTTTTTTAGCGGCCCAGGCCCTCTGGACTGGAAGGCATTGTCTCCTCTTCAGGAAACGCACTAAAAAACTTGGGGACAATGACACGGGCCCAGAGGAGGGCGGAGGTGGGGTTCCTCACAGACTAGGGTTTGGAACCTGCTCTGGAATGACCAACCATCCTGGTTTGCCTGAGACTTAAGGGGGTCCCCGGGACACAGGACTTTGAGTGCTAAAAGGGGACGAGGCTTGACTCTGCCTCTCACTGTGTAATTTCACCTCTGCATGCCTCAGAGGTTCACCTGGACACAAGGGGATCAACAGCGATCCTACACCCCTCCCGGGGTGCCCTGAAGCTCCCTGGGGAGGCTGTGGAGGGAAAGTCAGAAGATGCTCCATCCCAGCAGATGCATGGTCTACTTTTTCAATGTGAGTGGCGGCCATTCCGGTGAGGGACCGCCTCCACCCCTCCCCCCACCACCTGAAATTCACTCATTCACCCCCAAGAACAAAAAATCAGCACCCGTGCCAGGCGCAGGATATGCACGGTGGAGAAAGAAGAGCCCAGCTCTCATGGAACTCAGAGCACGAGCGTGGGTGAAAACAGTCAGATGAATTTGTTCAACACACTGTCTTGAGCGTTGTACGGACATTAACTCATTGGACCCTCACAATAACATAGTGAGGTGAGCATTAATTTATCCTCATTTTGCAGATGATGAAGTTGAGGCTCAGAAAGATTAAGTAATCAGTAGAGAAGTCAGGGGGAGGACATTAAGAGGTACCTTTTTGAAGGATAAGCATATGTCTGAGTGTGTGCAAAGGAAGGGTTTTCTTGGAGGGAAGCATGGACCAGCATGATGACTCCAGGGAAATGCATTGACATAAGACAGATTAACAGGAGAAAAACGAACAAAAGTTTAGTAACATGTATACCTTCTGTATACGTGGGAGATTCCCAGGAAACTGAGTAACTCTTCTGGCCGGACAGACTGACGACTGGCTGCAACACGGGAGGTGCATGGCAGGGATGGCGCTGGTGCGGGCCTGGAAGCAGATGTCCTGGTTCTACTACCAGTAGCTGCCGGTCATGGCACTGTACATGCTGGAGCCCTGGGAGCGGACTGTGTTCGATTCCATGCTGCTTTCCATGTGGGGATGGCACTATACATGGGATATGTCTTCACGCCTCAGCACATCATGGCGATACTGCACTACTTTGAAATTGTACAGTGACCAAGATGTGACCGAAACCAAGAGGATCCTTAGAGAAGAGCCGCCGTCTGAAATTGGAATGAGACTTCGTCAGATGTCATAAGAAACTCTACTAGATGTCAACATAACCAACCTTATGAATATAAAGACTCAAATTCTTGAGTAGAACAGGAAAACAGTCCTTACTCGTGTGTGTGTTGTGTTTTTTATTTTTCATTTTAAAAGAGGCTCTTGTATAGTAGCTTTTGTCTATTTTAACATTGTAATCATTTGCACTTTGATATCAGTATTTTCTTAACCTTTGTGACTGTTTCAATAATACCCAGTGAAAGCTTTTCTTAATGTAACTTTGAGTACATTTTCATTGCTTTCTATTTCTAAAACTCAAACTCATTTGTTGGGCTTTACCATTCTTGTTGTATGGCATATACAACTGCCTGGTTATATTTCTACTCTTGACCAAAGTTTTGTAAGAAAAGATTCAAGATTAGGGACAAGGGGCTGGGGAGAGAGAATATTTTATTGAGAACTATTTACAAGAGATGTATGTGTAAGCTTGAACTCAGGAGTACAGTTTTAGCTATCTGGACTCTACTCTTAACAGCTTTTGCTTTAAAACTCTTCAAGTGTTTCTTAACAATGAAAAAGAAAGATCTTGCTAAAGTTAAGATAAGGAACATTTCACCTTTTAAATGTTTAATTCTTTTGTGGGCTCATTTCCAGAAAACTTTGGTGATGGTTCTTGTGAAAAATTGTGGTCAAGTAGCATTATTACGTAATGCTTATACACTGTAGACTTTTTAATAGAAGGTAAATCGGTTTCCTCTGAGGGCCATTAGTAACAATGTACTTCCTTAAATTTAGTGTCATGATTGTAATGGGTGCTGCAAATGCATTTGCACATTGCAATATGATGAGATGAATTGTTAAAAACCATAGCAAAAAGAAATGTAAACTTGGTTAAAATCCCCTTACTCTCTGTATTGGTTTTTTTTTTTTTTTAAGATTTTTATTCCTTAAATGTAAAATGACTACCTAATTTTTTGATGTAAACTCATTAAATTAAAAAAAAAATGTTGGGGCTGAGAGTCAGTTATGGGAGGTGACCACGAAAAGCACAGTAAAGGCGGGTAAGGTTGTTATGCAGATTTAAGTCCTTAACTTCTCCTTGGATAAGAGTTTCTAGAGATTAAGAGCCATCCTACTCTCCCTGGTATAGAGAGGGAGACACCCTTACAAATAGAGATTTCCCTTATAAATATAAATTTTTCTTCCAAAAAGGTAACTTACACTCAGTTTTCAGAGCTTCTCTCAGGTTTCATATACCGTATTTTGGGGTGGTATATTTTGCTCCCCTTTCAACACAGCCTGTGGGCGCCTGGGCTTCTGTGAAGGGCTGTAAAGAGTGGAGGTCCCAGAAGAGCAATTGGACAGATTAGGGTGGTAAAATGATCTGGGCAGTGAGGAGCAGGTGGAGGGAGAAGACAGGAGGTCAGGTAACCAGCGGGCTGACTGATGCTGGACACTTCCTCTTAGGTTTGGAGGCTTGTCCCACCAAGAAGGGCTCAGTCAACCAAACACTTCCGATGGATCAATGGCTAATGTTTAGCCAGGCCCTAGGCTGAGCCCGGGGTTACAGAGACTTCCTTAGTGCGAGTTAGGAAAGGCATCCACTTGGGACAGACCCGGCCGGGAAGGCGCACCATCTGACTCTAAGACCCGGTGAGTGAGCGCTCCAAGATGCGGTCACTAAAGCTACCCCCGTCGCCCCCCTGGTACCCCAGTAAGGACCTGCGACCGCGTTGAGGCGAAGAAGCCCGCCCACAAGCACAAAGGGAGTCAGTCAAGTTCAGCCCGTGTGAGACGGGGCCGGCGCGGGTCTCAGCCTGGAGACGGGCGCGGGGGGAGTCCTGAAAAGGACTCTGGGCACCAGGGGGCATCACTGCATGGGCCCACCCTTGCAGAAAAGTTTCCCGCAGAGGTTCTTTGGACTTAGGGGCGGGGCCCGAGCGTAGGACGCCCCGCCCCGCCCGCGCCGCGCCGCGCCGCGCCGCGCCGCGCCTGCCCATATAAGGTGAGCGCGGGCCGAGCGCCCTGCTGAAGGAGCTGTCGTCACCTGCGTTTGTCTGCGGGCCTCGCGTTGCAGCCAGCCCGCCGGGGGCAACCTTCCAAGGCCGCGCCCCTCAGCGCCTTCCTGCCGGGAAGCGTCGCCCCGCCTCGCCTCGCCTTGCCGCCGGGGGCGGCTGCCCTGGGGCGCCGGCTCCCTTTGGGGCGCGCACGACCCACGGCCACACCCGGCCTAGGCCCGGGTCCCGAGCACCTGCACTGGCTCCGTCCCGCTCTCCGGAGTCTTGGACCCGCGGAGCGAGCGGGCAGGAGTGGTTGAGGCAGAAAATTGGGGAAGCGGGTAGTGCTGGGCTACCTGAAAGCCCGTGTGGGGTGGGAGGAAATCAGCCTCTTTTCAAGGACGGCCCAGCCCACCGGGCGCCTGCTGAGTGCCTGGCATGGAACTCAACTTTTAAAGTCAGTGGCCTCCGCCAATTTGCATGGAATGGCTCAGTAAGAGCCAACACTCAAGAACCACACGACTTGGGTTCGAATATAGCTACATTGCTTACTGGCTTCGCGTCCCCGAGGGTCGCAGGTAACCCGAACCTCGGTGTCTGTGACTCTGAGTTCAGCCTTAGCCCTTGGATTTGTTTGCCAGTGTTAGGGAGTATGGGTGCAGTTTTTAAAAACAACGAGGTGCTTCTTTTTCACGTTGCAGTAAATCCTGGTTAGCGTCAAGGAGAGTTTTGCCAGATTTCTCTAGCACTTTAGCAATCTCTCTTTTTAGCAAAGGAAAGACAGGTCTCAGACTGGGAGCCTTGGGCAAGAGATAGGAGCTAGGTAAATTTAAACATATGACTTGTGTATGTATGTGTGTGTGTGATGATGATTTAAGAGTTTCCATCGAGAGTTTAGAATGACTATGGCACTTGGCTTTCCATATATACATGGTGGTGACATATTTGCTTAATGTTTTTAGTATGAAAATGTTCACACAGGGGCATAGAGAATAATAGTACAATAATCCTTCATACATTCATCTAATGTTCACTTTAAAAATCCATGCATGTGGTCTTCCCTGGTGGCTCAGTGGTTAAGAATCCACCTGCCATTGTAGGGGACACGGGTTCGAGCCCTGGTCCGGGAAGATCCCACATGCCGCGGAGCAACTAAGCCCGTGTGCCACAACTACTGAGCCTGCGCTCTAGAGCCCGCGGGCCACAACTACTGAAGCCCGTGGGCCTAGAGCTGGTGCTTCGCAGTAAGAGAAGCCACCGCAATGAGAAGCCTGCACACCACAAGGAAGGGTAGCTCCCGCTCCGCTCGCCACAGCTAGAGAAAGCCCGCGTGCAGCAACGAAGACCCAACGCAGCCAAAAATAAGTAATTAATTTTAAAAAATACATGCATGTGTTAAAACGTGAACTGACTTTTTAAAAGAGAAAAATAAGATGAAAGTATAAAGAGTGCAGAAGCAAAACTGAGCGTGCTAACTGCCTGAGGTTGGAACTGGACCGCCTGCCGCTGAGCTGAGCCTGGCGGAGTGGAGGAGGCCTTCTGCCCACGTGCGGCGGGTGGAGGGGAGGCGTGAGCCGCTGATCCCCCCCAGGGAGCCCAGATTGGCCTTGGCCTTGGCTGCGCACGCTTGCAGCATGCAAATTCCTCCGCGCCAAAGCGCCCCACTCGGCTGCCTCTAGACTCAAGTCACCCCGCCTGGGTTATTTCTCCATTCGCTTTTTTGCCTGCCCACCTGGGTCCCAGGAACGCATTCCACACACTGGGGCCAGAGGAATTTTCTTTTTTCTTCCTTTTCTTTTTTTCTTTTCTTTCTTTTTTTTTTTTTTTAGTATTTATTTATTTATTTGGCAATGCCTGGTCTTAGTTGCAGCTTGCGGGCTCTTTTTTAGTTGCGGTGTGAGGTCTCTTAGTTGCAGCATGCATGCGGGATCTAGCTCCCGGCCAGGGGCCCCTGCATTGGGAGCACGGAGTCTTAACCATTGGACCACCATGGAAATCCCTAGAGGAATTTTCTAAACTCTGAATCTTACTACCTGTCTCCATTATAAACCCCTCCACGGGGCTCCCTTTTGCCTGCAGGAAAAAGACCCAGCCCTTAGCAGGGCAGCCTTCCTGTGGTCTGGGGCCCACAGACCCCTCAGCCCCTTTTCCTACCACTTCCTCTCAGGTCAACCTGAGCCATTTGCAGTTTCCTGAATGTTCATTCAGCAAATATTTAATTCCCTAGGATGCAGCACCAGAAATGGTGCTCAGCAGTGGTGACCAGCGCAGCAAGGCAGCGGCCAAGCCCCCTCTCCTGGAGCATACTGTATAGTGGAGGAGTTAAATAAATCAGTGTTTAAAAAGTTATTTTAAAATGTCAGGTGCTATAAAGAACCTACAAAATAGCAGGAGAGTTTTTGCCTTTTGCCTGGAAGACCACCATCCCACCCTGACCTGCTTTAGTCCTTTCCCCGGTGGCTCTTGTCATCCTGGGGAAAGGACTAAATGCTGGCACATAGTCATCAGCTGGCAGATGCTGGCACATAGTCATCAGCTCCATGGGCTCCTTTTGCATGTGTCTTTACTGGGGCTGTTATCACACTGGGATGGTGATTGACATGCCTGTCTCTCACATTGGACCATGAATTCCTCAAGGAAAGTCGCCTTACTCCGGTTGGTCTAGTGTCCCCAGTAGCTTGTACGGTGCATGGTGCTTAATAGGTGCACAGCAATTGTTGGATGACTATTAAAAGCAGTAAACCTTTGCACCAGGACCCCCAGACCCAGAGCAATTCAACCTTCAGTCAATATACCCTCACTTATTTTAAAGGAAACATTTCATTCATTCATTAAATCAGAGTGTGCTAAGCTCTCCCCCACCACCGCCCCGCTCCGCTCCCCCTCTCCAATGTGGACCAGTTGATTTACAGAGGGTGAGTGCTGTGCTGGGGCTGCCAACAATGAAGGGGTTATCCTGCCCGGTGGAGTGTCATGTGAACTGTGAACAGGGCCTCCTTGGGTGAAGGCAGGATTGGGCTTCAGGCTGAGAGAAAGGGGAATTTGAAGGAGGCAAAGAGGTGTGAATGAATGCAGCTGCTGGGGTGGGGTCCCCAGTGGGGTGTGTCCAGAACATGAGCTCTCCTGGTTGAGCCAGGAGCTGAGGCAGGTAGGTTGGGGCCAGATGGGAAGGGCCTTGCATGCCAGCTCACTTTCTCCTGCTGGTGAGCAAAGGGTTAGACATGGAACCTAAGGCGGTGGCTTTTCAAGGTTTCTTGACTGTGACCAGGAGTAAGATGTACATTACATCACAACCTGGCACAACACCCAAAACTGAAACAAGAATCTCATGAGACAATTTACTCTTACTCTGATATTTTTTCTTCTATTTTGTTATTGGTGTAATCATTATTATTAAATTCCGAGTACGGGGACTTCCCTGGTGGTCCATTGGTTAAGAATCCGCCTTCCAGGGGCTTCCCTGGTGGCACAGTGGTTGAGAGTCCACCTGCCAATGCAGGGGACACGGGTTCGTGCCCCGGTCCGGGAGGATCCCGCATGCCACGGAGCGGCTGGGCCCGTGAGCCATGGCCGCTGGGCCTGCGCGTCTGGAGCCTGTGCTCCGCAGGGGGAGAGGCCACAGCAGTGAGAGGCCCGCGTATCGCAAAAAAACAAAAACAAAACCAAAAAAAAAAACATTTACATACATCTGAAAGAAAAAGAGAAAGCAATCATTTGTAATTGCAAGTTTTCTGAAAGAAAGGCTAAAGAGAGGTGGCCGCCTTCCAATGCAGGGAACATGGGTTCGATCCCTGGTCGGGGAAGATCCCACATGCCGCGGAGCAGCTAAGCCCACGCACCTCAACTACCGAGCCCACGTGCTCTGGAGCCTGCACACCACAACTAGAGAGAAGCCCGCATGCCGAGAAGCCCATGCACTGCAACTAGAGAAGCACGCATATGGCAGCGAAGGGTCCCTCATGCTGCAACGAAGATCCCATGTGCCGCAACTAGGACCCAACACAGCCAAATAAATTAAAAAAAAAAATCTGAGTGTGACTCACTAAATTAATTTCAAGATCCGCCAGTGGGTCACAACCTGCAGTTTGAAAAACATGATCCAAGAATTCTCCAGCCTCAAAACTAAGGGTCTATGCTGTGAGGCTTCTGATTCATAAAGAATTTTAACTTTTAGGATCCTGAGAGGTGGCCCTTCGCTTCACAGATACTTTAACTAGTAAAGCAGCCTAAGAGGGTGGGGCAGTTCCACCAGCCTCCTCGTATCCGTGTGCCCATCCCCCATCACCAGGACCCCATGGCGGCAGGGTGCTTCCAGATGGAGCTCCCAGGTGGGTCTGAGATCCAAACAAGAGCAGAGCAGCCTCGGGACATTTCCCCCTGCTTTCCCGCCCCCCAGCCCCCCCACCTTTGCTCTGAGAAGTCCCTACTTGGCATCCAATTCCCTTGCCAGGCTGGCTTTGAATGCCATGGATCCTGGAATGCTGGGGTAGGATAAGGAGAAGTGGGTCGTTGAGGCCACATCTGGGCTTTGACCTCTGTGCCATCACCAGGGGCCAGTTCTCCCCTGTGCTCTTGCCTGTGCCAACCACCCACAGGCTGGCACTTTGGCTTAGTAGAAGGTGACTGTAGGGGCCACAGTCCCTCCACCCATCCAAGCCTCTGTCCAAATTCCTCTTCCATGCGCCCTCGTACACTGTCGGTGGGAATGTAAATTGGTGAGCCACTGTGGAAAACCGTGTGGAGGTTTCTCAGAAAACCAGAAACGGAACTACCGTATGACCCAGCAATTCTATTCCTGGGTATATATCCAAAAAAAACAAAAACACGAATTCAAAAAGATACCTGCACCCCAATATGTTCATAGTAGCTTTATTTACAATTGCCAAGAAATGGAAGCAACCTAAGTGTCCATCAACAGATGAATGGATAAAGAAGTTGTGCTGTATATATGCAAAGGAATACTACTCAGCTGTAAAAAGAAATAAAATCTTTCCATTTGCAGCAACATGGATGGACTTGGAGATCATTATGCTAAGTGAAATAAGTCAGACAGGGAAAGACCAATACTGTATGATATCACTCATATGTGAAATCTAAAAAAATACAACAAACTAGTGAATATAACAGAAAAGAAGCGGACTCACAGATACAGAGAACAAACTCGTGGTTACCAGTGGGGAGAGGGAAGCGGGGAGGGGCGAGATGGGGTGGGGGATTAAGAGATACAAACTGTTAGGTATAAAATAAGCTACAAAGGATATATTGTACAACACAGGGAATATAGCCAATATTTTATAATAATTATAAATGGAGTATAACCTTTAAAAATTGTGAATCACTATACTGTAGACCTATAACATATAATATTGTACATCAACTATGCTTCAATTAAAAAAAAAAGTTCCTCTTCCATCTCAGAGGATCTCTGAGGCCTCTGGAGAGATGGGGGAAAGCTGGGCTGGAGGTGACTGCAACCCATCATCCTTGGCTCTCAGAACATTGGAGCTAGAGGGGACCTTGGAAATGGAGCCCAACTCCCTGGTCTGATGGATGTGGAAATGGAGGCCCAGAGAGGGGAGGGAACTCACCCAGGATTATGTGGGAGTTAGTCTCAGAGTGAGTCTGGAGACTCAGGTCCCTGGCTCTTAATTCAGTGTTCTTCCTTTTCACTGTTACATCTTGGCCGAAAGGGGGAAAGGGCTTGGGGAAATGTCCTGTCTGGGAGAAGTTGGGTTGTGTGCTCGCCAGAACCCCAGCCCAGGGGACCTGTGTCCTGGCTGCACTCGGCCACCCTCTTTCTGTGGACCCTGCTGGAGACACTGCCCGCTCTGGGCTGCGGAACGAGGGGGCGGGACCAGGTGAGTCCTGTAACCCGTCAGCTCTGAGCCTGAGCTGCCCTGCCTTTTCCTCTTGTGTGTGTGTGGGGGGGGGGGGGGGCCCTCACCCCAAGATAAGAGGAGACCCCTCTCCCTCCTCTGCCCCGCCACACTCGAGCCTGAGCCACCTGGAGGAGTCACAGGGGAGGATAAAGCCTGTGGGAACCTGTTTTACCCAGGAACTTGCTGCTTCCCTGGGGGCCTCAGGATTAGGGTGGTGGCTTCTAGTTCTTTTTCTCTGGAGCCACTGGATACGGCCTGAAATCCAGGCAGAGGGGCTCTCCCTGATGAGTCTTCCTGGCCCTCGTCACAGGCTTTGCCTTCTCAGTTCACTTACCTTTTCCATGTAGATGTCTTGTCTCCAATGGGACTCAAGCTTCTTGGGGCTTTGAGACCCTTCTGTGGGTTTGAGACCCTGTGTCTGCAATTGGGGGATCTTACAGCGGGGAGGGATTGGAGCCTCTCCCCAGGAGAGGCAGGGCGAGTCCTGGATAAGATCTGGGGCTTTCAATGAAAAGTACCTGGGTTCGAGCCCAGCCCTCTGCTGGCCTGCTGGGTGCCCTTGAGGAAAGCAGATTTAACCTCCCTGTGCTCAGAGCCCTCATCTGTGGATGGAGGCTAGTCGTTACCACTTTGAAGAGTAAATGAAGGGATACAGGTAACACTCTTTTGTGCTGCACGGAAGAAGGGATATTTATCTGGTGTGACTCCACGTGGTGTACACCCTGGAGAGGGGAGAAGCCTCAACTGTGCTGAGTGCATCTCCCAGTTATCTTCACAAAGACCCTTGAGATAAATGTGTTCATCGCCTCATTTCACAGACACGGAGGCTCAGAGAGGGAAGGGACTTGCCTAAAGGCCACAGCCAGAAGGCCGGGAATCTAACCCATGGCTCACTGCCTAAGGGGCTCTCGACCCTCCCTCCCATTTCCCAACGGATGCAATGACATTCCCACCAAATGGACCCCCAGTCCCTGTGTCATAGTCAGCGCCACCCGTGATACCAGTACACCACAGGCTGGGGGGCTTAAACAGCAGACATTTATTCCTCGCAGATCTGGAGACTGGACATCCAAGATCAGGGTGGCAGCATGGGCAGGTTCTCGGTGAAGGCCCTCTTCCTGGTTCACAGACAGCTGTCTTCTCGTTGTATCCTCTCAAAGTGGAGAGAGAGAAGGTTAGCTCTCTCCCTCTTCTTTGAAGGGCACTAATCTCATCATGGGGGTGTCCCTCCCAAAGTCCCCACCTCCAATCCCGTTAGGGCTTCAACATAGGAATTTGAGGAGTCACAAACATTCAGTCCGCTATACCCTCTTTTCTCAAGTCCCACCCAACTAGAGAGCTTCTCCAAAGTTGAACAGTTCTGATTACTGGCCGGCTACTCCTTCTAGAGTGACTGTATAATATTGATTGGGGTTCTTCGGTTTCAAGCCACAGAAATGAACTCTGAATAATTGAGCAGAAAAAAATGGGGGTGGCAGTGTTTATTGGAACACAACCAGCCTGGCTGCTGGAATGCAGGGAGGATCAGATGCCTGAACCTCCCCAGGATGCTTCTTTTCCCGGTCGTTTCTGTACATTTGGCTGTTGGTTCTGAAAGAGATGACTTTAAGGTTAGGAGTGTCTGAGCTCCATCTCAGGAGTCCCACAGAAGTGGAGTCTACCACCTCCTCTTCCGTGACTGAGTTTGGGGACCACCTCTCCAGTCTCTCTCCTGAGTGCCTCTCATCAAGGTTCAGATTCTGGGAACTAAAGTTGGGTTGCCGGGTTTAGTCACAGGCCTGCCCCAGGACCTTGTGATTGGCAGTCCTGCCATAACCAAATGGAATGAGGGGGAGGGGTGGATCTCCAAAGGAAAGGATTGCTGTGATCAGAACAAGAAGGTAAGAGATGCTGGGGAGGCAAATCAGCAGCTTTCCAGCCAGGAATTCTACCTATTGGCCCTAGACCTGGCCTCCCTGAAAATAAATTTCTTTCCCTCCTTCCCTCAAATATTTATTGAGTGCTTGCTCTGTTTCAGGCACACTGCTGGGCCCTGGGCATAAAAAGATGAACCAAACTCAGGGCCAGCTCCAGGGAACTCATCCAGTCCAGATCAGCATACGTTGCTGCTCAGCCATGGCAAGGCCAAGGCAGACATTGCCAGTCAACCACAGAGCAATTTCCCTGGGAGCCTGGGCTTGGCCTTAAGATCCTGATCAGCACAGAGCTCCAGGCAGCCAGTGCTCATCAATTAGGGTTGGTTCAAAATATGGAAACTCTTTGCTGTGCCCAGCCAAAAACACTCCTCTTTCCCATAACATTTGTGACCTTTAAAAACAGCAGAATTAACGTAAGGTAGATAGCCAGTGGGAAGCAGCCGCATGGCACAGGGAAACCAGCTCGGTTCTTTGTGGCTGTCTGGAGGGGTGGGATAGGGAGGGTGGGAGGGAGGGAGACAAAGAGGGAAGAGATATGGGAACATATATATATGTATAACTGACTCACTCTGTTATAAAGCAGAAACTAACACACCATTGTAAAGCAATTATACCCCAATAAAGATGTTAAAAAAAATAAAAATAAAAACAGCAGAATTGGGGCTTCCCTGATGGCACAGTGGTTGAGAGTCTGCCTGCCGATGCAGGGGACACGGGTTCGTGTCCCGGTCCGGGAAGATCCCACATGCTGCAGAGCTGCTGGGCCCGTGAGCCATGGCCGCTGAGCCTGCGCATCCGGAGCCTGTGATCCGCAACGGGAGAGGCCACAACAGTGAGGGGCCCGCGTACAGAAAAACAAAACAAAACAAAACAAACAAACAAAAAATAACAGCAGAATTCCCCTAGGCGCACCACCAGGGTCATTTCTTCTCCTTAAGGACAATGGCATTGGTGCCTTCAACTCCTGACTCTGGTCGGCTGTTGAGTCAACGTCGTGGTTGGGAGCCTGAGCACAGTTCCTGCGGACAGAAGGACTGCATCTGAGTCCCATACCTACCACTGCAGCCTTCTGAGCATCCCTGGGTTTTGGATGAATAGTCTATGACTCCTGTAAGAAACTACCACACGCTTAGCGGCTTAAAATAAGACAAATGTATTAACTGACAATTAATTCTGGAGGTCAGAAGTCCAAAATGACTCTTTTGGGGCTAATATCAGGTGTCAGCAGGGTTGTATTCTTTCTCCCAGGTAAGAATCCGTTTCCTTGCCTTTTCTGGCTTCCAGAAGCTGTACACACTCCTCGGCTGATAGCCCCACCCGCCATCTTCAAATCACATGGCTCCAACCTCTGCTTCCTTTCTAACTCTCTAACTGCTACGGTCTTCTTTAGCAGTGGTTTCTTCGTCTTTTGCGGTACGCGGACCTCTCACTGTCGTGGCCTCTCCCGTTGCGGAGCACAGGCTCCGGACGCGCAGGCTCACGGGCCCAGCAGCTCCGGGGCATGTGGGATCTTCCCGGACCCGGGCACAAACCCGCGTCCCCTGCATCGGCAGGCGGACTCCCAACCACTGCGCCAGCAGGGAAGCCCAAGTTTCTTCGTCTTTAAACGGGATAATAAAGCCTGTAGCTTCTGGGCTTGTGTGAGGCTCGGGGCGGGGGCGGTTGCGGATTAGGTAAACGAGAGCATTTTTCAAGTTGTAAAGAGTGGTCCAGATGTAAGAGCTCGTCCTCATCATTTTCCCAGGAGCCATCTGCAAAGGGCTCCCTGTGAATCTCGGGGATGAGTCACTGAGGTGATGTACTAGCAAGCACTCCACAGACAGTCACTGTCCTATAGACCCAGCAACACTCCAGGTGCGCAGGGGTCGCGTTATCCAAGGCTGCAGGTGAGCCTCAGGGTCTGCATCAGGACTGGGAAGTCTTGAGCCCTGGCCCGGCGCGTCTGCTGCCCACCCACCTGCCCCCACCACTTCGGGAGTAACCTTAGCAAATTGCCCTCCATCTGCCCCCAGGCCTGATGCGGGTCATCCTCAAACCTTACTGCTAGGAGGGCTTTAGAGGTCGGCTGATCCTGTGGTTTTTCTTTTTCTTTTTTCTGCGTTTTTTCAATGTATGTATCAGCAGCAAACTGTTTCTCCAAAGGACACCCTACCTGGAAACCCAATAGATGGGACATGTGAGTATCCCCTGCCGACCTCTCCAGCCTCCTGTCTCCTTGGGCCCCCACCCCAGACCCACCAACCAGAGGCCTCACAGCTTTGGGAGGTAGAGCTTGTTTATCTTGCTCCCTTTCCAGACCTTTCCTTCTCCTCTCTTCCCCGAGGCAATGTGCCTAGTGCTAAGTGGGGACTCTGAAGTCCCAGGACTGACCCCTGCACTTACTTGCTGTGTGCCCTTGGGCAAGTTACTTACCCTCTCTGGGCTTCATCCCTGTCATCCGAGCTATGGGTATGTGACGATAGTCCAGTGGTAGGGTTTTACGAGGAGGAAATGCAAGTCCACACAGCTGGCCTGCAGCCGCTGGGGCACACTCCCCAAGCTCGCTATTGACACAGGTGCAGCCCCTCACAGACACCCCACGTCTCACCTGCCCTGCTCTTGTTTACCCATCAATAAATTCATCTGGGGCACCTCCTCAGTGCCAGGCTGGGCGGGGTCTCACTGGAAGACCCGCAGGAATCAGGCAGGGCCCTCCTCTGGGCAGCTCTGAAGACAGGATCTCAACCTGCAGGGTGGGAAGCCCCAGGAATTTGTTCTCTAACATTCTAGGGCTCCCTGGGGCCAGAAGGGGTAAGGCCGCAGCCTGCCAGCCCCCAGGTGGCCCTGCACAGAGTGGCTGTGTGACAGCACACCCAGTGGGCGCTGGCAGCCAAAGGAGCTGGAGAGCCTGGGAGGGGTGTCAGGGTTCAGACTTAATTTTGCATCTCAGGCTCTGCCCCTGGGCTGAGCAAGAATGGCCTCTGGCCCCTTGACTCGGGAATGCAGAGAATTTCTTACCACCACTAAGAAGGAAGGGGCCAGGCCTCCGAGCTCCAGAAGGATCCAGTTGTTTGCTAAAACCACAGCCTAGGAGAGGTCGGGGAAAACGAGGTCTGGGGTGTGGGCGGCAGAGATCCTGGCTCTGATTACCCTGTGGGGGAGGAGAGGTCTGTCCCTAAAAAGGAAATTGATCCACAGGGTGGATGGATGGAGAGCAGGCAGGAAGGGAACTGTCCCTCCCACAGCGGCACCAGCTCCGGCTCCCGGCTCTCGGCTCTCGGCTCCCGGGGGTGGGGAGGGCTGGTCCTCCGGCCTCTAAGCACCCCACCTCCCAGTCCAGAGCCCTTCTCATCCCAGCTCCCTGTTCCATCCTTTTCTCTATTCCGAGGACTTCATGTCAAATGCCTCATTTTAAGGTCTCTATGGACAGAGCCTCGTCTCAGGCAATTTGTTCAGTAACTATTTATTGTGTGCCAGGCACCACACTTACTGGGCAACCCGGGGAGGGGTACAGTATGACCCATGAGGGCAGCGGCTGCCCCTTATCTTCTGCTGGGTCCCCAGGGCCCAGCTCGGCCACACAGCTGGTCAGATGGGCAGGATTTGGTCCAGCTTTTCCAGTACCTCTAGGCACTCTCTCTCCCCCAGAGACGTCTCCCAGCATCTAGGGGCTCCAGGCCTTACCCCATCCCATTCCCCCATTCCCCAGCTCTGCTGCCTGCCATCCCCCACTCCTGGGTTTGCTCAGCTGCCTGTGGGATCTGTACTCCACCTCCACCTCTCCCACAGCCAAGGTCAGCGGACCAACCTCTATGGAGACCCGGGTCCCACGGTAGACCCCAGCTGAGGGGCACATGATATCCTAGACTATTCCTAGGCTGGCTCCCCTCTGCCCACCAGGACCCCATTCTGAGTGGTCTCCCAGATAGAGACCTCAGAGGCCAATTTCCCTTGCCCCCTGCATCGTTCAGGGTTCAACAAAAGAAACAGAACTAGTAGGCTACATATATGCTGTGGACAAAAAAAATGTCACCTGCCATTTCAGCGAACAATGAAGATTGCCAGCCATCAGGCCATCAGCCACTGCAGCTACCTCCAAAGGTGCACGCTGAGGGGATTCAGGATGGAGGAAAACAGGCCACTGGCCCTAGATAGTGAAGATGTACATCAAAGGAATAATTCCAATTATTCCAGATGCTTGCATCTTCCCATACACAGAAAAGAACTATCATTAACTTGAGATGTCTGTGTTTTTTGTGGTTAGCAGTAATCTTTTGATGTTCGACTACATGTGTTTTTTGTTGTTCGTTTGTTGTTCGTTTGTTTTCAGCAAAAACTCCTATATCCTGGCTCCTCCTTTACTTCCTTGCAATAGTCCCTCAGAGCTACCCCAGAGGCTGCCTCCCGGGCTGTAGTCTCAGTAAGGTCACCGAATATAACATAATTCTCACCTTTCAGGGTGTGCTCTTTTTCAGTGGACAGTACTGAGTGATGGATGGACCGATGGTAAGGACCTGGGTCCTGCAGCTGTGGGAGGTGTCCAGACGGGTCTGAAATCTGCAAGGCAGGCCATCAGGAAGGGCCTGCAGAACGTTCAGGCCCAGGCTGAAGCTGTGGTCCGCAGAGGAATCTCTTCCCATCGCTGCATCTTTAACTTAAACACACCCGCAAGGTTCCTTTTGCCTTATAAGGCAGCATATTTGCAGGTTTCCTGGATTAGGATGCGAACACCTCTGGGAGGCCGACCACAGCCCCCGAGAGGCCACCACCCTTCCCGTTCATTCATTCATTCATTCTCTCAACTCTCCCCCGCACGGTCCACCTAAGCGCCAGGCCTGTGCTGAGGGCCGGGGGCACAATGGGAGGCAGTCTGCGGCCCCGCCCCCGAGGGAGGCCACTGTGGAGGCCGAGGCAGCCAGAGAAACAAATGACCGTGATGCACAGTGGAGGTCGGGGTTCAGAGGACTTGGCGACGCGGTGTGGGGTAAGATCTGGGAAGAGAGGAGGGAAAGGCTGGCTTGTGTGGAGGGAGGAGGGTGTCTGTGGGGACGGGCTGTGCCAGGGCGTGAGGGATGCCACGGCTAGAAAGGAATGGTACCCTCTCTGCAGTCAGGTCTATTCCCACCCTTCGTGGCAGGAGGGGGAGGAATCGGGTTCTAGGAAAACCAACACTGATGTACTAGGGAGTGGAAAGCAAAATTCCCAAGGTTTCTGAAGAAAACAATGGAGACCCGAAGTGACCGTCGGGGGCACCTCTGGTTAGTCCTTGAGCCGCGGGCCCCCTCCTTCCTCCCCTCCCCGCGCCCTCCCGCTCCTTTTACATCAGGTGCTGCTGGTTTGAGAAGCACCTGCACGTGGAGAGTCCAGGCGGGACCAGCGAGCCTGGGGCGCGTTTGCTCTGCCCTTCATCCCACAGAGAGTGGCAGGAGAGAGGCCCAGCCAGGCCCTCCCTGCCGAGGGGCACACCTGAGGCTGGGGCACTGCCAAGGGCCGCTGGGCTGGGCCTCGCTGCGGGGTGAGGCCTGTGAAGGCCTCTCCTTTCACCGCCTTCTCTGAGGGCCCCCGGCCTTGCCTCCTCCAACTGCTAAGTGCTAGGGACGCAAGGGAGAGCCAGGGTGGCCTGTAAAAGGAGAATTCAGGCTCCCACTACTTGCAGCTGAGTGAATGGGGTGGGAGGTGGGGGAGGGCGGATTGGGAAGGTCTCCTTTTCTCTGCTGTCACATTAGGGTAATTCCCCACCCTCATTCCTGGCCCAGGGGCATCGGCTCCGCTGGTGGGGGGCGAATCCTGCCCACAGTTGCAAAGCCCCAGTTACTTCACCGCCTGCTGCCATTAACCACATCCGCAGCCCGCAGCCCGTTCGAGAAAAGTCTCCAGCAAAGCAGCGTGTTCACCACACTATCCGCAGTGTCTCCCTCAGTGTCATGTTGGGGGCACAATAAATACCCCTCTTCCTTCCTTCCTTCCTTCAAATATCGCACATTAATTAGTCTACAGTGTGGCAGGTGCTAGGCTGAGACTTAGGCTTTAGACTTTTCTTCACTTTACAGGGGAGGAAAGGGAGACTCAGAGGGGTGAAGTGACTTGCCCAAGGTCACACAGCAGGTAACAGAACGGATATTTGGACCTAGTTCTTCTACCTGACTTTTTCCACTTGACCCAAAGTGTCCCAGTGGGGAAGTGTGGAGGCAAGGAAGGGGGTGGCCTGTTAGCGTGGCGGCCAGAACATCAGAAGATGAGTTGGGACAACTGGCTGAGGCAGGGTCACGATGAGCATCAAAGGTCAAGGGAGGGGGCTTCCCTGGTGGCGCAGTGGTTGAGAGTCCGCCTGCTGATGCAGGGGACGCGAGTTCGTGCACCTGTCCGGGAAGATCCCACATGCCGCGGAGCGTCTGGGCCCGTGAGCCATGGCCGCTGAGCCTGCGCGTCCGGAGCCTGTGCTCTGCAATGGGAGAGGCCACAACAGTGAGAGGTCCGTGTACCGCAAAAAAAAAAAAAAAAAAGGTCAAGGGAGGAACCCATGAGGGTTTGACCTTCATCTTGTGGGCCACAGGGACCGGAAGTTTGTTCCTGCTTTGGGCCCTTGTACACCGAAAGTAGTCTCAGGCAGAGGGTATGTCACAAGCATTCAGTTTTCTCATCTGAAAAATGGCACAGGGCTTCCCTAGTGGAGCAGTGGTTGACAGTCTGCCTGCCGATGCAGGGGACATGGGTTCGTGCCCCAGTCCGGGAAGATCCCACATGCCGCGGGGCGGCTGGGCCCGTGAGCCATGGCCGCTGAGCCTGCGCGTCCGGAGCCTGTGCTCTGCAACGGGAGAGGCCACAACAGTGAGAGGTCCGTGTACCGCAAAAAAAAACAACAACAAATATATTGATAAGTGTTTACTAACACTTATCATCCCAGCAGAAAGTTTGAGTGAAATATACCTGGGTTAAAATCCCAGAGCTGCCCCTTCACGGTTGGGGGCTGTTGGCAAATGATGCAATTATTTACCTTTCCTGTGCCTCACTATCCAGCAGGGGGAAATGGGCCTGATGACACTCTTCTTGCGGGACCCTTGTGAGGCTCAAAAGGGACAAGTCGTGTAAAGCACCCAACAGTACAAGCATCTGACAGTGGTAGCTGCCATTATTATTATTATTACCATTAGTCAGGTCTTCTGGGTGGGTCATACCTAGCGCCAAATACACTAGCCAGGGAGCTCCCAGGTATTCTGTGGGTCCTCCTCCCCTCACAGAACTTGAAGCCCTTTGTTTCTGGCTTCCTGTCTGCTCCTGTGCACAGAAGCTCAGACTTAGAATAGCTGCTGTTTATCCCCATGATTATCCTACTGAGAAGAGTGAGAAAAAGACTGGCAGGGAGATGGGAGACCCAGGGCCTAGCCCCAGCTCTGCCCTGACTTGCTGTGTGATCTTGCGTGAGTCATTTCCCTCTCTGGGCGTCATACAAGGGAGGTAGACTGGACGACTCTGAGAACCTTTCATTTCTTACCTTGGTAACTGAGGCCTGGAGATAGAAATCCTTTGCTGTGCCCCAACCCTGCTATGTGCAGAGTCCAGTTCAGAATCAGGCCTGGGAATGGATGCCCACCAAGTTCAGGTGCCCAATTCGTGAAGCCCCCAAGGACTTGATTACAAGGAGTTCCCGTAATAGAGCGAGGGGGGCTAGATTCAGCAGGTTAAGATAGGTCTTTATGGACCAATATGAAATGCTTGCAAAGTCATGTTAAGGGAAAAAGGAAACTAAATGACAGCATGGGGTAACATGCATCCTGTATTCAAAAGGGGAGATGGGGGCTTCCCTGGTGGCGCAGTGGTTGGGAGTCCGCCTGCCGATGCAGGGGACACGGGTTCGTGCCCCGGTCCGAGAAGGTCCCACGTGCCGCGGAGCGGCTGGGCCCGTGAGCCATGGCCGCTGAGCCTGCGCGTCCGGAGCCTGTGCTCCGCAACGGGAGAGGCCA
>NW_006771408.1:370263-394905 GCF_000442215.2 Lipotes vexillifer
GCGTACCGCAAAAAAAAAAAAGAAAAATTTAAAAAAAAAAAGGGGAGAAAAAGAGAGGAAGGATGTCTGTAGAAGCAACTGGAAACAGGGGCTGCCTCTAGGGAGCGGGCCTGGGTGGCAGGAATGGGAGAGTGGGAGAGTTTTCATGGTGCCTTCTTTGTACCTTTTGAATTTTGTACCACGTGAATATTTTATCCAGGCAAACAAATTAAATAAGTAACATAATCAGGCAGTTTTGCCCTGACCCAGCTTTGTCCTGACCCAGCTCCCCGCACGCTTAACCTCCTGCATTCTGGAAATACTCCAGGGCTTGTGTTGTCCTTATCAAAATTCCTTTAGGCCTTTGACTCCTGTCTCAGCCTGACTTCAGCATCCACCAGCCTGTGGGAGTGGGGTGAGTCACAGACACCTTTGGCCAGCTGTTTGGCATCTGCAGACCTTCCTGGGAAAGCGCCCCTTCCAGCTGTGGCCCCCATCTCTGTAAAGCCGCTGGTACCCCTTTCATCTCTCTTTCTCTTACGTCTCCTGATTGACTGGAATTCAAACGAATTCAACCCCCATTTATTGGGTGTGCCAGGCACTGTGCTAGGAGCAATGAAACCTCCCGACAGATCTGAAAGGCGGGGGATTACTAGAGCAAGGAAAGAAGTGTGGGAGTGGGTTGGGGGGGGTCATTCTATATGTATGTCTGCAGGGAGGTACTTCTGAGTACTTTTCTTTTGCGGTACCACCTCCTCCAGGAAGCCTTCCCTGATGACACCTCCCTGCAGACATTAAGGCCCCTGACTCCCAGCCCAGGGCTCGCCTGGAGCTCAGACCAGCATCACAAAAGGCTTCCAGAAGCAGGGATTGCCAGGCACACAGACCCTGGGCAGTCCTTTGGCAGGTGGCACAGATGGGTGGCACTAAGTGCTGTCCCAGAAAGGGACCTGCCTACTTGATAACATGGAGTGACTCTGCCCTGGTTGGGCTCTGCTCACAGCAGCCTGCTAGGGCAATCCGGGGAGGGGAGGGCCACCTGATGAAGCCTATCTCATGGACCCTCCTAAGGGAACCAGATGTAGGAATCCTGCCTGTTTACAGGGAAGCAAATGAAGGTTTAGGGAAATGAAGTGGCTTGCCCCAAGCTCCTAGGCAGGGATGACCCAGCTGTGGCAGGGCCTGTGCTGTTTCCACGACACCATTCTGCCTGTGCTTGGAGGTCCACAGCCCTCGCACAAAAACACACACGCGCTCCTGACAAGGAGCCTGGAACCCTGCCATGAGCTCTTTTTCTTCCTGGTTACCATGAACAGCCCCTAAAAAGCAGCAGGGACCCCTGAAGGCGTTATCAGCCATTTCTACTTGAGTGTAAATTAGTTATCAGACCCTGAGGCTGGAGGCGAATGCAGGGCCCTGAACCAAGTGACACGTGGCAGGTGAAGAGGGAGAGGTCCTTGGGCAGGGCTGTGCCCTGGGAGTGGCTGGGTGGGACTTCCCTGGAAGCACCTGGGCCCTGGGCCCTGTGTCCAGGTGGCACTGTGAAGGGAAGTGTCCAGGGGTGGAGGTGCAGGGCAACGTGGAAAGAGCACTGACTTTTCTCAGGTTCCAACCTGAGCTCTACCACCCCTTACCTGCGTGGCCTTAGGTGAGCCAGTCACCTCCCTGAGCCTCACAACCTCACCTGTGCCACGGGGATACTATTAGCGTATCTACCTTGCAGGCGGGGGTCCTCGAGAAGATGCTCCATCCCAGGGTTCTCAAACTGACTGAACATTGGAAGGCCCTGCAGGGCTCCTTAGAACCTAGGGTCCCCACCCCAGAGTTTCTGCTGTGGTTAGTCTGGGGAGGGGCCTAACTAACTAACTAACTAACTAACTAAGTGCCCTAACAAGTTCCCAGGTGGTTCTGATGCTGCTTGTGCTGGGACCACTCCTCTGCAAAAGATCTCTATGAGAACAGACTTGTGGTTGTCAAGGGGAGGGGGAGGGGGGTGCGGGAGGGATGGAGGGGCAGGTTGGGAGTAGCAGATGCAAACTGTGATACAGAGAATGGATAAAGAACGAGGTCCTACTGTACAGCACAGAGAACTGTGTCCACTGTCCTGTGATAAACCATAATGGAAAAGCGTACGAAAAAGAATATATGTGTGAAAATCTACATATATAAAACAGTCAGTTTGCTGCACGGCAGAAGTTAACACAACACTGTAAATCACTGTGCTTCAATAAAATCAATTTTTTTAAAAGATCTCTATGAAACTAGGAGATCAGGAAGCGGGGCAGGTGCAGAGCAGAGCCTATAAAAGACACGAAATACAAACTCGACGTTTTGCAGGGATTTCACGCCCCTGTCACCACAGTTGGACAGAGGGTACCCAGGAGGCAAAGAAGAGGTGGCTACGGGGCCGAGGTTCAAGGGTCAGGGCTCTGAGCTCTCTCCGATAACGCCTCCTTTCATCCCCCCATCCACTCTGTAACACTGCCGTGAGCAGGTCTTTGCACCTACTTCATACATGAAGAAACAGGCTGGGCGAGGTCATGGGACGTGTCCAAGGTCATGCAGGCAGCAAGGTGGAAATTGAATCGGAAGCCAGACCTCTGACTCTGACCCCTGGACGTTTTCCAACCACCACACCGCCTCTCCTAAGGGTCATCCAGCGGATGTAAAAATGTATGAAGAGCAGCGCAAATCCGTGCGGGTGGTTCTTCCCCCCTGGCTGGCCCGGAAGCCCCAGCTCTGCAGAGACCGCTCTTTGCCCCCCAAGCTTTGGTTCGTGCCACCCCGCCCCCCAGTTCCTTGCCCTTATGGGTCCTTCTGTCTTCCTGGAAAGGGACTGGAGCCATCGACGCTCCCCCCCGCCCCCAGGCCCTGATGCAGTGCCAGCGCCCAGGAGGCGCTCAGTGAACCTGGGCTTCTCCCCTCCTCCCCCGGCCCCAGCCCAGCTCCCTGCTCTCCACGCTCCTGGGAAAGGCGGTCCTCAGAGCCCCTCGAAAGGGAGATCCTCCCTCCCGAGCCCGGGGAGCCTGCACAGGCTGCCTGAGTGGAGCGGGAGGGAGGCATGCTGCATCCGCCCAGGCCAGCTGACAGGGTCAGAGGGGAAACTGCATTTCCTGCTGGGCCCCTGGGGAGGCTTATCTCTCAGAGAGGCCGGCTGGGTCTCTGCGCAGGAGCTCCTGGGGAGAGGGCGCAGGGATGGCGGAGGAAGGAGGGAGGAAGAGAAGGGGAGAGAGAGGAAGGCAGGCATCGAGAAGTGGAAGGACAGGGCAAAGGGGGAGGGAGGCAGAGGGGGTTGGGAGAGAAAGAGAAAAAGAGGCAGAGGCGAGAACCAGAGACGGAGGGTGACAGAAGACTGGAGAGCATGAGATGCAGAGAGGAAGAGGCAGGAGAAAAGCGTCAGAGAAACAGGAGAGGGAAAGCACGTTAGAGACAAAGTAGAAAGAGGTGTGAGAAGAAGACAGAGAGGCTTAGACAGAGACCAACAGACGGGCAGCAACCTCCAGACACCAGGCAGACGAGGCCCCGAGGAAACACTTGAATTTCCCACACCTCGCAGATCTTCTTTTGGGTTTTCTTTGTGTCTGTGCTGTGAGGCTTGAGGCCTGGGGCCAGCACCACATCGAATTGACCAATAAACATCACCGTCATGGCCACTGATGGCCTGATGGGTAACGGCCCAGCCGTAGAATTTGGAGGAAGCTGGCTGGGCCCGGTGGGGTGGGGGGGGAAGTGGTCAGCTCCCTACAAGCCATGGGGAAGAGTCCCCCTGGGGCCCTGACTTGTAACAGACTCTTGGGAAAGCCCCTGCCCACCCTCCCCCAAGCACATCCAGAAATTCTTTTTTTTTTCTTTTCTGCTATAGTTTATTACAAGATATTGAATATAGTTCTCTGTGCTATACAGTAAGACCTTGTTGTTTATCTCTTTTATATATAGTAGTGTGTATCTGCTAATCCCAAACTCCTAATTTATCCCTCCCCACCCTTTTCCCCTTTGGTAATTGTAAATTTGTTTTCTATGTCCTGAGTCTGTTTCTGTTTTGTAAATAAGTTCATTTGTATCATTTTTTAGACTCTTTAGGGTCTCAATTTATGCCTCTGGGGCAAGGACATTTCTCAAGGGGGCATGGAACACTTTAAACCAACCATTCAGTGGATAAAGAAGATGCGGTACATGAATACAATGGAATACTACTCAGCCACTAAAATGAAATAATGCCATTGGCAGCAACATATGGACCTGGAGATGATCATACTAAGTGAAGTAAGTCAGACAGAGAAAGACAAATATATGATATCACTTATATGTGGAATCTAAAATATGACACAAATGAACTTATTTACAAAACAGAAACAGACTCACAGACATAGAGAACAGACTTGTGGTTGCCAAGGGGGAGGGGGGTGGGAGAGGGTTAGATTGAGAATTTGGGATCAGCAGATGCAAACAGTTATATATAGAATGGATAAACAACAAGGTCCTACTGTATAGCACAGGGAACTATATTCCATACCCTGTGATAAACCATATTGGAAAAGAGCTTTAAAAAAGAATATATACGTAAACCAACCATTCAGGCTTCATAGTGGAAAGAGTCTGGGCTTTGAGGGCAGGCCAAGCTGAATTCAAATCCAGACTCTAATATCTACTTGCTGGGTGACCTCAGGCAAATGACTGCCCCTCTCGGAAGTTTCCATCTCCCGAATGTGACTGAGCCCCCTGAGGAGCTATTGCTGTCATCCCTGTGCTCACCTGGCAGGAGCTTTCAGGGGTTTCAGGCCTCCTTCCACAGGCAAAACAACTCCACGAGACTTTAGTGAGTAATGAGATTTCACCGAAGGTCTTGTGGGGCTGTGAAGGAGAGTTACAGTACACGGAAGGCAGGAAATTGAACAAAAGTGCCCATCAGTCCCCTTGATTCTCCCTGTACAGTCCGCTCTGGGCAGTAATAGCTCTCTCTCTCTCTCTCCCCCTTTCCTTAGGCATCCACTCTAGTCTCCCTGGCTCTGACAGTTAGTCTTTTCACTACTTTTCTTTCTCTATGTAGCACGAGTTCTTGGAGTCTTTTAGCCTTTTTACCCCAGGAAGGCGTTGAGCATCGCTGCTAAGAGCAAATCTCCAGAGTCAGACGAGCTGGGTTCACATTTCAATTCTACTTCCTATTACAAGTGTGGCCTCGGATAAGTGGCCTCACCTCTACATGCCTCAATTTCTTCATCTGTTAAATGGGTTACTAATAACAATGTCTACCAGAAAGAGCTGTCTTGAGGATTAAATACGTTAATATATATAAAGCATTTAACAACAAAGCCTGGCACAGAATAAACACCAGATAAATGTTAGTGATGATTATTATTACCTCCTAAGTAGACAAAGGACCCTGCTTAAGATCTACCCTCTTTCAATGGCAGCAAAATAACAATTTTCCCCATCACAATTTTTCCTGATATACATCAAATAGGCACACTAAATCTATGTTCATCGGGCTCTGTGGCTGCCCGACATTTTTGAAAACCCTTCCTATGTTTGGGAAAATTTTCACATTATGATTCTTACCTCCTTTTCCTAGCCTCTTTTGCAGCTGGGAAGCAGGCATGAGACTCAGGCTCTGCCAGTTAGAAGTGACACATGCAGGAGACTTGGGTTGCAGGCACGCGCTGGGGATGATGGGTTGGGGTTGGTGACATGCCAAGTTCATTTTCTAGCAAGAGTGATGAATGGTGGGGTGGTAGGTGCCCAGCACCTCAGGTCAGTGGGCAACCTTCAGGTGGGCCTTCCCTGGAGCTGTCCCATCGTGTGGTTTGGGTCTGCTTCTTGCTGTGTAGCCTCTACGCCTGACTCTCAGTTTCCCTTACTGGTTCTATAACGTTCTTTTTTTTTTTTTTTTTTACTGAGGTATATTTGTTGTACAATATTATGTAAGTTACAGGTGTACAGTATAGTGATTCACAATTTTTAAAGGTTATACTCCATTTATAGTTTTTACAAAATATTGGCTTTTTAAACAAAATATTTCCACATGTTATAAAATATATCATTTCATATGTAGCTTATTTATTTATTTATTTAGCTGTACGCGGGCCTCTCACTGTTGTGGCCTCTCCCGCTGCGGGGCACAGGCTCCGGACACACAGGCTCAGCGGCCATGGCTCACGGGCCCAGCCGCTCCGCAGCATGTGGGATCTTCCCGGTCCGGGGCACGAACCCGTGTCCCTTGCATCGGCAGGCAGACTCTCAACCACTGCGCCACCAGGGAAGCCCCATATGTAGCTTATTTTATACCTAACAGTTTGCACCTCTTAATCCTCCGCCCCCATATTGCCCCTCCCGCTTCCCTCTCCCCACTGGTAACCACTAGCTTGTTCTCTATATCTGTGAGTCTGCTTCTTTTTTGTTATATTCACTAGTTTGTTGTAATTTTTAAATTAATTAATTAACTTATTTATTTTTGGCTGTGTTGGGTCTTCCTTGCTGCGCATGGGCTTTCTCTAGTCGTGGCGAGTGGGGGCTACTCTTTGTTGTGGTGTGCAGGCTTCTCACCGCAGTGGCTTCTCTTGTTGCGGAGCACGGGTTGTAAGCAGGTGGGCTTCAGTAGTTGCAGCACGCAGGCTCAGTAGTTGTGGCTCGCGGGCTCGAGAGCGCAGGCTCAGTTGTGGCACATGGGCTTAGTTTCTCCACGGCATGTGGGATCTTCCTGGACCAGGGCTCGAACCAGTGTCCCCTGCATCGGCAGGCGGATTCTTAAGCACTGCGCCACCAGGGAAGTTCTTGTTGTATTTTTTTTAGATTCCACATATAAGTGGTATGGTACAGTATTTGTCTTTCTCTGACTTAGTTCACTTATCATAATGTAACCTTCTTAATAGCATTTAGTCCAGTGGTTCTCAAAGTGCAGTCCCAAGACCTGCAGTTAGAAACTTGTTAGCAGTACTGGGAGCTTGTTAGAAACACAAATTCTTTGGCCCACTTCAGGCCTCCTGAACCAGAAACTGTGAGGGTGGGGCCCTGCAGTCTGTATTCAACAAGCCCTCCGGGGGATTCTGCTGCTGGCTCAAGTTTGGGAATCACTGTTCTAGTTAATTCCCGTTCTCATTTCAAGGCAGCATGGATTCCACTGTTTGCAGCTGAGTGCCCTGACGGAACTGATGTCTCTAAATCTCTGGAGAGTTACTAGTACAGCCTATTCAAAAGTTCTGGACATACTTCAGTGCCCAGTCTGCTTCATAGCCACATCATCACGTACATCCTGTCACCTTTGCCACATTCAGTTGGTTAGAAGCAAATCATGGTCCCACCGACACTCAAGAGGAGGGGATTCCACAAGGATGCGACCACCTGGAGGTGGGCTCATGGGCCTGCTCTAGGGCTCAGCCACCACAAGCAGCCTGAGCAGCTCCTAGAGTCGAAATTCAAGTTAAATGAGAAGAGGGCATGAGACCCATACAGGAAAGTTGTTCCCATCTTTTCTTTTCTTTTTTTTTTTTTTGCACTGTGAGTCTTGTGGGATGTTAGTTCCCCGACCAGGGATCGAACCTGGGCCCTCAAGCACAGAGTCCTAACCACTGGACTGCCAGGGAATCCCATGTCCCCATCTTATGCCATGATCTCTTGAGAGTAAGAAATCTCATCTTGGGCTTCCCTGGTGGCTCAGTGGTTAAGAATCCGCCCGCCAGCACAGGGGACATGGGTTCGAGCCCTGGTCCGGGAAGATCCCACATGCCACGGAGCAACTAAGCCCATGCGCCACGACTACTGAGCCTGTGCTGTAGAGCCCGAGAGCCACAACTACTGAGCCCGCGCACCTAGAGCCCGTGCTCCGCAACAAGAGAAGCCACCGCAATGAGAAGCCCACGCACCACAATGAAGAGCAGCCCCTGCTCGCTACAACTAGAGAAAGCCCGTGTGCAGTAACAAAGACCCAATGCAGCCAAAAATTAAAATAAAATAAAAAATATTAAAACAAACAAAAAACAGAAATCTCATTTGTTATTTGTGATTTTCTTCGGTCCCCAGCCCGGCTCCTGGCACATAGTCGGCCCTTAGCAATACCGTGTTGGATTGAATTGTTAAACTAGGTGACAGGGCTTCCCTGGTGGCACAGTGGTTGAGAATCTGCCTGCCAATGCAGGGGACACGGCTTCGAGCCCTGGTCCGGGAAGATCCCACATGCTGCGGAGCAACTAAGCCCGTGTGCCACAATTACTGAGCCTGTGCTCTACAGCCAGCGAGCCACAACTACTGAGCCCGCATGACACAACTACTGCAGCCCACATGCCTAGAGCCCGTGCTCTGCAACAAGAGAAGCCACCACAATGAGAAGCCCACTCACCGCAATGAAGACCCAACACAGCCAAAAATAAATAAATTTATTTTAAAAAAACAACCAAAAAAAAAAAAAACCAAAAAAAAACTAGGTGACACATTCAAGCTCTCATTCATTCATTCATTCATTCATTCAGCAAGCATTCACTGAGCCCCTCCCGGGTGTCAGGCCCTGTGCCAGGTGCCAGGACACCGGGTGGAGTAAGGCCAGGGCTTTGTGCTCCCTGGGATGATAACTTGCAGCTGAATATGACAGTTTCTGGTCTCTGGTTTCTGAAGCCCTCTTGTGTATGCGTCGTGTGACCCTGAAGTGTGGGTGCTGTTGGAGAGACGGAGGTTTGGAAGCATAGACTCTTGGGTGGGGCTGCTCTACAAGTCAGCAGGGGAACTCCCTTCCCCGTGCTCTCTTCCAGGACTGCCTGGCCCGGCACACGTTGGACCCCAACCTCAGGGCACCACCTGGGGCTCCTTCTCTGGCTCAGTGTTTTTTGCGGGTGCCCTGTGGTGACCCCCAGTGGAGCTGGGATGTCCTCCTTGGAGAAGGCGCCTGGGGCCCTGGGAGCTGGGGAAGGGCCTGATGTGTGTGCCCTCTGCCTCCACCGCAGGCCCGATAAGAAAGTGACCACAGTCCTTTTTGGGTCACTTTCTTGGTCAAAAGAGGAACAGAGTCTTGAGTGAAAAGGGAAGATATAGTGAGAGCTGCCCCTGAGTGACTTGGTCAGTGCAGAGGATGGGACAGCAAGTTATCATCAAAGGGCCCCGCCTCCTACCGCCCTGGTCGTGGGCTGCCTATGCTTTCCTGTTTACTACCTTCCATTTCAAAATGTATTTCTCTCGCTCAAGATCCAGGGTTGAACCTGAAAACAACCCTGTGAGTCCCATTTCGTAGGTGGGAAAAGTGAGGCTCCAACAGAGCTGGAAGGGACAGAGAGGGGAAGATGCATGGGGTGGGTGGCTTCCTCTGCTCCCTTGGACGTTTGTGTTTTCCCTCATCATAACCTCATCACTCTGTCCCATGTCTGCATACCCCGTGAAGGGCGGGGGGAGAGGGGGTGTCTGGTTTGTCACTGTGTCCTCAGTGCTCCTGTGGGATTTTGCTGACCGAATGAGTGAGGGTATGTAGATACATAAGTCACAGGAGGGGCCTACAGGATCCAAAAAAGTGAGGCCATAGGGAGGCCAGGCTGCTTGCCTCTTACCATGTTCCTGGCCCTCATTAGTGCCAAGCCTGAGCCTTAGAGAAGTCTTCCAAAGCCACCATTCACTCCAGGCTTACTACACGCTGGGCAATAAGGTAGGCGCCATTACTGTACCCACTTCACAGATGAGGAAACTAAGGCTTCCAGCAGAAAAGCATCTCCTAGGCCTCTGACAGGATAGTTGGTGGTTCTGTGAAGGCCCCACTGGGAGACTTTTGGTCCAAGTAGTTCAGAGGCATGTGACTTCTGTTTTATCCCAGATTAAAAAAAAAATTCATAATAACACACGAGAAAGGTCCATTTGGTCCAACCACCCAGCAGCAAACCTTCTGTTTTCCTTCGACATTCAAGTCTGTCTGTGGAGATTCTGCCTGGCAGCTCCTGCCAGTCTTCTGGGATCTCAGCAGAACTCATGTTTTCTAGATGAATACAAACGCCAGTCTCTGCAACCCCTGGCTTTTCTTTGGCTCTGTGGGAATGTTCACTCCTTTGCATTCCTCCAGCTGTGTATGGGAGTCCCTAAGGAATTTCCTCTTGGCCAGTGGCCTCTGAGACTTTAGTAAGCAGACCTTCCTGTTTCACTCACTCACTCCTCTCCCCTCCCCAGGAGTCAAGCTTGAACTCAGGAGGGCTGCTTGCGGGAGTAATCCATTCATCCGTTCAAAGGTATAAATTGAAGCACCTCATACATGGCAGGCACTGATCAGAATGCTAGGGATATAGATATACCTTCTGTGTGGGCCTGCCACCCTCATGGATTTACAATCCAGCAGGGAAGACAGATATTAAGTTAACACTGATTAAAACAGTGAGATATTGGGCTTCCCTGGTGGCGCAGTGGTTGAGAGTCCGCCTGCCGATGCAGGGGATACGGGTTCGTGCCCCGGTCTGGGAGGATCCCGCATGCCGTGGAGCGGCTGGGCCCGTGAGCCATGGCCGTTGAGCCTGCTCGTCCGGAGCCTGTGCTCCACAACGGGAGAGGCCACAACAGCGAGAGGCCCCCATACGGCAAAAAAAAAAAAAAAAAAAAAAAAACAGTGAGATATTACTTCACACCCATCACAGATCAGAAAGGTCAATACTCTCAAGTGTTGGTGACAATGTGGGGAGATGGGAGGCCCCAAGTACTGCTGTGGACATGTGAATTGGTGCAGCCATTCTGGAAATACCTGGCAGTATTTGGCAAAGTTAAATCTGGGAATACCTTGTCACCCAGACATCTTATTTCTGGGTAATCATCCCATAAACATAATCATCTCTTAAAAATCCCTGAGGCAACTTGGGCCGAGATGTTCACTGCAACGTTGCTAGTGGCAAAATGTAGCAGATCCGTGCTAGGGAAGCTGGAGCAGCATCAAGAAACAACATACAGGGGCTTCCCTGGTGGCGCAGTGGTTGAGAGTCCGCCTGCCGATGTAGGAGACACGGGTTCGTGCCCCGGTCCGGGAAGATCCCACATGCCGCAGAGTGGCTGGGCCCGTGAGCCATGGCCGCTGAGCCTGCCCATCCGGAGCCTGTGCTCCGCAACGGGAGAGTTCACAACAGTGAGAGACCCGCGTACCGCAAAAAAAAAAAAAAAGAAACAACATACAATGTCTATACAACAATGAGGAGAGGTAGATCGCAAAGTATCAATAGTAAAGAGAGCAAAATTTCATTTTTGAAAATTAAAATGCATGCAAGAAGTCCTTAAAAGGAAATTTACAAGATTCATGTGTATTTGGGCAAAGTGAATAGGAGTGGGGATCAGGGAAGTAGGAAAACATAAAATGAATAAGAAAGTGGTCTTATATAAACTACCAAAGATGCATTGCTATACCCTGAAAGAATATCAACTCAACTCTATGTAGCTGGTGGTCCATACATGCTAAATAAAAACAAATAACTAAGCCTAGTAGAGATCATCTGAGGGTCACATCCCCGGCTACTCTGTGTCCCTAATTCTCCCTTCTGGCCTTGGCCCGGTGCCCTGAAACCAGCCTTCCATGTTTGGACTCTCTTTTACCTTCCAGTGAGCTCTTTCCCAGAACTCTCCTGGGCCCCATGCAGGTAGGACCATGTTGGATGCCCCAGAACCTCCAGTCTTACCTGAATCACAGGTGAACTCGGCTTAGGTCTCAAGTGGAGATTCCAGCTGCACCTGAACCATGGACCCATTCACCCCCACCCCATTCTGTAATCATTTACTGGGTGCCTGCTTGCTGTCGGGAACAGGCAGCATGAAGACGACTGGCAACGACGAGAAGCGCTTCTATTTTGCGTGCAGCGTGGCAGGCTCTATCCTAGAGCTTCATTTATATCAACCCCCTCAAATCCATTTAGACTCGCAGACACTTGTGGCATTGGTTAGTTGATCACCATGTCCCTAGAAAAAAATGGTTGGGCGGTCTATTAAACTCTTTACTTGATCAGTGTAAGTGGCAGAATTCCAGCTCAAGTGAACAGAGCCTAACTTGAGTCACCAAAACAATCACTGCCCTTGACCAACTCCCGGACTTGAACCAGTTTACAGACCCAGACAACCTGAATGAGGAGGGTGCTGGTTCCCCTTGAGGAGGGACCCCACTACACAGTCAGAAAATTACCCTCTTTATCCTTCTCCCAGCTTCTCCAAAGGGACTCCCAGCCATATGCCGGGGTGACAGTGTATTAGAGAGAAGAAGATAATCAGACTTTTCTGGCTCTGGATTGACCCTAATTCCAGGAGACCCAAAATGTCGCTGTGGTCCGCCACCAGAGTAAGGGCTTATGGAAGTTGGGTGATCAATGGAGTTTTAGCTCAGGTCTGTCCCACACTTGGCTAAGTGGGTGCCCGTAACCCATCCTGTGGTTATTTCTCCAGTTCTAGAATGCATAACTGGAACAGACATACTCAGCAATTGGCAGAATCCCTATAAGGCAGACACTGTCATTATCATCCCCATTTTACAGAGGGAAATACTGAGGTTTAGGAGATTAAATTACATATCCAAGGTCACACAGCTGGGAAGCTGGGATTCAAGCCATGGCAGTTTGGCTCCAAATCCACGTCCTTAATCATTGTCCTATACTACCCTTAAGTGCTTGCAGCTTCGTAGAGGAGAGAAGCAAGTACACAAATAACTGCAAAGCATTGTAGAACTGCTGTGACAGAGATGAACGCAGGGGTTATGTGGGTCTGGGTGGTGGGATGGGGTCAACCAAGGGTTGCCAGCAGAGATGGTGTCTAAACACAGTGGTAAAGGATGAGCTGGAGTTAGTGGGACTAAGGTGGGTGGGGTGGGCAGAGGGGTCCTACAGAGGAGAGGGGTGGCTGCAGGAACAACGAGGGGGCAGCATGAGTGTACATGTGGGTGGCCCAGGCTGTGTGGGCGGCCCAGGCTGTGTGGGCTCAGGTGCAAGAGATCACGAACTCCTGGACGTGAAGGTGCCAGGGTGCCTGGGAGGGCTGCACGGGCCGAGTCCTGGTCCTGCCTCTGAGGCCCAGCCCGGCTATTCAGACCCAGGCCCCTTCTCACACTGCTGCAGCCTGTGACATTCCAGAGCACCCCAGCATGTAGTTTCTGTACATCAGGCCTTGTGGGTAGTATTTAGCAATGCACTCTCATCCCAAAATAAACATGTTTTGGGCTTTATTTTTGCTCCTTCTTTATTTATCTCCCTGGGCATCCCCCTGACCCCCATCCGAGGCCCTGGAAGGAGGGAGAAAGCTCTTCTGCAGCCCTTGGAGGGTGGGTGGCCTTTCGTTAACGTCGCTCATCCCGGTCACGTGGACTGAAGCGGCAGTCCTTGGAGACAACAGTTCTCTGGTCCTTTACAAACCAGCAGCAGCCTGGGAAGTGAGGGAACACACTGCCCCAACCCTCCAGGCCCCACCCCCGCCATGGATCCAGGAAGAAGGGAGGGATGGACATGTTTGGGGTGGTCCATTCTTTCTCTTAACCCTTGCTTCACCTGTGAGATAGGCAGTAGTTTAACCATTTCATAGAGGAGAAAAATCTGGCACAGAGAGGTCAATGAACCAGCCCAAAGTCGCACAGCAGCACATGGAGGGGCTGGGTTGAATCACCCTGCTGACTGGCTATGACACTCACCTTTTCCACTAGCCCACCCTGTGGCTTGAAGCGTGGACAGTCCAATGTATTTAGGCTGGTGGAACCTGGAGGAAGAGACACAGAACGTACAGAAGAAAGAATCATCATTTTTCTTCTCTCATTTAGTCTTGGTCCAAAGTGACTGTATGAAAATAACAATAACTAACTTATTGAGTGCTTACTTAGTTCCAGGCACTGGAACTAAGAACTAAGTTCTGAGGACTTTATTGGTATGAAGTCCTTTAAACCTCACCACAGTTCTGTTGAGCTAGGTGCTATTGTGATCCTCATTTGATAAGTGAGGAAACTGAGGCACAGAGAGGGAAAGCAACTTGCCCAAGGTCACACAGCTCATGAGTGGCAGAGCTGGGATTTGAGAGCAGGCTGTCTCTGGAAACTACTCTTTTTTCCCCTTAATTAATTATTAATTGGGGTAAAAAACTAATATAAAATTTACCATTTTAGCCATCTTTAAGCATATAGTTCTGTGGCATTAAGTACATCCACATTGTTGTGCCACCATCCATCTCCAGAACTTTCTTTCACTTGCAAAACTGAAATTCTGTATTCATTGAACAATAACTCCCTATTTGCCTTTCCCCTCAACATTTGGCAAGCAGCATTTTACTTCCTGTCTGTATGAATCTGACTGCTCCAGGTACCTCTTATAAGTGGAATCATACAGTATTTGTCCTTTTGTGTCTGGCTGATTTCACAAAGGAGAATGCCTTCATCCACATTGTAGCATGTCTCAGAATTTCCTTCTTTTTAAGGCTGAATGATATTCCATGATATGTATAGATCAGATTTTATTTATCCAGTCATCTGTTAATGGATACTGGGTTGCTTCCACCTTTTGACTACTGTGAATAATGCTGTTATAGATGTCGATGTACAAATGTCTCTTTGAGCCCCTGCTTTCAATTCTTTTGAATGCATAGGAGTCCGGAGACCACTCTTAACCCCACACTTCCTGCCTCTTAGCAGAATCCCCATGGGGCCTGCCTGTGGCCTTCCAGCAGTGAGTCTGGCCAGGGGCCATTTCAGTGATCAGAGAAGATGCCCTTGTCCATCCTCCCCCACTCCCACCTCCCCAGATTGGTTTCTAATCAGCCATTCTCGTGAAGGTGGCAAGAAGCTGGGGAGCCATCTGCCTAGATGTGGTGTACCGAGGAGTGTGCGTGAACTTCCAGCCACAGAGAGCTCAGGAGCCGGACTCCCTGGGCCACAATCCAACCTTGATGCTGCCTGGCTTTGTGACCTTGACTAAGTTCCCAACTCCCCTTATTTGTTCAACTGTGTGATGGTGTCATCATCATCACCAGCATCATATCCACCAGTATCTTTTTTTTAAATAATAATGAGATTGATATTATTTATTTATTTATTATTAATTAATTAATTTTTGGCTGCGTTGGGTCTTCGTTGCTGCACACGGGCTTTCCCTAGTTGTGGCGAGTAGGGGATACTCTTTGTTGCAGTGCGTGGGCTTTTCCCTGCAGTGGCTTCTCTTGTTGTGGAGCACAGGCTCTAGGCACATGGGCTTCAGTAGTTGCGGCACGTCGGCTCAGTAGTTGTGGCCACGGGCTTAGTTGCTCCGCAGCATGTGGATCTTCCCGGACCAGGGCTCGAACCTGTGTCCCCTGCACTGGCAGGCGGATTCTTAACCACTGTGCCACCGGGGAAGTCCATACCCGCCAGTATCTTATTGTATGGACCACATGAGCAAAACATGGCAAGCGCTCACAACAGTGTCTGGCTGTAATTACAGGTAGAGCAGAGCCCAGTGGAGCGCCAAGCCCTCCCACTGAGAGTTGGAGCACCTAAGCCTCAGCTCTGCCACTTCTTGTGTGACCTTGGGCAAGCGACCTCATCTCTCTGAGCTTCGGTTTCCTCATCGTTTAGAGATGATTATACTTCCCCTGCTTCACTCCTGGGAAGGAGATCAGATGAAACCCGGGATGTCTGTGATGCTGATCTAGTCACCTCACTGTCTTAGGCACCCTTGTTGCCTGTGTGTTGGTCCCGTGTTCCAGTTTGTGAGGGGCAGGCGCAGGGCCTCACACTTGACAGCTCCCTCATTAACTGGATGGGGTGCTTCTGGACCCCAGAGCTCTGTCCCCAGCCATTTGTAGTTGCATGGGCAGAGCCCCAACCTCAGGGAACTGAAAGGGAATTTACTGGCTCACACAGGGAAAAGTCCAGGTAGAGCTGAATGCAAGCGTCTGACGAGGCTCTCAGGATCCTTCTCTATCCCTTAGCTCTGCTTTCCTCCATTCAGGGCTTATTTCCAGGCAGGCTGTCTCTACATGACGGCAAAGACAGTCAGCTGCTCCAGGCTCACAGCAAACCAGTGAGTGACCTCAGTGGAAAGAGAGTTTCTTTGCCTAAATAGTTCCAGCAAACATCCTGGGGCTGCCTCCCACTTTCTGAACTTAATCTCAGACCATCTCAGAACATATCCTGAGATTCTGATTGGTTAGTTCCATGTCATGTACCCACTCCAGACTTGGGTGGTTCAGCCCCACTTGAACCCTGGGAACTTGAACCGTGACCCGTATCTCCCCAAAAGAGAACTGAAGTGCTATTATCAGAAGGCAGGGCAGGCAAAGACTACAGGTGACTAATACAGGTGTTAAGAGCCATGGTCAGGAAGCCTAGTTTCTGGTGTAAGCTTGATCACTTATCGCTGTGTGGCTTGGAGAAAGTCACTGTCCTTCCCAGCCTCAGTTTCCTCATCTATAAAAGGGGGTTTGACTCCTTCATTGGGTCCGCAGCCTGACTGCTGCTGGAATCTCCTGGTGAGCTTTTTTTTAAAATTAATTAATTAATTAACTTATTTTTGGCTGTGTTGGGCCTTCATTGCTGCGCGCGGGCTTTTCTCTAGTTGCAGAGAGCGGGGGCTACTCTTCGTTGCAGTGCACAGGCTTCTCATCACGGTGGCTTCTCTTATTGAGGAGCCCAGGCTCTAGAGCACAGGCTCAGTAGTTGTGGCACACGGGCTTAGTTGCTCCAGGGCATGTGGGATCTTCCCGGACCAGGGCTCGAACCCGTGTCCCCTGCATTGGCAGGCGGATTCTTAACCACTGCGCCACCAGGGAAGTCCCTCCTGGTGAGCTTTCAAAAATGTAGATTCCAGGGCTTCCCTGGTGGCGTAGTGGTTGAGAGTCCACCTGCTGATGCAGGGGACTCGGGTTAGTGCCCAGGTCCGGGAAGATCCCACATGCCGCGGAGCAGCTGGGCCCGTGAGCCATGGCTGCTGAGCCTGCGCGTCCAGAGCCTGTGCTCTGCAACAGGAGAGGCCACAACAGTGAGGGGCCCGCGTACTGCAAAAAAAAAAAAAAAAAGTAGAGTCCAGGGAGTTCCCTGGTGGCCTAGTGGTTAGGATTCACGCTTTCACTGCTGTGGCCCAGGTTCCCTCCCTGGTCGAGGAACTGAGATCCTCCAAGCCCTGCAGGCCATGTGGCAAGAAAATAAAAATTAAAATAAAATAATAATAAAAATGTAGATCCCTGGCCCTATCCTAGACTGTTCTGATTCAGCAGGTCTGGGGTAGGACCAAGGACTCTGCATTTTGGACAAAAACCTCAGAGGGTTCCAATTTGCTTTAGGATGAGATGAGTCCCAAGATCTCTCGCATTCTTATGTCCTCTGATTTTAGTCAATTAATATTGGCTAAAAGGCCGAGCAGGAAGACACAGCAATGCCCCCCAGATACTCCACTCACTCCCCAGCACTGACCTGCACCCTTTCACTTGAGCAGGGCCTGTGACTAGTTCTGGCCAACGGGATGTGTGAAAGTGACATGTGTCACTTTCAGGTTATGGCAGTTAAAGCCCAGGCCCCAAATGTCAGTCTCTCTCCTGTCTGCCTTGATAATTTGTGAAGCAGAACCTGAACTGCCAGGTCACTGCCACACACAGCAAAGATGTGACAGTAGACACAGGGGTTTCTGCCCTGTGGGGTTGGGCCTTGATGTTCTAACTGCCCTCGTTTCTCAGCTGAATGGGTGCCTCCAGTGTAGAGCAGTGGTGGCCCCAGGGGAGGAAGCAGGAAGGCTGTCCAAGGCCAGAGGCGTCGTAGGACATTGGAGAAGTCTGGCTGTGGATTGGCTGGGTGGCCCAGAGCTAGCTGATATTCATGTAAGGCATTAGGGTCTGGGGAGAGCTATTGCTCCCAGATGAGGTGTTCAACCTTATCCGGGTTGGAGGGCAAGCCCTGCAGGGAGGAGTGAGTCACCCAGAGTCCTGAATACTCCTGATGCCGAGGAAAATCCATCCAGAGGGCTTCCAGATCGAGGTCATTTCCTTCCATAGAGCATGACTTCAAGTGGCTTTGAGAATGTTTACACCAATGGATGGTCAGTCCTTTCAGAGGTGACCCCTTGTTGGATTTGGCAATTTTCCCTGTGATCTTAGAAAAAAACATGACTCTGCTTTTCTATGGTACATTCTGGCATGTGTGGGTACCAGGTTATACTTTGCATCTGGGGATCTTCTTACTGCAGAGAAGGCATCTACCCATGAGATTAAAATTTAGCTTTAAATTATTACATTTTGATTGTTATTATTTATTACAGACACAATGCATTATATTTCCATTTTAAATTTAAATTTTATTTATTTAAAAAAATAATACATTCCCATAATATAAGTCAAAAGATACAGAAGGATGTACAATGAGAAGCAAGTCGTGTTTTCAACCCTGTCTCTCAGTCCCTCAGTTCCAGAAACAGAATCCAGGGAAATTTAAAGAAAAACTTGCTAGTAATAATAGGGGCCATTTATTAAAATTTGTTGTGTACTGGGTGTATAGTAGGCATTTTCCATACACCATTTTACCAGTGTCCACGATGGCCCTATAAAGGTGGTATATTGCAGAAGAGGAAACTGACCCTTTGACAGGGGAAATCACTTGCCCAAGGTCACACAGAGAATAAAAGGCAGAGCCAGGGCCAACATCATGCTTTTTCCCAATGTGCTGGCTGCCTTGCATTATCACTAATTAACATTGGTGTAATGCTTTTAAACTGTGTCACAAGATATTTAGGCCTCATAACAATCCTTTGAGGCATACGGGGAAGACATTACTGTTGTATCCCGAAGATAGATGAGGAAACTGAGTGTCCAGTAGGTCCCATGTTTGTTTCTAGCCACCACACGTGTCTTGGCCCTGTGCCAAGGGCCTTATAAACCTTAACGCATTTAACCCTAAAAACAGCCCTTGGACTTTTTGACTTTAGAATTGAATAAAGCAAGAGTCAGAGTGGTAAAGGTGACTTTCCTAAGGCGGGTATCACAAGTAACTGGGGAAACCAGAATTTAAACCCTGGTGGGTCTAACCTCACAGTGATATTTTTGCGGTACGCGGGCCTCTTACCGCTGTGGCCTCTCCCGTTGCGGAGCACAAGCTCCGGACGCGCAGGCTCAGCGGCCATGACTCACGGGCCCAGCCGCTCCGCGGCATGTGGGATCTTCCTGGACCAGGGTACGAAGCTGGGTCCCCTGCATCGGCAGGCGGACTCTCAACCACTGCGCCACCAGGGAAGCCCTCACAGTGATACTTTTAAAATCATCAAGCACTATGACTTGCAGAGATGGAAACCCCTTGCGTTTTCCATTTGACTAGCCCATTGATCCTCACATCAAAGCCAGGAGGGTAGTGTTATTAATCCCAACTTCCAGGTGAGGAAACTGAGGCGTAGGGAGCTGAGGCGGAGTGCCCAGTCACACAGCTAAGAAATAATAGCGGCAGGATTTGAGCCTGCTTCTGACCCTCTGCGGAGCTTTCCCCTACACCCACTCCCAGATCTGGGACCTGCTCCTTCTGATGAAGCCGCGTCCTTTTTTCACGTCTGCGGGTAGTGATTTCACCAGACCGTGTGAGCACCTGACAGGAGTCACGCGGAGTGAGGGAGAGAGTCAGTCCAGAGGTCAGACGAAATGACCTCTAGCAACCCTTCAAGCCTCAGTTTCTGTGATTCAGTGCCGTCAGTCTCACCTCGGCACATTTATGCCCCAGTCCCCATTTCTCCAGCTCCCGACGTTTCTAAACTCTTTTCACCCTTGGCAGAAATTTTACAGACCACTCGGAGCTCGGTCAGAATGGGAAGCTGGCGGACCTGTTGCACATCGGCAACCATTGGTTGTCGTGGGGGTGGGGTGGGGGCGGGGCGGAGAATTGATCTCAATTTACACAAACGTGCTCATTGGTTCATGCGACACAAGTGGGCAGGCTCAATCAATCCACCTGGCAGAGGGTGGAGCGCGCAGGACTTCCGGGCAGGAGGGGTGGAAGGACCACCCCGCCCGGTGAAACAGGCCCGGTGGCGTTTGTGGTTCAGGGGTGCCGACCGCCTGCATCCGGTTTACAGCCGCTCCGCAAGTGCGGCCTCGCTGTAAATGTGAATCTGCTGGGGCAAGACACAAAACACAGTAACAGGACTTCCCTGGTGGCGCAGTGGTTAAGAATCCTCCTGCCAATGGAAGGGACACGGGTTGGAGCCCTGGTCCCAGAAGATCCCACATGCGGCGGAGCAACTAAGCCCGTGCGCCACAACTACTGAGCCCGTGTGCCATAACTACTGAAGCTCGCGTGCCTAGAGCCCGGGCTCCGCAACAAGAGAAGCCACTGCAATGAGAACCCCGTGCACCTCAAGGAAGAGTAGCCCGCGCTCGCAGCAACTAGAGAAAGACCGCGTGCAGCACCAGAGATCCAACGCAGCCAAAAATAAAATAACAAATAAATAAAAGCACAGTAACATTAGGGAAGACAGGAGTGGGAGGGAGATTTTTATTGTAAAACCTTGTATGCCCAAACTGTGAACCTTGGAAGCTTATCAAAACATATATACACATATTTAGTAAAAATAAAATATAAATTAAAAATATAGGGGCTTCCCTGGTGGCCCAGTGGTTGAGAGTCTGCCTGCTGATGCAGGGAACACAGGTTCGTGCCCCGGTCCGGGAAGATCCCACATGCCGCGGAGCGGCAGGGCCCATGAGCCATGGACGCTGAGGCTGTGCATCCGGAGCCTCTGCTCCGCAACGGGAGAGGCCACAACAGTGAGAGGCCCGCGTACCGCAAAAAAAAAACCAAAACAAAAAAACCCCATACATGTGTGTATGTGTAATTTTTGTATGTATATGTACAATTTTAATTTTATATTTAATTTTATTTTAAATATACATATTTTTAAAATTTATGTTATTAGGCTCCCATGGTATTTGTGTATATGTGTTCCACATATGTGTGTGCAGATAGTTAGAAATCGATATGCCTGTAGATATAGATAATAGATAATAGATGAATAGATCATCTTAAGACACTACCAGAGACTTATAAACTCCAAACTTCTTAGCCTGGCATTCAAAGCCCTCTGCAATCCACCCTAGCAATCTTCTCACCTGCCCATCAAACCTGAGCACAAAGCTACAGCCCGTGGATTGTTCTGTGTGCCCGATCCACCTTTCTGCCCCTGCATCTTTGCCCTTGCCTCTCCCTCCACATGGGATGCTCTCTCTCTACTTACAGCTCCATCTTTGCAGTTCCACCCAGCTTCAGGGATCACTCAGAGGCCTCCTCCTCCTTGACCCACAGTCACAATAGATCTCTGCTTTCTCTGTGATCTGAGGGCACTTGGTTTGTACTTAGAATGTCCACCAGAGTGGCTCTCTATGGTCCCCACTGGTTCATTAGCCCAGCACCGCAGTCTGGGCCCAGTGTCATTGATTGATTCAACAAACATTTATTGAGCACCTCCTCTGTGCCAGCCACTGTTCTAAGCACTGAGAATAGAGCAGAGAACCAGCCCTATAAGTTCCTGCTCTCCTGGAGTTTATGTTTTAGTGAAGATAAGTGTTAATGGATAAACTCGGGCAGTGTATAATTTGTCAGGCTGAAACACACTCATGAAAAAAGCTAAAGCAGGAGAAAGGGGCTGCCCTGGACAGGGGCTGTTGGTTCTCATTCAGATTAGAGGTTTAAGGATGGTTGTATGGAGGTGATATTTTAGGGGCGACCTGAAAGAGGTAGGGAGGGCAGCATCAGTAGTGTTCCAGGCTGAGAGAGGGAATGGCCATGTGTCCAGTCAGTGCCCAGCAAATAGACATTGAATTAAACTGGACAATGGAGTAGGGGGAGAGAAGACAGTCACAGACCCAGGAGAGAGTTGGGGCAGCTTCTTATATTCTCCAGGAGAGGCGAACTTGGTCTCTACCCAAGTGACTGAGCTGTAACCAGTAGCACAACCTTTGGAAACCACACCAAACAAGTTAAACTTCTCTAGGAAGGCAGCGTGGAACTGCTGGAAAGAGAGCCTGATTCTCAGCTCAGTCCTGGTTTTGGCCCTTGTCTATGTGACCTTAGGAGCCACTTAATCTCCTTAAGCCTCATTTTCTACCCTATCTGTAAGGTGATAACACCCCTCTTGCTGACACAGGAACCATTTCTTCATCCCTAACCGTGAACTAGGTCCTGTGTTAAATTGTTCCCATACCTTATCTCACTTACTACTCACAACAACATTTCAGTAACTTGCCAAAATCTGCAACAGGATTCCATTGATGTGCCATGAAGGTAATGTCATGACTAGTATTTTCAAAAATGAAATAGATTAGAAAATATCAGAGTACTGGGGGTATACCGGTTTCATTTATGTAAGAGTATTTGTATTACAAAATATATTTCTTATAGTGGGTTGGGGGTAAAAAACAAAAACTCTAAAAACAGCCTTGGGTAAAATGCCTGCTGTAGCATTTGGCATGTAGGATTTGCTACATGCAGGGTTGCTATGGGAATGTAATGAGTTAGGCAGAACACCTGGAATTGCTCAGTGACCCTGGGTCCTAGGACCTCCATGCTGGACGGGTGCTAACAGCAAGACTGCTGGATTCATAGTTCTTATTACGCCTGCAATGATGATGATGATGATGAAGGTCCTAGAAGACCATACCCAGCCTGATCCCTCTGTTGAGGACTCTCAGGCCAGCCTCTACCTACTGTCTCCATCTCCAGACTAAAAAGCAGTAGAAGTGGAAGTTACGTTCACAGAAAAACCTGCACATGGATATTTACAGCACCTTTATTCATAATTGCCAACACTTGGAAGCAACCACAATGTTCTTCAGTAGGTGAACAGATAAATAAACTGTGGTACCTCCAGGCAATGGAATATTATTCAGCACTAAAAAAAAAAAAAAAGAGCTATCAAGCCATGAACAGTCATGGAGGAACCTTAAATGAATTATTACTAAGCGAAAGAAGCCAATCTGAAAAGGCTACATTCTGCATGATTCCAGCTATATGACATTCTGGGAAAAGCAAACTATGGGGACAGTAAAAAGGTCAGTGGTTGCCAGGATTTGGGGAAAGTGTGGGGGAGAGGGATGAATTGGTGGAGCACAGAGGATTTTTAGGGCAGTGAAAAAACTATATGATACTATAATGAAGGATACATGTCATCATACATTTGTCTAAATGCACAGAAAGTACACCACCAAGAGTAAACCCTGATGTGAACTGTGGATTTGGTGATTATGATGTATCAGTGTGGGTTCATCAGTTGTAACAAATGTACCACCAAAAAGTGTTCTAGTTATCAATTCCTCTGTGTGTGTGTGTGTGTGTGTTTCCCCACACCAAGAAGCGCTGCTCTGGATACCAGTTGGGTGCCCTACAATTCAACTCAATTCTGGCACTATTTACCTGAAGATGGTGTCAGATCCCACAGATTAAGGGCTCAGTCTTACAAGACCATTCCCTTCCCCGACTTTAGATGCCAACCACAACTCCAGGTTGTCACCTGTGCTTCTGACCAACTGATCGGAGCTTCCAATGACCTCCTCACTGGGTTCAATTAATTTTGAACTCAGGAAACCCATTTACTCACTAGACCACTGATTTGTTATGAAAGGATGTAAGTCAGGAACAGCCAGATGGAAGAGCTGCATAGGGCTGGATATGGGGAGAGGGGGCGTAACTCCCATGCTTTCTCTGAGTGCACCACCGTCCACATGTCTCCCAGCCTGGAAGCTCTCTGAACCCTGTTCTTTTTGGGTTTTTATGGAGGCTTCATTACAAAGGCTTGCTTGATTAACTCACTGGCCATTGGTGGCCTGATTCAACCTCCAGCCCCTCTCCCCTCCCTGGAGGTCAGGGGGCTGGGAGAGAAAGTTCCAACCCTGACACAAGGATGGCTCCCCTGACAACCAGTCCCATCCTTAAGTGGGGTCCAAAAGTCATGACAAAAGACACGTGTTTTGCTCTCTTCCCTTAGGAAATTCCAAGGGTTCTAAGATCTGTGAGCCAAGAACTGTGGATGAAGGCCAAATATATATATGAAAAATATATTTTGGTTATCTGAATGACCAAATACATGTTTCTTGTAAACCACAATGCCTCAACCACTCTGGTGGGGGACATTGATAACGGGGAGGCTATGCATATATGGAGGCAGAGGGTATACGGGAAATCTCTGTACCTTCCCCTCAATTTTTCTGTGAACTTAATCATGCTCTAAAAAATAAAGTCGGGACTTCCCTGGTGGCGCAGTGGTTAAGAATCCACCGGCCAATTCAGGGGACATGGTTTCAAGCCCTGGTCCAGGAAGATCCCACATGCCCTGGAGCAACTAAGCCCGTGCGCCACAACTACTGAGCCAGCGTGCCACAACTACTGAAGCCCACATACCTAGAGCCCATGCTCCACAACAGGAGAAGCCCACAATGAGAAGCCTACAGACCGTAAGGAAGAGTAGCCCCAGCTCGCCGCAACTAGAGAAAGCCTGTGCGCAGCAACGAAGACCCAACGCAGCCATAAATAAATAAATAAATGTATTTAAAATTTTTAAAAATAAAGTCAGTTTAAAAAAGGGCAGGGCTTCCCTGGTGGCGCAGTGGTTGAGAGTCCGCCTGCTGATGCAGGGGACACAGGTTTGTGCCCCGGTCCGGGAAGATCCCACATGCTGCGGAGCGGCTGGGCCCGTGAGCCATGGCCGCTGAGCCTGCACGTCCGGAGCCTGTGCTCCGCAACGGGAGAGGCCACAGCAGTGAGAGGCCCGCGTACCACAA
>NW_006771408.1:395120-413820 GCF_000442215.2 Lipotes vexillifer
GGGGGGGGGGGGCACAGCAGTGAGAGGCCCGTGTACCTCAAAAAAAAAGGGGCAGGAGAAGAGTTGTTAAGAACTGGGTCCCTGGAGTCAGGCATCCTGGGCTGGAAGTCTGGCTCCATCACTATTAGCTCTGTGAAACTGAGCAAGTTACTCAATCTCGCTGTTCTTCAGTGGCCTCATTTGTAACATGCGGAATGTAAAGAGACCTACCTCATAGCGCTATTGCAAGGATCACAGGAGGGAACATAAGAAATGTTCTCAGAAAGTGCCCGGCACATATAAACATCACCTGTTACTGTCCTGTTAAAGGCCATGGGAAGCCACCGATGGAGGGACTACAAGCAGAGGGAATTTCCAGCCCCCTGGAGACCACCTTAAAGCCAGACACTGCCATTCACAGCACCTGCCCCCCTGCACGCGTGCTTTTAGTAGCGCGAAAACTTTGCCACCTGTTTACCAGGAGGCACCAGCTGTGAGCCTCTACCTCCTGTGCCTTTGATGGCATCTCCCTGTCTTGCCCAAGCACTTTGTGGTTTTGTCTCCATTTCCTTTGGTTACCTGTCTTTGAGGTGCACAGGCTTCTCTTGGGCAAGAGCGGTGCTTCCTCAATCGGTCTCTTCTCTGCTTGCCAGGGTCCTTGGCCCTGGCTGCCTCAGCCTCGCCCCAAACCCTCTCTTATCTCCAGAATCTTGCAAGTCACTCTGTCTCCACTTTGGCCAAGACAACCATGTCCGCACTTAGGCCTCTCGAGTTTGTAAAGCACTTTTCCACATATTTTATCAGAGGAGCCTCATGAAAACAATCTTGTTAGACAGACGGGGCGTGGAAACACTGAGGCCCAGTATAGTCAAGTGACTAGCTTAAGATCACACAGCGAGGAGGTGGCAGAGTTGGGACCAGTCCAGCCCTCTTTTCTATGTAACAATAAACCACCATAATCCATGTGTGTGGCACCTATGGTGTGCCAGGCACTGTGGCAGGTTTTTACCTGCATAACCTCATTTAATTCTCACCAGTGCTTCTTAAACTTTACCATGTATCCGAATCCCCTGGTCGTGATGTTTAGATGAAGATTCTGATCCGACAGGTCAGGGGTGGGGCCTGAGATTCTGCGTTTCTAACAAGCTCCCAGGGGATACTGAAGCTGCTGGGTTAAGTGGACCTACAGTTTGAATAGCTGGGGTCCTCTCAGTGTCCTCAGACCTAGGGATCACCCCCCTCATCCTTTCAGGTGAGCAAATGTTGGCTCCAGGTGGTTAAGAGACTGCTTTGGACAACCCAGCTAGCAGGTGGTGGAGCTGAGATTCAAACCCAGGCATTCAGGTGCCCGATCCAGGGTGCCTGCCTTTATATCCCAGCTGCTTCACACTGGGGGTCAAATCGTTGGCTCCAGATCGCTGATACCCTATGACGTCACCTGACTGTCATCACCCAGCTGGGCTGGGCGGCTACCTACCATGGCCTCCCCATCTGGGAATGGATATGTTATGACCGTAAAGTCCTTTGCCACACAGAAGGCCCAATGTTAAGAATGCACCCTCAAAGGGAAGAGAGGCTAAGAGACACTCCCACACCAAATCAAAGAGGCCACACTTGGCTGTGGGTGCTGTGCTGGGCCCAGTGAGTGGACGCCATGCTCTGTCACAGCATGGGCATGGGACCAGGGCACCTTCAAACACCTACTTCCATGGAACTAGAAAAGGCAGAGATCATTTTTATTCTTTTTCCTTTTATACCAGCTTTACTGATATATAATTCACATACCATAAAATCCGCCCTTTTAAAGTGTACAATTCAGTGGTTTTTACTGTAGTCACAGAGTTGTGCAACCATCACCACTATCTAATTCCAGAACATTTTCGTCATCCCCCAAAGAAACCCCATACCCATGAGCAGTAACTCCTCTTTCCCCCCTCCCCTCAGCCCCCGGCAACCACTAATCTACTTTCCGACTCCATAGATCTGCCTATTCTGGACATTTCATAGAAGTAGAATCGTACAATATGTGACCTTTTGTGTCTGGATTCTTTCACTGAACATCACGTTTCCAAGGTTCATCCATGTTGTAACATGTACCAGAACCTCATTCTTTTTTATCGTCAGATAACACCCCGTTGTACGGAATGCCACATTTTATTTATCCATTTCTCAGTTCATGGACATCTGAGTTGCTTCCTTTCCTTGGCTATTATGAATAATGCTGCTATCAACATGCATGCACATTCGTGTACAAGTTTTTGTGTGAACATATGTTTCATTTTTCTTAGGTGCATACCTAGGGGTGGAATTTCTAGGTCAGATGGTAACTTCATTTTAGTACTTTGAGGCACTGCCACACTGTTTTCCAAAGTGACTGTACCATTTTACAATACCAGTGATGCATCAGGGTTCCAATTTCTCTGATATTTGGATTTATTCATTTCCTTGTAAAGCTTCTCAGTGGGAACTGAGACTTTCACTTGGGCAATGCAATGTGGAATAAACACCCAGCAACTGTGCTGTGCTGAAGCAAGTTTGCCCTTGGAAGCAAGCAGGCTTGGCCTTGAGGGCTGGTCCTCCCACTGAGCTGTGTGTTTTTGATAGTCACTTAACCTCTCTGAGCTGATTTTCTCTCTTGAGACCTGAAGTGGGATCTAATAGTAGAGATCACAGGTAAGTAGAGTTTGAGAAGCTTTGGGCAACCTTGTCCTTTACTTATTTATTTATATTTATATTTTTAAAATATCACTTGAATATTTTATTTCATTTTTAATTGAAGTATACTTGATTTACAATGTTGAAATTTATGCTTTTAAAAAAAAAATCATCTACTCCCAAAGGCCTGATTCTAAATTCACCCTTGCCCTAAGAGGGACCCACTGGTGGTAAAGAGCAGCATATTGGAAGACAAATGGGTCTAGATTTAAATCCCCGCTTTGTCTCTTACAGTCTAGGAGGCCTTGGGCTTGTAAACTTTACCTTTCTGACTCGCCAATTCTTCTTCTGTGAAAAGGAGATTAGACACCACATCCCAGGTTGTTGTCAGGATAAAACGTCTTGCGGTCAGCATGCAGTAGATGATAGACACTATTTTTAAATTAATTAATTAATTGTTTTTGGCCACACCACACGGCTTGCAGGATCTTACCCCAACCAGGGACTGAACCAAGGCCATGGCGGTGAAAGCGCAGAGTCCTAAGAACTTGACCACCAGGGAATTCCTGATAGGCACTATTACTAAAACACGGAAGACCCATTCATTCCACTAGCATTGACCCAGATCCTATTAAGTGTCAGTTGCTGTGATATTAAGGTGATTTTCAGGTCTGCGCTCACAGGTTTGGGGGACCAGACAAATAAACAAAGAACTGTGTGACAGTGTGACCAGGGCTATCAAGAGGCGTGTTTAAAGTTCTCTGTGACTGGAGAGGAAGGGGCATGGCAGGCAGGAGGAGTGGTCACAGGAAGGTCTGGGTGGCGCTGGGGCTGGTGGGGGAGGCCGCTTTCTACAGGGTGGTTGGTGGGGTAACATACTCCTAGAACTTGGTCTCTTCTTGGCTAACACCCCCTCCCCCTCCGCTGCCCCCATCCAGGAGCCAGAAGTGGCCTGTCTACACTGAGGCTGGAAAGAGGGCAGACCTTTGGCTTATAAATCCAGATCAGATAAAGGCTCAACACACTTCCTGAGCATACATCCAAACCTCTGTGTATCCAAGGCCCGGTAGCCATAGGGCACTGTGGACACCATGAAAAGTGGATTTATAAAGGGAAAAGAGAGAGATGTGACATAAACTGGATTGGGGAGGGAGGCAGAATGGCACAGAGAAAAGGGCTTCAGATTATGACTCTGCTGTTTAATAGCCTGTGATCTCTGGCAAGTCAAAACTGCTTATTCTAGCCTCAGTTTACTCACCTGCAAAATGGGGATAAACACAACCTTCCTCAAACAGTAAATGTCAAGATGAAGTGAGGCAGTATGAGAATGCAATTGCAAAAGCTAAATGCTGTAAACCTGCATGAAAGTTGGTTATTGTCATCTGATGAGTGGATAAGCAAAATGTGGTGTATCCATACAATTGAATACCTTTTTTTTTTTTTTTTTTTTTGCGGTACGCGGGCTCTCACTGTTGTGGCCTCTCCTGTTGCGGAGCACAGGCTCTGGACGCGCAGGCTCAGCGGCCATGGCCCACGGGCCCAGCTGCTCCGCGGCACGTGGGATCTTCCCAGACCAGGGCACGAACCCGCGTCCCCTGCATCGGCAGGCGAACTCCCAACCACTGCACCACCAGGGAAGCCCTGGAATATCTTTCAGCAGTAGAAGGAATGAAGTACCGATACATGTTCCTGCATAAATGAACCTGGAACACTCATGCTAAGTGAAAGAAGCCAGACACCAAGGACCATATATTGTATGATTCCATTTACATAAGCTGTCCAGAATAGGCGCATCTATAGAGACAGGCAGTAGATTAGTGGTTGCCTAGGGCAGGGGGAGGAGGTTGGGGGGAAATGGGGATTGACTGCTAATAGATATGGGGTTTCTTTGGAGTGATGAAAATGTTCTGGAATTAAATAGTGGTCATGGTTGCACAGCTCCATGACTATACTCAAAATCACTGAACTGTACACTTTACATGGGTGAAAGGTATGTGAATTATATCTCAAAAAAGTTCTTAAGAAAAATAGAGGCATGGTTATTTACTCTCCAGCACCCATCTGTGGAAAGACACCATGCAACAAACACAAATGAATAATTGTATTATCTAGCATTGATGTCGTGCTTTCACATCTATTCTTTTTAAAAAAAATTTTATTGAAATATAGTTGATTAACAATGTTGTGTTAGTTTCAGGTGTACAGTAAAGTGATTCAGTTTATATATATATATATATATATATATATATATATATATATATATATATATGTATATGTATATACTCTTTTTTTAGATTCTTTTCCGTTATGGGTTATTATAAGGTATTGAATATAGCTCCCAACAGTAGTTCCTTGGTTATCTACGCCCTATATGGTAGTGTGTCTATTTTAATTTTTATTAGGTTATTTATTTGTTCATTCACTTTACAAACATTTAACTGTGCCGGGTCACGGGGATACAGGCACAAACAAAGCAGTGATCTGTGCATAGGAAGCTCCTGGCTCCTTGTTCGGAAGCAGGCAGGCTGATAGTACAAGGATGCTGTGACAGAAACAAGCCCAGGGTGTTATGGGAAGAGGACCTCCGTACCAGGTAGGAAGATCTGAGAGGCCTCCTGAAGGAGTCAACCCACTCAAAGGCTCAAGAGGAAGGGGGAGAAGTGTGTGTGCATCTGTGAATGGCGGCAGGGAGACCAGGGTGGGCCCTAGACAGAAAAAGGTAAACTGGGCTTGGGAGCCCATGCACCAGATTCCTGGCATGATGTTTGTTGAGTGTGTGCTAAGAGAGAGGCCCTGAGTACTATTCCAGGAAAGGAGAAGGCATGGTCCTCGGCTCAGTAATTTTTTTTTTAAGACGTGACATATTTTATTTATTTAATTAATTAATTAATTAATTTTTGGCCGCGCCGTGCGGCATGTGGGATCTTAGTTCCCTGACCAGGGACTGAACCCGTGCCCCCTGCAGTGGAAGCCTGGAGTCTTAACCACTGAACTGCCAGGGAAGTCCCAGTAATCATTTGTTGAATGAATAACAAATTTATAAAATAAGGATCCTCAGGACCCACCACCTCGGATACTGATTGGATGCAAATCTCCCCAGAGATTCCAACGTCCACTGGAGTGGAAGCTCCTCTGTAGGACCACAGGTCACCTGATTAAGCCCAGTGTTTGCCCCACTTAAAGATGATGCAAACCACCTGGAGGGCTTGTTAACATGCAGATTTGGATTCCGTGGGTCTGGGCTGGGTCCTGAGACTCCGGGCTTCTAACCAGCTCCCAGGTGAGGCTGGTGCCGCTACGCTGCTCGTCCGGAGACCCCAGTTTCTGCAGCAGGTCCTCGTCCTTTCCTACCCCTCCTGCCTCCTTGACACTCCCCACCCAGGCACCAAGCTGCTGAGTCTTGCACAGTCTGTGTCTTCTCCCCACTGGGGCTTGCACCCAGTTTTCCTGCCTGGAATAAGCTTTTCCTCCCCCTTCCCCTAGATGTCCTCCTTCTGCCCCCAAACACCCCTCAAGTGCTTATTATTTGCAGCCCTTACCAGGCTGTTTTGTTAGCACCAGCATCAGAGCAGAGACTGAAGCTTGTCCGTCACCAAATCCCAGCATCTGGCACAGGGTCTGGCAAATAATCCACCCTCAGGAAATACTTGGGGATGGCAGTTACTCCGCCCTGACTCTTGTGGGTGTTTGACATACATGATGTCGTTTCATCCTCACAACAACCCAGTTCTGTAAGGAGTATCATCAACCCCATTTTCCAAATGAGGATACTGAGGCACAGTAGGTGCTGGAGTCTGGATTGTGACCCAGGAGGCAAAAGACAGGACACGATGGAAGGGGAAACGTGTGGTCAGAGGATGCTCTATGTCAGGAGGAGGGAGAGGTTGCTTTCTAGAGGGGGATCAGGGTCTGGACGGATGGGTTGGGGCCAGCGGGCAGAATCGCCAGAGAAGGTATGAAAGCAGTGGTGGGACAGTGGCCAATTCGTAGAATGGGCAGGTTCAGTGAGCTGCTGCTGCTTGGGGGGTAAGTCCCTGCAGAGGACCAGGGGGTGACAGGTCTTATCAGGAGATTGGAGATAATTGCATGCAGCCCAGGATACCAGGCTAGGAGTTTGGGCTTCACAAGGAAAGCACTGCAAAGGTTTTTGGCCGGAGAAGGGCAGAATGTAATCTAGGCTCTTTGAGAGCCAGAGCAGAGTCTACGAAGACAGAGCATCAAAATGAGAGGTTTTGGATTTTGTGCAGTGAGCACACCTGGGTTCAAATCTCAGCCTCACCACCTATTAGCTGAGTAACCTTGATCAAGTTACTTAACTTTCTGTGCTTATTTTCTTCTCTGTAAAATGAGGAGAAAAAGTCATGATGATTGGGTTGTTGAGAGTAATGAACCAATAATAATCATAAAGTTGTTATCAGAACGTGAGCGATCTAGTATAATCTTGGACAAATTACTTAACTCCGCTGAGCCTCGGTTTCCTCATCTGTGAAATGGGGGAGAATAATAGTACCCACATCAAAAGACTGAGATGAGGATGTAACAAGGCAATGGATGTGCCAAGTGTTTAGCTCCATGCCTGACACATAGTAAGAGTTCAGTAAGTCTGTGCTGAGCTGATGCTCATAGCTGAGCTCCAGGACATCAATCTTGGGATGTGGAAAATACCAGTGGAAATGGGAAGAGACAGTGGGGGAGAGCCCTGCTGGGAAGCTCAGGTCACGGTCTGGAGGGGAGGAGGGGAGGGCAAGTGCCAGAGAGCAAGGAGATGCTGGGGAGAAGGAAAGGAAGGCTGGGTGAGGTGGGGGTAAGGGGAGTGAGGAGTGAAGTCAGGGAGTCAGGGAGGAGAAAGGACAGGGGAGCGAGAGAGCCCTCTGGGCTTGGGTCTGGTTGGCATGGAGAGTCTGGCAATGTGAGCAGAGCTGGGAGTCAGGTGTGCAGATAGGTTTGGCAAGAACCACATCATTACACAACTGAACAATAGGGAAATGCACCAAGAATCTTGGGTAATAAAACTGTAGGTGATTTAGATGTTTTTCTTTATGCTTAAAATTTTTTTCTAGGTTTAAAAAATGAGAATGTATTATTTTAACCTATATTTTAATTTGTAGCGTATCTTTTTATATTTAAATTTGATTTATTTAAATAGATAATACATTCATGTGAGTCTCAATCTGAGAGAGAGAAAGGTTTTTTTCAGTGAAAATTCTCCTACTCCTGTTTCCCCAACAGCCAGTTCTTCTAAGAACAGCCAGTGTTACTTCTTGTATATCCTTCCAAAGATACTCTATGTTTAGTCCAAGATGTATTATCTTAGCATAAAAAATTATGTGGATTAAAAAAGACGGAAGGGCACATGCAACAAAAGAAAAAAATAGGCAAATTGAACTTCATGAAAAAAAATTCTGTGCATCAGAAAACACTATCAACAGAGGGCTTCCCTGGTGGCGCAGTGGTTAAGAATCTACCTGCCACTGCAGGGAACATGGGTTCAAGTCCTGGTCCGGGAAGATTCCACATGCCACAGAGCAACTAAGCCCATGCGCCACAACTACTGAAGCCAGCACGCCTAGAGCCCACACTCCACAAGAAGACAAGCCACCGAAATGAGAAGCCCACACATCGCAACGAGAAGCCCACACACAGCAACGAAGAGTAGCCCCTGCTCTCCGCAACTGGAGAAAACCCGTGCGCAGCAACGAAGACCCAATGCAGCAAAAAAAAAAAAAACAAAACAGTATCAACAGAGTAAAAAGGCAACCCAGAGATTAGGAGGAAATACTTGCAAACTATATATCTGATAAGGGATTAATATCCAGAGTATACAGAGAACTCCTAAAATTCATCAACAAAAAAATCCCAACAGTCTGATTCCAAAATGGGCAAAGGACTTGAATAGACATTTCTCCAAAGAAGATATACAAACGGCCAATAAGCGCATGAAAAGATGCTCAACATCGCTAATCATCAGGGAAATGCAAATCAAAACCACACTGAGACACCATCTCACACCCATTAAAACGGCTACTATCAAGAAAAAAATTTTTCACTTATTTTCCTGTTGTATATATTGTCTTTGTTGACAGTACTTAAAAAAAATTTATTATTACAGAAAATAAGCAGAAATGAGGATGTGGACAAATTAGAATCCTTGTGCACTCTTGGTAGGAAGGTAAAATATATAGCTGCTGTGAAAAACAGTATGGTATTCCTAAAAAAATTAAAAATAGAATTACCATATGATCCAGCAATTCTACTTCTGAGCCTATACCAAAGAACTGAAAACAGAAAAGGTATCTGTGCATCCATGTTCATAGCAGTATTAGTCACAATAGCTAAAATGTGGAAGCTACCCAAGTATCCATCAAGGGATAAAAGGATAAGCAATATATGGTATGTACATACAGTAGAATATTACTCAGCATTAGAAAAGAAGGAATTCTGACATATGCTACAACATGGATGAAACTTGAGGACATTATGCTACGTGAAATAAGCCAGTCACAAAAAGGCAAATACTGTTGATTCCACTTACCAGGAGTGACAGACCTAGAGTCAAACTCATAGGGACAGGGCTTCCCTGGTGGCGCAGTGGTTGAGAGTCCGCCTGCCGATGCAGGGGACATGGGTTCGTGCCCTGGTCCGGGAGGATACCACATGCCGCGGAGCGGCTGGGCCCATGAGCCATGGTCGCTGAGCCTGTGTGTCCGGAGCCTGTGCTCCGCAACGGGAGAGGCCACAACAGTTGAGAGGCCAGCGTACTGGAAAAAAAAAAAAACTCATAGGGACAGAAAGTAGAATAGTGGTTTCCCAGGATGTGGGGGCAGAGCAGGAGAGGAGGATGGGGAGTTACTAGTTACTGGGTATAGGGTTTCAGTTTTGCAAGATGAGAAGAGTTTTGGAGCAGGATAGTGGTGACGGTTTCACAATATGAGTGTCCTTAATGCCACAGAACTGTGCACTTAAACCTGATTAAGATGGTAAATTTTACGTTATGTATGTATTTTAACCACAATAAAAACAAATTAAAAAAAAGAGACTGGGGCTTCCCTGGTGGCGCAGTGGTCAAGAGTCCGCCTGCCGATGCAGGGGACACGGGTTCGTGCCCCGGTCCGGGAAGATCCCACATGCCGCGGAGCGGCTGGGCCCGTGAGCCGTAGCCGCTGAGCCTGCGCGTCCGGAGCCTGTGCTCCGCAACGGGAGAGGCCATAACAGTGAGAGGCCCGCATACCGCAAAATAAATAAATAAATAAAAGGGAGACTGAACATCAGGAAGAGGCTGGTGTTGGAGATACGGATTTGCAAGTCATTCACATGGCTATAATATTTAAAAGTGGGGGAGTGGGTTAGAAGCCCAGATCTAGGACGGAGAAGAAGAGGGGAGAAGAGAGCTGGAAATAGTGGGCATCTCAGTATAGTACGTAGCACATATGCTCTGAAGCTCCACTGACATGGGCCGAACTCTGATCCCACCACTGTGTGAACTTGGCAAGTCACTTAAGTTCTCTGAGCCTCCTCTTCCTCATCTGTAAAATGGAGATAATATTCATCTCTAACCTCACAGTATCCTGGTGAGGATTAAATGAGATGATATTTAAACAAGGCATTTAGCACCATGCCTGTCACATGGTAAATCACTCAATAAATGTCAGCCTCTGGCAGAGGCGCTATTAAAAGTATTTAAGGACAGATACAACCCAGGTACCAACCAATTGGAAGAAATACCACCTTCAGAAAACAGATGCAGGGGCTTCCCTGGTGGCACAGTGATTGAGAGTCTGCCTGCCGATGCAGGGGACACGGGTTCGTGCCCCGGTCCAGGAAGATCCCACATGCCGCGGAGCGACTGGGCCCGTGAGCCATGGCCGCTGAGCCTGCGCGTCCAGAGCCTGTGCTCCGCGACGGGAGGGCCCACAGCGGTGAGAGGCCTGCATACCGCAAAAAAATAACAAAATAAAAATTAAAAAAAAACAAAAAACAGATGCAGCCCAAACCTGTGCATTCCAGCAATCATGGAAGAGAGAAAAGGGAAGGTGATCAGTCCTTCTGGGGAGTTTCTAGAAAGTCTGTGCTGGGAGGAGGGGATGTTGAGCACCTTCAAAATCTGTCCAGGAAGGCAAGACCTGAGTGAGGCATTGGGCTTGTGGACCACGGAGGGGCAGTTTTCGGAGAGAGGGAGGGGCCCAAGGTGAGTGAGAGCAAGGTGAGGTATCTGGGAACGTCATGCAGATGTTGTGATTTAAGGCTCACTTTCCGGAGAAGTCTGCTGATGAGGAGGGGAGAACAAGGAATGTATCCCCCATTAGAGTATTTTCACTGCCCTAAAAATCCTCTGTGCTCTGCCCTGTTTGGCCCTCCCTCTTCCCACAACCCCTTGACAACCACTGATCTTTTCATTTTCTCCATAGCTTTGCCTTTTTCAGAATGTCATGTAGCTGGAATCATATAGCGGGCAGTGTTTTTCATATCAGTGTCTTTCACTTAATAATACGTGTTTAAACTTTCTCCACGTCTTTTTTTTTTTTTTTGTGGCACGCAAGCCTCTCCTTGTTGCGGCCTCTCCCGGGCCATGGCTCACGGGCCCAGCCGCTTCGCAGCATATGGGATCTTCCCAGACCGGGGCACAAACCCGCGTCCCCCGCATCAGCAGGCGGACTCTCAACCACTGCACCACCAGGGCAGCCCTCCTCCACGTCTTTTCATGGCTCCAGAGTTCATTTATTTTTAGTGCCAATATTTCATTGTCTGGATGTACAACAGTTTATTTATCCATTCACCTACAGAAGGACATGTTGGTTGCTTTCAAGCTTGGGCAATTATGAGTAAAGCTACTATAATCATCTGTGTGCAGGATTTTGGGTATATGTAAGTTTTCAACTCCTTTGGGTAAACACCAAGGAGCACAATTGCTGGATCATACGGTAAGAGTACATTTAGTTTTGTAAGAAACCACCACACCAGCTTCCAAAGTGGCTTTGCATGCCCACCAGCAATCAACGAGAGTCCCAGTTGCTCCACATCCTCACCAGCATTTGGCGTTTAGTTAGTGTTTTGGATTTTGGCCATTCTAATGGGTGTGTATCGGTGGCTCATTGTTGTTTCAATTTGCATTTCTCTGACCACATATGATGTGGAGCACCTTTTCATATGCTTATCTGCCCTCTGTATATCTTTTTCTGTTAAGGTCTTCATCTTGGTTTTTTTTTGTGGTACGCAGGCCTCTCACTGTTGTGGACTCTCCCATTGTGGAGCACAGGCTCCGGACGTGCAGGCTTAGCGGCCACGGCTCACGGGCCCAGCCACTCCGCGGCATGTGGGATCCTCCGGGACCGGGGCACGAACCCATGTCCCCTGCATCGGCAGGCGGACTCTCAACCACTGCGCCACCAGGGAAGCCCTGTCTTGTTTTTTAATCATGTTGTTTCTTTTCTTATTGTTGAGTTTTAAGAGTTCTTTGAATATTTTGGATAACAGTCCTTTTTCTGGTTTATTTTTAAGACAGAAAAATCTCCAGGTATATTTATAGGTAGATGAGCTGCCACAATGCTGAAGAGAAAAAGAATTAGCAGGAACACAAAACTATATATACCAAATATTTGAATTTTATTTCTTTGCGTTACTTGTAACTTTTAATTTTATATATTTACAGACTTAAAGAAAATTGCAAGAATAGTACAAAGGACTCCTATATACCTTTTACCAATCTTTGCCCACTGTTTACATTTTGCTTCAAGTTGATTTTACTTTCCTTTTTTTAATTGAAATACAATTTACAATCAGTACAGCACACAAGTCTTAAGTGTACAAATCAGTGAATTTTACATGTGAATACCCAGTGTAACCACCAACCAGACCAAGATATAGAACATTCCAGTATTCCAGAAGGTTTCCTTGGGTCCTCTCCCATTCACTAACTCTCTTCAAAGGGAAACTCCTGGCTTCTCTCACTAGAGGTTGATTTTGTCTGCTTTAGAACTTCACAAAAATGGAATCATACAGTATCCACTTTTTTTTTAAATCTAAACTCTTTCACTCAATGGTATGTCTCTGAGATTCATTCAGTAAAAAAAAAAAAAAAAAAAGCTTAATTAAGATATGTCACATACCATAAAGTTTATCCTTTTAAAGTAAACAATTCAGTTTTTTTGTTTGTTTTTTTAGCATGTCACAGAGCTGTGCAACAATCTCCCACTATCTAATTTCAGAACATTTTCATTGTCTCAAAAAAAAAAACTCGCTCATACCCATTAGCAGTAAATTTCTATTCTTTCCTTGCCCCGGCCTCTGGCAACCACTAATCTATTTTCTATCTCCAAAGATTTGCCTGTTTTAGACATTTCAGATGCATGAGATTATACACTATGTGGTCTTTTGTGACTGGCTCCTTTTACTTAGCATAATGTTTTTAAGGGTTATCTATGTTGTAGCATGTGTTAGTAGTTCATTCCTTTTTATTGCTGAGTAATATGCCATTGTAGAAATATGCCACAGTTTTGTTTATCCACTCATCAGTTCATGGATATGTTGTGTTATTAGTGTTACTGTGTTTGTTACACATAACACTAATTTGTTCTTTTCTATTTCTGTATAGTAGCCCATTGTATGAACATTCTCAATTTATCCATTGTACTGTTGTTTTCACTTTTTAAATTTTTTTTAATTTTTAATTTTTTTTGCGGTACGCGGGCCTCTCACTGTTGTGGCCTCTCCTATTGCGGAGCACAGGCTCCGGACACACAGGCTCAGCGGCCATTGCTCACGGGCCTAGCCGCTCTGCGGCATGTGGGATCTTCCCGGACCAGGGCACGAACCTGCGTCCCCTGCATCGGCAGGCGGACTCTCAACCACTGAGCCACCAGGGAAGCCCGTTTTTTGTTTTTTTTTTTAAACAAATTTATTTATTTATTTTATTTTTGGCTGCCTTGGGTCTTCGTTGCTGCGCGCGGGCTTCTCATTGGGTGGCTTCTCTTGTTGCAGAGCACAGGCTCTAGGCGCGTGGGCTTCAGTAGTTATGGCACTCGGGCTCAGTAATTGTGGCTCACGGGCTTCAGTAGTTATGGCACTCGGGCTCAGTAATTGTGGCTCGCGGGCTTTAGAGCGCAAGCTCAGTAGTTGTGGCACACAGGCTTAGTTGCTCTTCAGCACGTGGGATCTTCCCTGACCTAAGGCTTGAACCCGTGTCCTCTGCATTGGCAGGTGGATTCTTAACCACTGCACCACCAGGGAAGCCCCATTGTACTGTTGATAGGCTTTTCTCTTCCTAGTTTTTGGCTGTGTTAACCTGCTATGAACATTCCGTTCTTTTTAATTTTATTTATTTATTTATTTTTGGCTGCATTGGGTCTTCGTTGCTGCACGTGAGCTTTCTCTATTTGCGGTGAGCAGTGCGTGGGCTTCTCATTGCGGTGGTTTCTCTTGTTGCAGAGCATGGGCTCTAGAGCACAGGCTCAGTACTTGTGGCGCACGGGCTTAGTTGCTCCGCGGCGTGTGGGATCTTCCCGGACCGGGGTACGAACCCGTGTCCCCTGCATCGGCAGGCGGACTCTCAACCACTGCGCCACCAGGGAAGCCCTAACTTGCATTTTATGATAACTAATGATGTTTAGCACCTTTTCATTTGCTTACTGGCTAGTTATCTTTTTTATGTAGTACTCATTCAAGTCTGCCCATTAAAAAAAATTGGGTTGTCTGTCTTTTTCTTAATATAGATGTTCTTGATAAATTCTGGATACACACCCTTGGTTATATATAATGTACTGTAAATATTTTCTCCTAGTCTGTGGTCTGATTTTTCACTCTCTTAAATGTATCTTTTGATGAATGAAAGTTCTTAATTTTAATGAAGTTCTATTTAACATTTTTTCCTATGGTTCCTATGGTTTATAATTTTTGTGTCTTTAAATCTTTTTGCCTACTTCAAGGTCATGAAGAACTTTCTTCTAGAAGTTTTATTGTTTAGTTTTCACATTTAGGTCTTGGATTCATCCTAAACTATTTATCTCAAAAGTAGAAGACAAGGGGTAAAGATTCATGTTTCCATGTGCAGATAGGTGATTGACCTATAGCACCATTTATTAAAAAGACCATCTTTTCCCCACTTATTTTGCAGTGGCACCTTTGTAATAAATCAGATGACCATATATATGTGGATCTCCCAATTTTATTTTAAATATGTGTGTGTATAAAGATTTGAAGGAAATAAGATTTGTTAACAGTTGCTACAGTGTGGTGGTAAGGTTGTGGGTAATTTTGATTTGTCTTCTTTTTGGTATTTTTCTACACCAACCGTAATACTATTTTAATACTCAGACAAAAGAGATAAAATATTTTTCTAAAATATTACAAGGGTAGACACCATTGAGGGTGCAGGTTCTGGGAGATAGAGGAAGGGTTAGGCTGGACAGTAAGTAGGAGGGCTTCCTGATTTAGGGAAGGATCCAGGTTAGTAGATGGGGAGGAGAGAATTCAGAGTTTGGCTGACAGGTTATCTTCTGAGTGACCTCAGTTTCCAGGAAAGGGTGGTGTAGGAGGCTGAGGGTGAGGAAAATGGAAATGATCATTTTCCATAATGTTGTGTTGTAAGTACACATTGCTTAGTGGTTTATAAAACACTTATAGGCCTGCTTCTGTGTTCCTCCCAACAGTCCTGCGGGCTGGGCAAGCCCCCATGATTACATTCATTTTATTTATTTATTTATGTAAATTTATTTATTTTTACTTTATTTATTGTTGGCTGTGTTGGGTCTTCATTGCTGCACGCGGGCTTTCTCTAGTTGCTGCGAGCGGGGGCTACTGTTCATTGAGGTGCACGGGCTTCTCATTGCGGTGGCTTCTCTTGCTGTGGAGCACAGGCTCTAGGCGCTTGGGCTTCAGTAATTGTGGCACGCGGGCTCAGTAGTTGTGGCTCGCAGGCTCTACAGCACAGGCTTAGTAGTTGTGCATGGGCTTAGTTGCTCCGTGGGATCTTCCTGGACCAGGGCTCGAACCCATGTCCCGTGCATTGGCAGGCGGATTCTTAACCACCGCACCACCAGGGAAGTCCCTACAACCATTTTACAGATAAGGAAACAGTTGCTCTCTGAGTCCTGTTCAAGCATCCACTAAGGACCATTTTATGCCAAGCCTTGTGTCAGTTCTGGGTCCACAAATAAGTCATACTTCCTATCTGCCCTCAGGCAGCTCCTAGCAGAGAAAACAGTTAAGTACATGGACAATTAAAATCTAGTGTGTAAAAAAAAAAAAAAATCTAGTGTGTAAATACTATGAGAGATAAATTCAAGATGATGTAGGGGTGGACTTCCCTGGTGGTGCAGTGATTAAGAACCCACCTGCCAATGCAGGGGACATGGGTTTGAGGCCTCGTCCGGGAAGATCCCACATGCCACAGGGTAACTAAGCCCGTGCACCACAACTACTGAGCCTGTGCTCTAGAGCCCGTGAGCCACAACTACTGAGCCCGCATGCCACAACTACTGAGCCTGTGTACCACAACTACTGAAGTCCACACGCCTAGAGCCTGTGCTCCGCAACAAGAGAAGCCACTGCATGAGAAGCCCACGCGCTGCAGCACAGAGTAGCTGCTGCTCGCTGCAACTAGAGAAAGCCAGTGCGTAGCAACGAAGACCCAACGCAGCCAAAAATAAATTAATAAAAATAAATTAATTAAAAATAAAGATGACGTGGGGGTGAGTCTTTTTCTCCCAGTTTTGAAAAAATTATGCAAGTGATATATGTGTTAGAAATGCAGATAAGAAAAAGAAAAAAATCAGTCACAGTCCTTCTGCCAAGACATAACCCCTACTTACACTTTGATATAATGCCTTTTAAACCTCGTTCTCTCTCTGAGACATACACACATGTACACACATAACACACACACAAACATTATGAAAAAATAAATGAAATCCTGCTATCATAGCATTCTATAATTTGCTCTTCCTCACTTAGTATATTTTAAGTCAGTAAATACAAATCTAGATACAATTTTTTTTTTTTTTTTTTTTTTTTTTGCGGTACGCGGGCCTCTCACTGCTGTGGCCTCTCCCGTTGCGGAGCAACAGGCTCCGGACGCGCAGGCTCACTGGCCATGGCTCACGGGCCCAGCCGCTCCGCGGCATGTGGGATCTTTCCGGACCGGGGCACGAACCCGTGTCCCCTGCATCGGCAGGTGGACTCTCAACCACTGCGCCACCAGGGAAGCCCTAGATACAATTTTTGATGACTTTCTGGGTACTATACAACATGTGGATGTATCAAAATTTATTCAACCCCTTACATTGTACATTTATTTCTAATATTTAATGACTATAAACAATGTTGTAAAGAACTTTTAAACCCATCTTGGTGCACTTTTCCAATTATTATTTTATGATTAATTATCAGAGAAAATTGATCAGTTTACTTTCCCACCTGTATCTCTAAACCTGGCTAACAGTGGACATTTTTATTTATTTTTTTAATTTGATAGGTGAAAAATGGCATCCCGTGTAGTTTTGTTTGTATTTCAGATGACTAATTTTTTCATAATTACGGGCCATTTATATTTCTTCTCTTTTAACAGCCTGTTCCTTTTTTGGCTATTTTTATTTTGGAGTATTGGGGGGTTTTCTTATGGAAGCAGAAGAGCTCTTTACATATTGTTGATAATAATTTTTTGTCACAGAGTTGCAAAATATTTTTTCCAGTTTTCTCTTGCCTTTAGATCATACTTTTTTTGAAGCTCATTTGGGAGAATAGTCATGATAGGAAGAACATTCCAAAAGGAAAGAGTAATGAGAAATTTGCCCTCTTAGATATAAAATGTATTATAAAGCTACCATCCTTAAAGTATTGTGGAACTGGCACAGGAACACACAGAAAGGTCACTGGATACAACTCAGAAACAGATCCAAGAATATATGAGTTCGGTAGGTGATGGTGGTGTGTGGATAGCTGGCTATTACAAAAATTATATTCGATTTCTTTCCCACTCCAGAATTAAAATGAATTCCAGATGGATTAAAAATGTAAAAATATCTTAAAAAAACAAAATTAATCCTCTTGTTGTGGGCAGTAACCAGGGAAAAAAATGCGCTTTGCCTACCTAAAAAAACCCCCAAAAACATTTTGCAACAAATACCCGAAAGGAAGTGTGCGAGTTAACCACGTGGAGGTAAAGAGAGGCTCGGAAGTGCACTCCAGGCTCAGGGAACCCGTTTGTGCAAAGGTCTGGAGGCTGAAAGACGGCAGCATGCCCACTCTAAAGAGAGGGTCAGAAATCGAACTTAGGGCGCACAAAACGGATACGGGGCTGAGTCCAGGTCCGCCCCCACAGGCCTTCTTAATTGTAAAATAGCACTTTTCCCATATATGGTACTTAATGTCTGTTCTGGTAGAATGACATGGGTCAGGGAAAACAGCTCGCGGGGCGGGGTGTCAGAAACCCGGACTTCCCCAGTCTACTCCCGCCTGGCCTCGCCCTGGGTCAGGCAATGCGCCAAAATCCCGGCCGGGAGGCCTCCGAGAGTCTAATCCTCCTGATTGGACTCTCTCTGTGTCAATCCTCCTCCTGGAACCTGGTTGTTTGTTGGGTCCGCCCTAGGGGGCGGGGCTCCCGCCTAGGAAGCGCGGGGGAAGGTGGAGAGGGTAGAGGTGGGGGCGAATGGGGAGAATGAATTCCCACCCCTCTGGCCCCATAGGCTCCGCCCGCTGCCTTCCCACAGGTCAAGATGTATGTCCATCATGACCAGAAGCGGGCTGGAGTGGGTGAGACAACCCGGGAGGCGGATTCGTCCCGCCAGGCTCCGCCCCGCAGCCGGCGCCCCGCTCGGAATGGGCCCGCGCGGAGAGGGCGGGGCGGGAAGGAGGCGAGGAGCAGAGCAGGGTGCGGTGAGGCGCGCATATCACCGCGGTTCCTGAGCAGGGCACCGAAGGCTGAGCAAGGCTGACCTGCTGCAGCTCCCGCCTCAGGCGCTCGTCCCATCCCGTAGTCGCACGAGCGCTCGAGAAAGACCCCTCGGGAGAAGCAGCGCTTGTTCCCCGGGGCAGATCCAGGTTCAGGTGAGCGAGCCCCACCGGCGGGGCCCGCCCC
>NW_006771408.1:413846-458181 GCF_000442215.2 Lipotes vexillifer
CCGGCGGGTCCCGCCCCAAGCAGGCCGGCGGCTACGGGACGCGCGGCGTCTGGGGCAAGCGGGCCGACGTGTGGTTCTTGGCCTCCGCGCAGCCGGCGACCGGCGCGGGCGGGCGCGAAAGCTGCGGGGCCGGTCCGGGGCACCGCATCCTTCGCTCCGGGACCTCTGCGCGGACGCTCCGAGAAGGCGCCGTTGGAAGCGAGGCCTCGTGGAGCAGAGGAAGGCTTCGGGGCCGAGCGCTCCCCGGAAACCCTCCGTACCACCCGCCCCCTCCCGCTGGCGCACTCCGCCAGCCGGGCACCCGGGAGCCTCGACCTCCCCCTGCTGTCGGGGCAGGCGCCCCGCCCTCGCCTCTCCCAGTGCCCAAGTTGGGCAAACTTTTTAACCCCTTCTGGGGAGCCTCTGTCCCTTGGACCCAGCCGCACGGGTGAGGGTAAGGTGGGAGGCTCGGGGCGGTGGCTCCTTTGGAAGTTGCCGTGCGTTTTCGAAACGGAGGTAACGGGTAGGCGGGGACCGTTTGGCAACTGTCAGGGCGTCCTCCTGAGTCAGAATCGGACAATCCTGCTGCAGACATTGCGCTCTGCTGTTTCACCCCTCCGCTCCAGACTTCCTCATTCGGCCGGCTGCGATCGGCTGGGCGGAGGAGGGGAACCGGGAATGGTTCGGGTGGGTGCATGGGAAGGGGTACCCGGCGGAGACCGCGGCTCGAGACAGGAAAGACTCCCCTCCTCCCCCACAGATCCCCATCCGTTGACTTTTGACTTCTGCTCCCTGGGAGAGGAAGGCCCGCACCAATGTCCGCGGGCCCGGCGCGCACCTGATTCCAGCGCACCTGCGGGCCGCCCCAGCAGGGCGGGGGCGGGGAGAGCTGGGCCCTGCTCCTCTAGGATCCGGCCTGGGCTATTGCATCGTTCCCGGTTGGGCCAGATCCGGGGTTTTCTACTTACCTCGCACCCCCACCCCGCCCCATTTGTCCCTGTGCAGGGTCCTCACCCCATGCTATCCTCGGGCCATGCCGAGGGCGGGACTGCATCCCCCCATCGCATGCCTTCCGAGAACCCCGGTGTCTCTTAACAGGCCGAGTACCCTCCTGGACCAGGTTGCCGGCTGCCTTGAGGCGGGGGCAGGGCGAGCGTCGGGGCTGCTGTCTGCGGCCCCACCCAGCCGATGTGGGGAGAAGGTTCCCGGGGAGTCCCAGGTCCTGGGGACCGGCGGTTCTCTCCGCTTGGCACTTGAGAGGCCCAGTCGCTTCTCGGTTCAGTGCACCCTTTCCTGGGTTTAACAGGATCGCAAAGTAACTGTTGAGTAACTGTTGAAGCAGAAGAACCTTAGCACCTTCCTGCAACACTGTGGCCATTTCTGACTATCTGAGCCTGTAACCTCGCCGGGTGCTTTTTTCCCTTTTTGGTAAGCAGGGAGGCTGCCTTAAGGCCTATTTAGACAGTCACTTGATTAATATTAGTCCATTTACGTACAAGGCTGCTAGGAGTGGGGGGAGGGTACACAGATGTGTAATTGAGCAAATATTTAACTGGCTTCTCTGTGCCAGGGACTCTGCCAGGTGGTAGGGGGGTGAGGTTGAGCAAGACCTGGCCCCTGCCCTGGGGCATCTAGGGGAGAGCTGAAACAAATCTGCAGATGACTCTAATGTGAGGCGAAGATGACAGAGACCCCAGAAGGGTGCTGTGAGTCATGGGGATTGGGAGAAGGGAGCCAGCCCATCCACGGGGGAACCCAGAGGCTTCTGCCCAGGGGCAGCTGACAGTCCTCAGCGGGAGGTAGTGGCCCAGTGACTGAAATACAAATGCAGTGTGTGATGCGGGTCCCAAGCAGGCCGCAGACAAAGGACTCGAGGAATTCTGCGAGGGAGCCACTGCTGTCTGGGTTGAGGAGCGAAGCTGCCCCCAGCAAGGAGGACGTTGCAGGTTTGGCAAACCGAGGCAAGCATTCAGTGTCAGGAAAGTGAGGACTCATTTAGTGGATAATTGAGGGGTAATTAAAAACATCAAGAGATTGCTCCATGTAATTTGAGAGCCGCGTGCCCCCAGATGGCTGCAGGGTGACACTGAAAAGCTCTACTCTTCACGTTCAGCAAGTCCCGGCAGTGCCCGTGGGCAGATCCAGGTGCTGGGATTGGCAGGCTCTGTTTGGGGAAGGGCAGCCCAAGAGGTGCATTCTGTGGGGCTCCTAGTCTGAAGGGCATATGAGGGTAGAGGAAAGAGAGGGGCAGGGCTTTCTGGTTTTTATTTTTTATTATTTTTTTATTTTTATTTTTATTTTTTTTTGCGGTACACGGGCCTCTCACCGTTGTGGCCTCTCCCGCAGTGGAGCACAGGCTGCGGATGCGCAGGCTCAGCGGCCGTGGCTCACGGGCCCAGCCGCTCCGCGGTATGTGGGATCCTCCCGGACCGGGGCACGAACCCGTGCCCCCTGCATCGGCAGGCGGACCCCCAACCACTGCGCCACCAGGGAAGCCCTATTTTTTATTTTTAAACTTTTTAACCTAAGGGGTTGGAGATGGGACAACTTCCCTCTTACAGGATGAAGGACGCATGTTAATCACGCCGGCTGCCTTGAGGCGGGGGCAGGGCGAGCGTCGGGGCTGCTGTCTGCGGCCCCACCCAGCCGATGTGGGGAGAAGGTTCCCGGGGAGTCCCAGGTCCTGGGGACCGGCGGTTCTCTCCGCTTGGCACTTGAGAGGCCCAGTCGCTTCTCGGTTCAGTGCACCCTTTCCTGGGTTTAACAGGATCGCAAAGTAACTGTTGAGTAACTGTTGAAGCAGAAGAACCTTAGCACCTTCCTGCAACACTGTGGCCATTTCTGACTATCTGAGCCTGTAACCTCGCCGGGTGCTTTTTTCCCTTTTTGGTAAGCAGGGAGGCTGCCTTAAGGCCTATTTAGACAGTCACTTGATTAATATTAGTCCATTTACGTACAAGGCTGCTAGGAGTGGGGGGAGGGTACACAGATGTGTAATTGAGCAAATATTTAACTGGCTTCTCTGTGCCAGGGACTCTGCCAGGTGGTAGGGGGGTGAGGTTGAGCAAGACCTGGCCCCTGCCCTGGGGCATCTAGGGGAGAGCTGAAACAAATCTGCAGATGACTCTAATGTGAGGCGAAGATGACAGAGACCCCAGAAGGGTGCTGTGAGTCATGGGGATTGGGAGAAGGGAGCCAGCCCATCCACGGGGGAACCCAGAGGCTTCTGCCCAGGGGCAGCTGACAGTCCTCAGCGGGAGGTAGTGGCCCAGTGACTGAAATACAAATGCAGTGTGTGATGCGGGTCCCAAGCAGGCCGCAGACAAAGGACTCGAGGAATTCTGCGAGGGAGCCACTGCTGTCTGGGTTGAGGAGCGAAGCTGCCCCCAGCAAGGAGGACGTTGCAGGTTTGGCAAACCGAGGCAAGCATTCAGTGTCAGGAAAGTGAGGACTCATTTAGTGGATAATTGAGGGGTAATTAAAAACATCAAGAGATTGCTCCATGTAATTTGAGAGCCGCGTGCCCCCAGATGGCTGCAGGGTGACACTGAAAAGCTCTACTCTTCACGTTCAGCAAGTCCCGGCAGTGCCCGTGGGCAGATCCAGGTGCTGGGATTGGCAGGCTCTGTTTGGGGAAGGGCAGCCCAAGAGGTGCATTCTGTGGGGCTCCTAGTCTGAAGGGCATATGAGGGTAGAGGAAAGAGAGGGGCAGGGCTTTCTGGTTTTTATTTTTTATTATTTTTTTATTTTTATTTTTATTTTTTTTTGCGGTACACGGGCCTCTCACCGTTGTGGCCTCTCCCGCAGTGGAGCACAGGCTGCGGATGCGCAGGCTCAGCGGCCGTGGCTCACGGGCCCAGCCGCTCCGCGGTATGTGGGATCCTCCCGGACCGGGGCACGAACCCGTGCCCCCTGCATCGGCAGGCGGACCCCCAACCACTGCGCCACCAGGGAAGCCCTATTTTTTATTTTTAAACTTTTTAACCTAAGGGGTTGGAGATGGGACAACTTCCCTCTTACAGGATGAAGGACGCATGTTAATCACAGCCTGCCTCTTGCCCGTTTTTGCTCCAGAAAAAAACAAAACAAGGATCTGTTAGGGCTTTTTAAAGGGAGAAAAGCACACTCAAAAATGCTGCATTGTTGTGTTGCCTGGTGGAGGGTATTGCTAGAAGCCAGGCTAGCTGTGCTTTCTTCAATTCCTCTTCCAGCTAATCCTTCCATAAAGTACTTAAGACAGCCCTTACCAGCTTGACATCTTTATTTCAAAAGGAGAGGAGGGCTTGGCTGTTGTTTTCCTGTGAGCCTGGCCCTGCCCTTCTCTTGGAGGGGGAGAAAGAGAAACCCAAAGGCAAAGGGAAAAAAGAAAAAAAAAAAAAATCCGTGCCTTGACAGCTTCCTCCCAAGCATCATGTTCCAAAAATATTTAGAATAACAAAATCTGTGTGTCTTCTTAATTAAACAAACGTCCTAATTTGCTGAGCATAATACAGCATCTCTGCCCGCAGGGGCAGGAAGTGCATTTTCCCTTTGTGCAGCCTCAGAGAGTCACTGCCTCTCGGCTTTAACCCTTGGTGTGCTGAGGCCCTGGGCTTAAGCCCTCTGGTGACAATGGTGTGGAACCCTGGCTGCCCCCTGGGAAGCAGTGAGCCTGTGACTTATGGAATCCCGTTCTTTAGAGCTGGGAAGAATGGGGTCGTGAGCTTTGGCACTAGGCAGAGTTCAGCTCCCGACGTTGCCACTTATATGACTTGTAGGCAAGTCATGTCACCTCCCTGAGCCTAAGTGTCCTCATCTGTAATATGGGAATCATGGTACTTATCCTGCAGGGTTAGATGTAAGAACTAAAAGAAATAAAGCATATAAAGGGCCTGATATATAGTGACTATGTATGTTTTTAACTTAACTCCTGGGGTGTCAGGTGAGGAAACGGGAGGCGGGGTAGATGGATTTCCCGCCTCTTAGCGCAGTTCTCTTTGTACTTCTAAAAATGGTGTGCTCGTGTGTGTGCAGTGCTCATTGACCACAAAGCCCAAGTGGCGAAAAGACAGGTGCTTCCGGGTCCCATCTGCTGATGCTTTTGGATGCTCTTGGTGATGAGCTTGTGCTCACTAGCCTTGTTGCAGGGCCCTGGCCCAGGCAGAAGGTACACAAACTCCCTGTGATTTTAGTTCTCAAACACGGTTTCCGTGATCTAGGAGAGAGCCAAGGGGTGACATGGAAAGAGCGCTGGACTTAGTGTCTGGAGGCCTGGCTTCTGGCTCTGCCTCTGGTTGGGGGAACATTTGATTTTGGTAGGAGGTGCCATATCGCTCCGTAAAGGCATCATACCAGTTTATGTGTCCACCAGTTATACCTGAGAGGGCTTGGGAAACTGAAACAGGCACTTTAATTTCTCCAAGATTAATTTTAATTTCTCCAAGATGCCCCAGTTTCTTAGGCACTCTCATGCCCTGTTGGTGGGAGTCTAAGTTGTAACAACTCTCTTTTGAGGAGGCAGTTTGGCGATATCTGACCAAAGCATTGTCTTTCTGACTGATTTCTAGGAATTCAGCTGGCAGATAAACTCAAACGTGCAAAAGGAAATGTCCGAGGACATTCTTTGCAGCGTCGTCATAGAAGAAGACAGGAAACAAGCTAACTGTCCATTAAGAGGGTCAAATAAATCATGGCACAGCTGTACAGTGGGAATCCTTGCAGCCCTTAAAAAAATGAGGCTGAAAAAAAAATGAGGCTGACCTATAGGTACCGATAGGCCATACTCTTCAAGATACATTGTAAGTGGATAAAACTAGAAACAAAGTAGGATACATGTTGCTCCCTTTTGGGTGAAACAGGGTATGTCGCCTGGGCTCTATGCACGGAAAGCTACAGAAACCCGGGTAATAGTGGTTGTCTCTAGATAGGGCCCAGGAAGCCGGAGTCCGGGGTGAGCATTACTTTTTTCACTAAATGCCTTTTCACATGCGTTGCCCTTAAATAGTCAAAAATTCAAAATTTTCTTAGTTTTATTATCTGTACAAATAAGTGGTTGGCTGGCCAGTCTTAGAGGTCTCCGCTTTAAAATGCATTTTGCTCAGGATCCCAGATTGCACACTGAGTGCCTATTGTATGCAGGGAAGGAGGAAGGGTCTTAAAAATGGGCTGAATTGCTCTGTGGTTGGAACATTTTCGGGCCTGTTTTCTTCTCCATGATGTCATATTATCACCAGAGTAACCCCTTTAGACAAACGTCTACTCTGATCCACTGCCTCGTGTTCTGGAAAACGGTAGATGATTGCTTTTTCTCTGCAGTATGAGAAAAGGAAGCCTGCGAAATGTGTCTGGAAAGTATTTCAGGATGCCCCTTTGCCAGCTTTCCCACAATCCCCCTGGCTCCAAACGGTCCTCCTGTCCTTGCCTGGGGAGACCACCCTGACCAGAAGAGCAGACCTTTATTCTCTTGGATCCTCCTCATTTGGAAACTTGGGGTCATTGCAACTCACCCCGTCTCCGGTTGTCCCTCACACATCTGGCCTGTGGTTTTTATGTATTAATAACATTGGAAAATCCCAAATTCTTGAGAAAATGTGATCAGAGGGGTGTTTTGAATTGGAGGGGCCCCGATCCCCCTCTCAAGGAGGACTGCCTTAGTCTTGCATGATGTGGGCCCTGGAGAAGATGTAGGCTCTGCTCACCACCGAGTTGGTGCTTTCAGCCTGTGGAAGACCCCTTCAGGGTCTCGGTCAGGGCTGTGTCCTTCCCAGGCAGCCTGTAGGCCTCTTGGAAAGATGGCGTGAGTCACACAGGAGTACCCAAAATGAGCCTGCGTCTAAAATGGGCCTCTGCCACCCCATGGGCGGGTGGTTTGAAGTCTGGATGCCAACCTGTATCTGTTTCCTCTGCCCGCACCTGCCCCTCAGGCTTTGAGGGCACCAGATATTTGGGGAGCTTCCCCCTTGCATCTGACGCGGGTCTCTTTAAAAAGTAACTGAGGCAGGCAGGCAGGCTGCTGTTGGAATTTCTCAGGCCCCCGTTCTGCCGACTGGTTTCTCCAGCCTGAGGTGATTCAGCACCCAGGATGGGACATAGCACACCCGGGCCTGGGCAGGTGGGCCCAGAGAAGGCTCCTGGCCGACCTTTGGCTGAGGGCGAGGCTGTGTAGGGAGTTTCTCCGCAGCCTGACTCTCAGGTTCTCACAGCGATGGCTTCAGTAGCTGTCTTCGTCTCTAGCCTGGGTGGGGAAGCCTCCCGCTGTGGCTGGAGGGAACCTTGCAGGGCCTTCTGGAAGTTGCCACTGAAGGGTATGGCTTCCTGCCTCGGCAGGTTGGGCTGTGGCCTGCAGGGAAGTTGAAGGTGCAACTGACCTTCCCTCCGCCTACAGGTCACTTCCTTGGGGCCTCTCAGAGGTCCTTGGTCCTTATGGTCCTTACCGTGTTGCCCAGAGGACCAGGGATCCTCCAGGGGAGGTCCCTCTCTCACCTCCATGGACGTTATTTTGGGAACTTCCATCTCAGGTTTGCTTTTCCTTTCATTTAACTCTAATCCTGAATGATGCCCCACTTAAAAGGAAGATCAACAGCGACAGGACAGTCCTCCCTACTGAATTTGCTTAGGATTATAGAATGTCTGAGCTGGAAGGGGTCTTAGGGATAGTGTAATTTTTGCCGCCTCCCCCCGCAATTAGAGGAGTGAGTCGCCCAAGCTCATTCTGTGAGTTGGTAGACGAAAGCTCTGGCCCCCGGTTCCCCTTAACCCCAGTGCCTTTCTCTCAAAATCATGTGGCCTCGCTTAAAAGTGCTTTTGAGCTGTTATTATGCCTTTCCTCAACTTTATGCACTGTTTAGCCCAGCAACACGTACTTAGCTCCTTTAATCTTCCCTCAAGAGTCTGTTTTTCCACACCCTTAATCTTTTTCTTTTTGGGGTGGGGGTGGGGGAGGGGCCCAAGGGTTAAGAAATGGGGTGGGAAGTGTTTCGGGTTTCTCTGAACTTTTTCCAGTTGGACAGTTCCACTTGGGCTGGAAGTTCCTGCAGCTCAAAAATCAATATTTCACATGGGGCGGCGCCAGGCAGCGAGTGGGTGGGCCACTCAGAGAGCCACACCAGCTTTCCACGGTCCTTCAGCCAGTCCTGGTTTCTAGTAATTTTAGGCGTCACTTAACGTCTTGGGTGATTGCTGTGTTGTATCTTTGATACAAAACCCACGTAGAGGGAACCAAACCAGGGCTTTGGGATCTGGTGGAGCTAGGACCAGACCCTTGCCTTTCCTCCCACTGCTAGGCTGGAGCCTCAGTTTTCTCATCGACCACATGGAGATGTCGCTTTTGTAGGCTTGTTGTAATTTACACATAAATATATGCCAAGTGGGCCAGTTCTTTTCCTCCTCCTCTTCCTCCCTTTTGCAGGTCGTCACCAACATCCTCTGTCCTCCGGTGTTTGGAGATGTATGTTCAGATTTTAAAGATTTTGAATTTGGGGCTTCCCTGGTGGCGCAGTAGTTGAGAGTCCGCCTGCTGATGCAGAGGACACGGGTTCGTGCCACGGTCCGGGAGGATCCCACATGCTGCAGAGCGGCTGGGCTCGTGAGCCATGGCCGCTGAGTCTGCGCGTCCGGAGCCTGTGCTCCGAAATGGGAGAGGCCACGACAGTGAGAGGCACAGTGAGAGGCCCGCGTACCGCAAAAAAAAAAAAAAAAAAAAAAAAAGATTTTGAATCGATAACAAGGTGCGGTGAGATGACTGAGGAACCTGCGAAAAGTTTCCCTGCGCTTGGAGGCTGAGGTTTTCCAGGCCTGCAGCCTTTGCATTCTTCTCCCCAGACCATACAGTTCAAATGGTGACTGATCTGAGTCGGTTTAAGCATTTTAAAAAAGTGATTATAAAGCTGCCAGGGCACCTTTTTTTTTGAGTTGTCTATGTTCAAAAGCCGCCACATTTCCTGTGTTTTGCATTAAGTCATGGGGCTGGAGAAGGCAGCTTCCTGTCTGATAAACATAAAGACGAGGCATTTGGAACCACTTGGGTGACTTAATCTAACTGGGCTGGAACTGGGGAGAAGGTTTTAGACCCCGCTGAACTGAGAGGTCAGAGGCGGGGTCTTTTTTCATCTCTCCATCCCCAGTTTCTCGCCAGCGCCGGGCATGGACTTGACCTCTCGTCCTTGTTGCACGAGTGGAGTTCGGGTCTCACTGGTACCTGTGCCCGTAAGCCTGGGGACGTGGAGGGCCAGGCAGCTAAAGCTCTAGATTGCCATTTAGTGATCTCTCCATTTCATAAAAGGCGGATGCTCGGTACTTGTCTGGAAATCTCTGGGGTAAGAAAGTTGGTGGCAGGGAGCTATTTTAAAGTTTTTGTCTATTTTTTAATATTGAAGAGCCAACTGTTGGGTACTGATCCCAAATTTCTTGGCCAAGTCAGTCGTCAAAGATGCCTTGGGCTACTGCTGTGTGGCCTGCCCTGTGCTGGGCCTGCTGGGGCTTCAGTGGGGATGAGGGCAGAGAGCCCATCCCTGGCCTCAGGAGCTTTACCCTTTATTAGGGGGTTGGGACACTGGGACAGAGACTTGGGATGTGAGGCAGCCCGTGCCACCCTGAGTGAGCAGGGATTTCTGGGCATCTCGAGCCAGCTTCCTGGAGGCTAGGATCCTCTGGGAGGAGGAGGGAAGATGAGGAAGGTGGGCAAGGAAGGAAGGAAGAGGCTCTGGTGGAGGGACGCTGGCCTGGTAATCAGGATATCTAGGTTGAAGTCCCAGCTCTGCCCGTAATAGTAATAACAATAAGAGTTAAGTTTTATTGACCACTTGCTAGGTGCCAGGTGCTGTGCTAGTGCTTTTACATGAATTCTCTCATTTAATTCATTCCCAGGAGGTAGGAAGTTAATCCCCATTTTACAGATGAGACTGAGCAGGGATTCAGACTCAGGCGCTCTGACCCCTGTGTGTCCTCACAGATGCCCTTCCCTCCTGGGCTTGCCTGTTCTCACTTGGCATTGAGGGGTTGGACTGGTCCCTGAGTCCTCCTTCCTCGCCAGTGGCCGAGACTTAATGAAAAGAGTAGGGCTTTGGGCCGGGCCAGAATGGGCCACCTCATCCCTAGTGCAGTTGGCTGTTTGGAGCGAGGTTGCCAGTTCGATAGTGTTGCCTTGGCTACTGACTTCACCTTTAACCTCAACCGACCATTTTTCAAATGTGTGTGTGTTTTTTTTTTTTTTTTTGGTACCCGGGCCTCTCACTGCTCTGGCCTCTCCCGTTGCGGAGCACAGGCTCCGGACGCGCAGGGTCAGCGGCCATGGCTCACAGGCCCAGCCGCTCCGCGGCATGTGGGATCCTCCCGAACCGGGACACGAACCCGCGTCCCCCGCATCGGCAGGCGGACTCTCAACCACTGCGCCACCAGGGAAGCCCTGTGTGTGTGTTTTGTCCTAAGGGAGGGCAGCATAAATCCCGGCTGCCATGCCTGCCTGCCGTTGGCGGGGCCCTGGCTGGTCCTCACTGGGAGCCAGCCAGCCAGAGGGCCCACCACCATCTCCATAGTGGGCTCTTCTTGACAGCAGCCCACTTGCAGACTTGCATTCCTTCCTGCTTCATTTGTCCATCTGTCTATCACCATTCAGTAACCACTCCTCAGAGCTTTACAGTGTATACTGGGTGCTTGCTTGGGTGCTGGGAATAAGGAGGGGAAGGAATCAGGGGCCCTTGTTTCCAGGAGCCCTTGGTGTCCCACCAGAGTGCTGGGGGCCCAGGGGGATCTGAGAAGGCTTCCTGGAGGAGGCAGCATCTGAGCTGATTGCAAGGTAGGGATGTGGCACAGCACATCCAGGGAACAGGGCTGGGACCTTGTTCATTCACTCAGACTTCGGTGGAGCTTTGTATGGGTGATGCAGGTGGCCAAGGCCCTCTGAGTGACCCTGGGCTAGTAAAAGATTTCTTCTCCTCCTTAGTGGCTCCAGGCCCCGGCCCCGTCTCGAAGCCCCTTAAGCAGCCCAAATGGCCCATTAAGGTCTGCTTCCCTGTGCCATTTCCTGGGACGTGTGGCGGTCCGGGATTCCACTCCCAGGCCCTTAACCTCTGGGTGGCTGCTGGGAATTCTGCCTGTGCCCTCTGGTTATGTGGTCAGCAAGCACACTGTTCCCAGCTGAAGGATTTGGGATGACATTTTTCATGGAGTGTTGAGAGAGACAATTGTTCCTGGAATAGATTCCCTTTTTTTTTTTTGAAATTAATTAATTTATTTTTTAATTTAATTTAATTTCTTTTTGACTGCGTTGGGTCTTCGTTGCTGTGTGCGGGCTTTCTCTAGTTGCGGCGAGCGGGGCTACACTTCGTTGCAGTGCGCAGGCTTCTCATTGCTGTGGCTTCTCTAGTTGTGGAGCGCGGACTCTAGGAGCGTGGGCTTCAGTAGTTGTGGCACGCGGGCTCCAGAGCGCAGGCTCAGTAGTCGTGGCGCACGGGCTTAGTTGCTCTGCGGCATGTGGGATCTTCCCGGACCAGGGCTCGAACTCGTGTCCCCTGCAATGGCAGGCGGATTCTTAACCACTGCGCCACCAGGGAAGCCCCTAGTTTCCCTTTTTAAAGTAAAAGAAAAGCGGGGAGGGGAGGTTTGTTTATAGCACAAACGATATAATAACAAACCTGGCAAGAAGCAAATTTGCCCCTCACTCCATCCACTGTTTGCATTTTTCTGGGTTTCCTGTCCATATACTTGCATATTTTACAAAATTAAATGCTGAAATTAAATATTAAATTAGATACCGTCGTGTGTTCTGACTACTCAGTGCTGTAATATAAAGTTTCCTATGTTGCAGCAGTCTCCACAGTTATTATTTTAATGGCTATGTTATGGTCCACGGTGGGAAAGAACCATTATTGACTTTGCCAGGAAGTTCCATGGGTTTTATTGAGCCTTTTGGAAATTCATTCATGCAGCAAATACAGAAACTGCTGGGTGGTTAGGGTGTAGATGAACGAGACATCCCAGATCCTGCCTTCAGGGGGCTCACAGTCTATACCCAGGGAAGAATCACTTCACTTGGGTGTCATGGGTTGTGATGGTGGTGAGCCCTGGAGAAAGTGGCAGCTTAGATGCCCTGGTAGAGTTGATGGAAAACAGGTAAAACCACTTTGTCATCAGTGGTGAGAAAGCACAGGAACGTGGACCTGAGAGATCTTTCTGGGCTCATTGGAGGAAGATCTTTATGCCCTCCCTCCCCAAGTGGTTGGTTCATGCAGGTCTGGACCAGAAAACACCCGGGGTGGGGTGGCAGTGGGCGGTAGTGAGGGACAGCGGCTCCGAGGGACCATGTCAGTGGGGAGGCTGGGGGTCCTGGCCCTCCTGAGGGAGCCCCCTTGGTGACCACGGTGGGAGGCGGCCAAGGGTGGGGACGTCTGAGAACCGCCCAAAGCCAGGCAGGCCACTTGGGCTGTGCTGTGGCTCCTGCCTCTGGGGAAGGAACCAACTGTGGCAACAAGTTGCAACAGTGTAGTTTTGTTGTAAAGAGGAAGTTGCAGAATCCTAGTGGTTGCTTTTGAGCAGACAGACCTTTACAACAGTAAAGGAGTTTTGGGGGGTGGGGCGGGGCTGGGTGTGAGGGGAGAAGGCATGTGGTCAAGGGCCTAGAAACTGGGCTACAGTGTCTTTGCTCTGGTGTTTTCTTTCATTCCAGATTGATGGCTTCCTTGCCAAGGCTTCTTCCCTCTTTCCAGCTGCCCACTGTCCCTGTCCCCCAGCCCCAGCTTCTGGCTCAAGGGAGCCTGGCCTGAATGCTGCAGTCTTCCTAGAGCGCAGGAGAGAAGCCAGCCCCATCCCCATACCCGCACCCTGAGGGAGTGAGAGGGGATGAGAGGGCCAGGGCGGGACGTGGTCACTGGGACACCTCCGTGGTTCTGTCTGTTTCAGGTTTTGCCGACCTCATCGGGCCCCCTTTCCAGGCTGCAGCGGCGGTTTGGATCAGTACCAGGTCTGCAGGGTTGAGGTTTGAGTAGGAGAGCTCTGTCGTGGTCCTCAGTGTGCTCCCCCCTCCATCAAATACACACTCAAAAAACCAAAAACAAACCCTAAACCTCACCTAACCTTATTTTTTACATATTGACTTTAAATTAGTAATGAGAATAAACCATTAGCTGGGGATTTCAGCACTTAGTAGATTATAATGTTCCCTGGTGGTCAAGGTGAGGTCCAGTGTGTATCTTTTTTTTTTTTTTTTTTTTTTTTGCGGTACGCGGGCCTCTCGCTGTTGTGGCCTCTCCCGTTGCGGAGCACAGGCTCCGGATGTGCAGGCTCAGCGGCCATGGCTCACGGGCCCAGCCGCTCCGCGGCACGTGGGATCTTCCCGGACCGGGACACGAACCCGTGTACCCTGCATCGGCGGGCAGACTTTCAACCACTGCGCCACCAGGGAAGCCCCAGTGTGTATCTTTTTTAAATCCCCTGTCACCTTATTTACACTACTGTTTGGCAGTGATTATAGACTAGAGATTATCTTTGAATTTATACTATTTAAAATTATTTACCAGCTTTTATATTGGAGGAGGGGAGGTGGGGCAGGAATAGAGAATTAGATAAAGCAGAAGGAGGCAGCGGGGCATGGGGAAGGGAGTGGGTGTCTCTAGAAGTGGCAGCTGGGTTTAAATCCCATTTTCACTCAGTTTATTTATTCATTAAATATGTATCAAATGCTGGCTGTGTGCTAGAGACTGTTTCAGTGCTGGGGATACATGACTGGATAAAAGTAACCAAAGTCTGCGGTTGACATTCCAGTGGGGAGAAGCAGACAGCAGCCAGCCAAACAGGCTCACCGTGGCAGGTCAGGGTGGTGGTCATGCTGTAGAGAATGATGGTCAGGTGAAGGCATGTACAGAGCACCAAAGACCGGGCTGCTTAAACAACAGAAATTTATTTCTCACAGTTCTGGAGGCTGGAAGTCCAAGATCACAGTGTCTGCAGGGTTGGTTTCTGCTGAGGTCTCTCTCCTTGGCTTGCAGATGGCCTCCCTCTTGCAGCCTCTTCACTCAGTCTTCCCTCTTTGCACACATCCCTGCTGTGTCCAAACCCCCTCCTTTTACTAGGACGCCAGTCAGATTGGATTAGGGCCCACCCTCATGGTCTCATTTTCACCTAAATACCTCTTTAAAGACCCTCTCTCCAAATACAATCACATTCTGAGGTACTGGGGGTGAAGGCTGTAATATGTGATTTTGGGCGGCAGAGTGCAGACCATAGGAGGGGAGAGGGGAGTGGGTATGTGTCAGTGTCAGAGGAGGCCTCTCTAACCCAGGGACACTCTATCGGTCCCTCTGGGACTTCTCTTTACTTCACCAGTTGTTCCTTTAACTGCTTCGAGCCCCTGTTTGCTCACCTGTAAAATCTGGTTAATAAAACCCATCTCGTGGTGTCCTTTGGGCAGCTAAAGTGTGGAAGTTACTCTGTGCACTGTCTGGTTCATGGGGGACCCCCAGTAAATGTGTCCCCGTACCCTCTCCTGCCCCCCGCCTGCCCTTGGTTCACAGAGCGCCTTTTCCTTCTGTCTTCTTTCATCCTCTCTGCTCCTGAGTTCCACTCGTCGACATCAAAGTGCCACAGTAACCAGGCCCCCAGAATGGACCAGGGATGGACAGTTCTTAGGTCGCTCTGCCTTCCTTACAGGGGTGATGGCATTCCCCGCCCATTCTTGTGGAGCAAGTGTTCTTGGAGATGACTTCTCCCCTCTGAGGAGCCATAAACACTGCTTTTACGTGAGCAAGAGGAAACGCTTGTGGAAAACTCGTGCAGGACTAGAAAATCGCAGTTGCTTTCCGAAGTGTTGGGTGGCTGCCTGCCAGGGAGAGCTTCCCTTGCTCTGTCAGCACCCACGCCCCCCACTGGTTTCTGTCTTAGCCCTTCTCGACCCTACTTGCTGGTGTCCCTGCCCTATTAGAGGAGTTGCCACTGGAACCCTTGCACTGTATGTGGCCCACTGTAAGCACTTAATGCATGCTTCAGAGAAGGGTGAATATATTCATACCGGAGCATGAACCAAACAGACCTGGTTCAGCATGAGCACTGTCACTTAGCTCTGTGTGACCTTGGGTAGATGGCTTTATTTCTTTGGGGTCTGAGGTTTAACCACTGTGCCATGGTTCTGTCTGGTACTTGTGTACATAGGCAGGGGACTTGGAGTCAGACCCTCTGTCCTGTGCCAGCTCTTGGACCTTGGAGGAGTCATGCATCGTTTCTGTGCATATGTTTCCTTGTCTGTGGAATGGGGAAAATAACTACCATGAGCGTTTTGTGCTCAATAAAGTTTAGCTTTATTGTTTATTTGTTTTATTTACATACAGTTTCTCCAGCACAGTGCCAGGCTATTATAAATATATCTACTTTATCCATTTTTAACAAACCGATCTTCATGTACTTTTTCTATCACTGTGAAGTTTGAAGTCACACTCAGGTTACTGCAGTTGAAGTCTCCCAATCCCACGAGGGTGGCGGTATTGATGTTCCCATTTTAGAGCTGGGAAAACTGAGGCTCAAAGAACCTAAGTGCCTCACCCCAGGTAGTACGGGAGAGATCTCAGGTCCTCTCCCCGCTCCTCTAATTTTCAGGCCAGTGATTTTCCATGCCTCTCCTGCCCTCTCATCCCACTTAACCCTTTAAGTGGATAGTATCTGTGAAGCTGGGGGCTTGTAGACTTTCACGCTTTCGCACACAACCTTAATGCAGTGGTTGTCGGCCCAGTGCCTCCCTGGCTTATGGTGCCAGGTGTGAAATACAGCCTTCCCTGCTCCACTGGAGACATCCGCGGGCGGCAGGTGGGGGTGGGCGGCCAGGTGTGTGAGATGGGCTCAGCTTGGCTCCTGCAGGGAATCTTAGCTGTTCCCCCTCAGCCTTCCAGCACTGCTCCTGCCTCCTAGCTGCCTCCTGGCCGCCTCCTAGCCCACCAGCCTGCCTTCTGCCCAGAGCTGGGCCCGCTGGCCCCCAACCGTCTCCTGCGCCTGCCAGGCTGTGGAGGAAGTGGCTGTGCTGCACCGAGCGCTCGTGAAAAATATGCCTCATCACGGGATTCTCACTGTGCTTCTCACCTCCCTCCAGACCTACCTGGAGTTGGTTCTGCCCACTTGCTGGCTGGCACTTGAAACCTCACATCAGGGAGGAAGGAACAGACAGTGGCCTCCAAGGCCGAGACTGAAGATGCAGCATGGCAACGTCCCTCCCAGCCTCTTACCAGCCATGTGCCCTGGAGCCCGGTTGTCCTCAAAGTGCGGACACGCTGGGGACACTGGGCCGAGGGCTTTTCCAGGTTGCAAAGCCCCGTGTGCAGATCTTCACAGTCTACACACCTAGGGCAGACTAGTGTGACAGAGGCTGAAAAAGGATGGCTCTCTTCCCCTTTAAGACAAGTCTCAGGCTTTAGTTATCCTTAGGTTGAAATAGCCAAGCCCCTGTCCCCTTCTGGCTTTCAGAAAAGAATCTGAAGAATGTGATACTCCATTGAGGACCTGAGCAAAGATCTGCGGTTGGGGCAGGATTCAAGGCCCTTCAGGGGACTTTCGCCTGCCGCTTTTGTGCTCCTGGACCTGGACATTCCAAACTGGTTGTGGTCCAGAGTGTGAACCACAGGCCTGTTAAATTCCTGCCTCCTCAGTGGGATCTGCAGGGGACAGCTGGGAGGGGCGGGGAGGGAAACCTCCCCCTTCTGACAAGCTCATCTTAGAGAAATCTGGTTAAAGGAGTTTGCAGGTGAAACTTGCCTGATGCGAGGGAGCTTGCGTCAGCCACTTGGGTGCTGGGTGGCAGGGAAGGTTGTGGGCCGTCCCCTTCCTGACCCATTGCTGACGGCCGGTCACCAGGTCTTCTTACCAGCCTTGCCTACTGCTCTGTGCCTTTGCTGCCTCTCTGCATGTTCAGAGCCTGCTGGGTAGGCACAGACCGCGCGGTACAGGCAACAGCAGCTACTACTTGCGCCCTGGAGCAAGTCACCGAAGCACCCTGGGCTTTGGTTTCCTCATCTGCAAAGCAGGACACTAACAGAACCTACCTCTGCGTTGTCGTGTGCAGTAGTGAGGTCTCATGTGAGAAGCACCCCAAACTAAGTGTCAGCATGGTCCTGTACTATGGGCTTTGTGATTCCTGAGCAGATGAAGAAAGGGAGGTGCCGAATGCGTAAATTATTTTCCCAGGACTTCCCTGGTGGTGCAGTGGTTAAGAATCCACCTGCCAAAGCAGGGGACACGGGTTCGAGCCCTGGTCCGGGAAGATCCCACATGCCGCGGAGCAACTAAGCCCGTGCGCCACAACTACAGAGCCTGCGCTCTAGAGCCCGCGAACCACAACTACTGACCCCGCGTGCCACAACTACTGAAGCCCACGCGCCTAGAGCCTGTGCCCTGCAACAAGAGAAGCCACCGCGTGAGAAGCCTGCGCACCACAACGAAGAGTAGCCTCTGCTCGCCGCAACTAGAGAAAGCCCGCGCGCAGCAACGAAGACCCAACGTAGCCAAAAATAAATTAAAAAAAAAAATTATGTTCCCAGAATCCCTCAGCCAGTGAACGGAGACTCCAGTGCCCACATCCAGGTTGGCCGGATGTGTCTCATCCTGCGCTGATCCCACAGCCTCTGTGGTGTGTGTGTGTACACGTCTGCGTGTGCACATCTGTGTGTGGGGGAGGGGAGGCTCTACCCAGGGCAGGCTGGTATGGCCGCATCTGGCCGCTCCCTAAGGCAGGGGCCACCACGGCTTCTCTCACACAGCTTCAGCCTTGGCCCCTCTGGGCCAGCCTGTGGCCCGGGCAAAGGAATGATTCTCAGCGGGTGGTTAAATAAGCAGCGGCCAGGTTTCTGGTGACAGATGTGGTGAGGTCATCCCTGCAGCCAGGCTCCCTGCTCAAGGACAGCTGGGCTGGCCGACCTTTCAGACACGGGTGCTAGCACACTACGCTCTAGGAGTTGTCATTTAATTTTTGTGCAAAGTGTGAAATAAGTGGGTTTTATCTTCACCCCGTGTGTGGCTTGTATTTGGGTCACTTTCTCCAGGGAGGGCAAAGGCTCTGGGATGCCGCTTGTGCAGTCCTGGCTTCTCTGGAGGGCTTGGCTCTGCCCGCCCTCCAGCCTGTGTGCCCAGGGCTGGTTCCGTGCTGGCTCAGTGGTGAACAGGCCCAAGGGATGGAAACGAAAGAGAGACAGTTTGCCGTCCAGTTTTGGATGTTTTGTTTCTGCCATCCAGAGTGATCAGAGCAGCCCAGGGGACATGGCCTCCTGCTGTCACCATCCCAGGTCCTCTGCTTCCTATGCAAACTCTCACTATTGGGCCATCCCGACCACAGCCCTGCTCCCTTGGACCCATTTTGTGAGATCCTCTGGATGCTTAACCCTCTGGAGGATGATGAAGGAAGAAAACCCTCTGCAGTTAGTTCACGTTGCCTTGGTGGAGAAGGAGGCCACTCCTGTGCCCCTTTGCCTTTGAGCTGGTAACCAGGGGGCTCCTAAAAGTCCGTGGACTGTACTTGAGGGCCTCTGTGACCCCCTAAGGTGGTACACAAAGGGTTCACAGCCTCCAACCAATTCTCAAAGGGATCTTTGATGGCTGGAAGTGTTAAAAACCACTGATCTAGGGAAATGGGGACTTTGGGTTTCCTGTTTATAGTGTGTGTGTGCGTGTCTGTGTCTGTGTCTGTGTCTCTGTGTGTCTGTGTATAAACAGATGTGCAGAGACATGTCTGTTTATACACAGACACACAGACACAGACACACACAGACACAGACACACACACACACACACACACACACACACACACACAGAGGCAGGAGGGTCTGCTCATTATAGGGTTAGGTGACATTGTCCCAAGGATATAAATGTGAGGAGAGCACCCTTCCTGGGGCGGTGGGCTTTTCCTCTCCCATCTCAACTGTATTAAGCCTTTAATATAGCACTTCTGGGCATCTCTTCAGTGTGAGGCTAGGCCTGGAGCTTTGAGTGGTGATGTTTTGATAGTAGTGGATTTGATCTGTTGTTACTCTGCATACAGAAGAAACTGGGCTCTTCTTTCTTTCTGTCCTTGTGATTTTCCACCTGGGCTCCAGGTCCTCAAAAGATGTTTCCTAAACCCCAGATCCAGACAGGTCACTTCACCTCCCTGAGCATCGGTCTCCCTCTTTTTTAAGGGGGACGGTGGGGAGCAGGGGATGGGGCAGGGGCCGTAGGATACCTGCCATGGCTTTACTGAGGGTGTTGGGATCAACTGATGGGAGTGGTGGGGGACAGCAGTCCAGCCCATGTCAGGTGACTGGGCTGCTACAGCTGCCACCTTACGGGCCGGAGGTTTGACATTGCCCCCCCCCCCCGCCCCGCCCCAGCCTTGCTTTGGCTTTGGACTTAACTTTTGCTTGTGAACTTCACTGTGTTATCTTGGGCAAGTCGCTGGCCTAGTCTGAGCCTCACATACCCAGTGAAGGCTGAGGTCAGATGGGTGTTTCTCAGGCTGTCAGTTGAGTCTCACTGGTGGGTTGTGAGATTACCGGTAGCAACCAGTAGTTTTAGGAATTAAATAGACTCGAGTGGAAAACATCAGAGTGCATAGTGTGCACATATCATTTTGCGAAGCTTTTGTTTGACACATTTGCGTATTCGCGATAAAAAGATTTTAAATCTTTTTTTTTCTACTGCAACTTGAGAGTTTAAAAAAAAAATGTTGGCGCCCCCAGGATGAGATGCTTCTTGCGCGGGCTGGGTGGGGTGGGGTCTTTCAGCCCTGACTTGTGTGGTTCCTGCCGACAGGTCTGAGCCGAGCTGGGTCTCCTCAACCACTGCAGCTAAGCCTGTAAATGCAGCTCCCTGCGGGATCAAACTCTTTAACTAAAGTTCTTCACAAAATTCTGGGAAGTGAGCTGCATTCCTGGGGTGGAATAAATCATGCTGAGTGAGGCTAGGCAGGATGTGACTTCAAACCCCCCCGAAGTGGGCTTTGTGAGGGCAGCATTTGTGAGCGACTCATTATGAGCTGGCTCAGCAGCGACACAAACTCCTTGAGAGAAGAGGCAAGACTGTCCGGGAGGGGCACCGGCGGGCCCGGGGCGCCACCAAACACCGCTCCTCCCTTAGCTCATTTTGGTCCCCACAATAGTCCTGTGAGTTGAGCCGTGCTCTGACCGCATTGCAGAGATGGGGCTGTCAGCTCTCCGCTGGGGGCTGCACAGCTCCACGCCCTCCTGTCCTCCCAGCTGACCCGGGGAGTGGGGGGGGCAGCTGGTAGTATCTCCAGTTGATGCATGGAGAAGCCGAGGCCTAGGGGCCCAGGCAACCTGGCCCAGTTTGTTCTGTTAGTAAAGTGACGGGTCTGTAATCCCCCAGCCAGTCTTGGCTGTCTCCTGAGTCTGATTCTTTCTAAGACCCCTTCCATAAAGGTCATGAATTAAATTATCACCATTTGGAAGGTCTCGCTCCTCTTAGGGCCGACTTAAATGACTGCCTGATCAATTCAGGAAGATCGTTGTTGACCTCTAGCCGGTCGTGTGTCAGTTAGAAACAAAACGGAGATTAGCGTACATCAGATTTAGCTGGAAGGGTGGTAGAGAAGAATGAGGATGCTGATACAATCCTGAATGGCCGCAGAGAAGGCTCAGCCCATTCTGGGCCTTTACTGCCTCATCTACTAAAGAGAATCACTGAGGTTTGGAAAATAAGATGCAGGATTACTGGACTTATCCTCAGGCACTTTAAGAATGGGTGGCAGAGAATCGGTTGGGCTTGGTCCTTGGAGTTTGGACCTTTTGGGAGACTGGAACCGTCCCCATTTCTAAAGTTCATTAGGGATTACTCAGCACCTACGCAGGTCCGTCATCAGGGACCTGGTGGTGACTGGGATCCATCGTGGCCCTAGAGCTCTCAGCCCAGCAGAATGGGATCAGGATGGCTATTGGTGGTAGCGGCTACGATATTCAGGGATTTTGTTTGTTTTTTGTGTCGTCTGAACATCACTCAGAATAACAAGCTGCCGAAGACCTGGTGGGCCCTGGATTGAGTGGTCTTCAAACTTGTCTTTCGTTTCTGACCTCAAGTTGGGCTTCTCAGCCATCGTGATGTGGACTCAGGAAACCAGCATGCTGCACTTTCCCATTGAGACTGCGGCCGTATAATTAAATCTTCTCAGTATGGTTATTTTTCTGTGTTGGGTTTCAGCAAACTGCGCTTGCATGCTTGGGGAAAGAAAAACCGTCCTATCAGCAGAACCAAAGGGAAGGGATGACTTGACTGCAGGAATCTGAAGGTTTGTGTTGCCCCTGTGCGAGTGTGGGAAGCTCTTAAGGGTTCAGGAGATGCTGTCTGCGGGAGGACAGGGTGGTGTGTCCATGCACAGTTCCTGATGAGAAGTCAGCCAAGCTATTTTGTCAAACCCGGGGGTGCATCTGGGAGGATAATGTGCACCTTGCTCTTTGCGGGGGACCCCGCCACCACGTCTGAGACGACTTGCTTCTCTACAATTTCTCCTGGGCAGCCGAGTGGAAGGAAGCTCATTACCGAGTAGGTGAGGCACATGTATGATCTCACTACACAAATATTGAACCAGTTAAAAGCAAAGTCAACATCCAGTGCAGACAACTTACCCGCAGATCTACTGGCAGCTGCTCGCCCAGCTTCTTACCATTGAGTGAGAGCTGCATTGCTGATGTGCCTGTCCTCTCCTTTGACACCAGACAGGAGGGGTTAGGAGGGAATGGTTATTCTGCTGGACAGCCAGGTTCCAGAAGACACAATGTGAGCTGTAAACCCAAGCATTCTGAATCGTCGAGTTCACGTCCACAGGCACTGACTGACTGAGTACCCTCTCTCTGAACCCTAGGCTCAGTCAGCACCTGAAGGAGTTCCAGGGATGATGGGGACAGGCAGAGGGGTTCTGGTGGTTCTGGTATAAGGCAGACTGTGCTGGAGCAGGCCTGGGGAGAGGAGAGAGAAAGAGGAATAATATACCGGGTGTTAGGAAAGGCTGCCTGGGCGAGTGGAGAATTGTGATGAAGCGAAGACTGTCTTCTGGGGAGTTGTATGTTTTTTTTGTTTGTTTGTTTTATAAATTAATTTCTTTATTTATTTTTGGCTGTGTTGGGTCTTTGTTGCTGCACGCTTGCTTTCTCTAGTTGCAGCGAGCGGGGCCTACTCTTCGTTGTGGTGCGTGGGCTTCTCATTGCGGTGGCTTCCCTTGTTGTGGAGCACGGGCTCTAGGCTCATGGGCTTCAGTAGTTGTGGCACACGGGCTCAGTAGTTGTGGCTCACGGGCTCTAGGGCGCAGGCTGAGTGGTTGTGGCCCACGGGCTTAGTTGCTCCGTGGCATGTGGGATCTTCCCGGACCAGGGATCCGTGGCATGTGGGATCTTCCCGGGCCATGTCCCCTGCATTGGCAGGTGGATTCTTAACCATTGCGCCACCAGGGAAGTCCTGGAGTCGTGTCTGAATGAGAGTGTCTGGCAGGGGACAGGAGAGATGGGGCTGGAAAGGTAGTTGGAGGCACTGGTTGCGGGAATTGGTTGGGCTCTAAAGGCCACAGGGATCTTTCTCTTTAGGTGGGAAAGGTCGTCATTCTGAATGGTGGATTTCTTAAATAGCAGAGCTGTTTTCAAGCTCTGCTTCCTGCCCTGATTAGTTGCTTGATTCATTCATTAAAAATGTACCTTGTGGGGCTTCCCTGGTGGCGCAGTGGTTGAGAGTCTAACTGCCGATGCAGGGGACGCGGGTTCGTGCCGCGGTCCGGGAAGATCCCACGTGCCGCGGAGCGGCTGGGCCCGTGAGCCGTGGCCGCTGAGCCTGCGCGTCCGGAGCCTGTGCTCCGCAACGGACAGCAGTCCAAAGAAGGCTCAAAGAAACAGAACTCTTGGGCTTCCCTGGTGGTACAGTGGTTGGGAGTCTGCCTGCTGATGCAAGGGACGTGGGTTCGTGCCCCAGTCCGAGAAAATCCCACGTGCCGTGGAGCAGCTGGGCCCGTGAGCCATGGCCGCTGAGCTTGCGCGTCCGGAGCTTGTGCTCCGCAACGGGAGAGGCCACGACAGGGAGAGGCCCCCGTCCCGCAAAAAAAAAAAAAAAAAATGTACCTTGTGGCCCTGAGGACAGGATGGTATCTTCGTGGAGGAGACTCAGTGGGGCACTTTGGTCTCTGACACATGATGCAGGAGATCTGTGCCCAAGACACTTCGGTGCCCCTGGCCAGAGAGTTCCTGGGATGCTGGGTCACTTCTCACTTAGGAGGAAGTGACCGCAGTGGGCATGGACTGCCAGGGTTCCTCTTGCCTGGGTTCTCCCTGAGCTGGGCTGTTCGGAGTGGTAGCTCAGAGGGTGAAGTCTGCCTCCATTTGCCCCCCCCTCGTGTGGCATGTGATCTCTTTCTCCCCAGCCTTGTCAAGGAACTCTTTCTCCTCTCAGGTTGGAAGCCCCCTCCTGGCTGGTCCATGGTACTTTCCAGCTGCTGACTTCTCTCGTTGCCTTCTTAAACTGAGGTCAGGGAGGGTGATCTCTTTATTTCATTTCGTTCCCCCCCCCCACCCCCAGCAGCGAGGAGGGTGATCTCTTTAAGATACAAATCCAGGGCTTCCCTGGTGGCGCAGTGGTTGAGAGTCCGCCTGCCGATGCAGGGGACACGGGTTTGTGCCCTGGGGTTTGTGCCCTGGTCCTCGAGATCCCACATGCCTCGGAGCTGCTGGGACTGTGGGCCATGGCCGCTGAGCCTGTGCTGTCTGGAGCCTGTTGCTCCGCAACGGGAGGGGCCAGGGCGGGAGGGGCCACGCGGTGAGAGCAAAACAAACAAACAAACAAAACAAATCCAGTGATGTCACCCTCCCCCACCTCCCCTTGTCCCCAGAATAAAGTCCACATTCCTCAACTTGGCTGATAAGATACTGGGTGAGCAGCTGTGCACCCCCCTCCTCCACCCCCAGTCTCCAGCTACTCCCTCCCACGCCCCCCTGCCCCTCCCCCTATGCCTCACTAGGAGGAGGAAATCTGCATACTCAAGTCTGGTGTCACTTTTGATGGCCTGGGTTCCTTGGGTGCAGGTCCTGTATCTCGGTATTCCCTGGGGAACTCAGGAGTCCTGGGAAGCCCCTCCAGATGGCCTCTGAGGAGGGAAGGGTGAAGGGGATGGGATCTGGGGCTCTGGCGCTAAATTCCTCTCTGGCCTGTCTCTGGTCTGGTTTTCTTATCTGCTAAGCATCAATACAGGCTTGGGTTGGAATACTGCTAATGGAAACAAGTCCCAGCTTCTTCTGTAAGCAAACAACATTCCTGAGGTGGGGAGGGGAGGGGCCCATCCGCCATTCTCCCATTCCTCAGCAGCTTCTGGGCTCTGGGCAGCTGGGGGGCCCCTCCCCCCTTCATAGCCTGGGGAGAGTGAGCACCTCTGGGTGGGGGCTGCTCTGAGGTTGGCCCTGGGTGGCTGAGTGGCTGAACAGCCCCCGTGCTTATGCAGGAAGGCTTCTGTGTCTATTATCTTGTTTGAGCCTGACAGCAGCTGTCCAGCAAGGGTCACCCAGCTGGTCAGTGCCAAGCCAGACTCAACCCCTCTGCCACAGGCCTCCTGCACACATCCCACCAGACCAGCATTTCCTAGGCCAGCATCAAGAAATATTTTTCCCGAAGGATATTCCTGGGCATTAAGCCTGAGTGGGCAAAATGAAGTGAGTTTCCTTACTGCAGGCTTCTCAGAACCTTTTGTGTGCATCACGGCTCAGCAGGAGGGCCATGGGATGCAGCATTTCCAACCTTCTTTGGCCAGAAAACCCTCTCCCCTCGAGCAAATCACTTAGGAGGCTAAGGTGGCTAAGAGTCACAGGATTGTACCACCTTGTTCTCTGTGGAGTAGCGTAACCTGGAGAAAGAGTCACCAAGCTTCTGGAAGGTTTTTTTCGTAAGCCCCAGGTATCATTCCAGGAAGGGTTAGGATTAATCAGGTCAGGAGGACAGACAGAGGAGTTGGGAAGCAGTTCCTAGTAAATGGCGGATTCTTTGCTGGGAAGTTGAGTTATAACTCCTCCAATGGTCGACGGTCCATACTTTTTTCTCTTTCTAAAGCTAGGAAATTGAGGTGTTCCCAACTTGAAGATCACAGGAATCCTGAGCTGGGGAATCAAACCGACTCCAAATTCGTGCCCATTCCATTCCTTTCCATCATGGTGCATTACAAACATTTTATCTTGGGATCTGCAGAGTTCGTGCCCCACGAGGCAGTGGTTTCTCCAAGTCCTGTCTCTTTGTTCTGAATTGATACCAGAGAACGTGCCTGTGGCACTTGCTCAGCAGATGCAGACCAAGGACAGGAGAGGCAGGAAGCATGGCCCAGGGCTTTTCCTGGCTCCCAATGAGGGCAGAGGCCACGCCACCCCAGCTGAGGTCCTTTCTGCTATGCCTGGTGGTAGATGGTAGGCACCTCCATCTTGGTTAATCAGGGGGCGCTAGATGGTTCCAGAAAACTGAGATGGTTTATTCAACCTTATGCAGAGCTTCTTGGGGTCCAGTAAGTTACCTTTAGTACTATTTCTCTTTGTGGGTTGAAAGCCCCAATATGCTTTCTTTCCCTTTTTGTTTGGGGGATATAAAAATTAGTCCACAAATGGCTCGGGTTTTGTAACAAAGAAGACAGATAAGGTGGCTATGACCCTGGTGTGTGCTTTCAGCTCTGCTCTCCCTGTCACTTCAGCTCTTGTACTCTCTGGCCTCTTTGCATAGCGCTTCGAAAACCTTCCCCATTACTCCTCCTGCCTCCTCTTCGTCTTGTTCCTTATTCATTCATTCAAGAAACTTTAACTGAGCGCCTGCTCCAAGTCGGGCATTGCCCTAGAGGTTTGAAGATGAATGAGCTGGTCCCTGTCCTCAGATAAAACTGCACATCATGACAGTCCAGCTGCTGGATTACTGCAGTGGATACAGGACAGAGCCCAGAGGGGAGGGACGTGAGGGCAATCAGCACAGCAATCAGAGGACGGAGTGTGGAGCTATTTGAGAGAGGGTTCCTGGTGCAGAGGACACCTCTTTTTCGAAGGCCCGGAGGCGTAAGCAGAGTGGGATGTGAAGGAATTGTTTATGAGGATCTGGGAAAGGCTTAGGCTGCACCACAAAGGGAGGGCAGGGGGAAAGGAAGGGCTAGGAGCACAGAGGAGATCAATGGGTAGGGTCACAAGGGCCTACTCACCGTGCAAAGATGATTTGATTTTATTTTGGGGAAGTCGCAGAGCCCTTGAACTGTTTTGGATGGGCTATAGGAATATCAATAAAATAGAAAGTAGCATGCCTAGAAATGGAGATGCTGAGTCATCCTGAAGGCAGTGAGGAGGCTGGATTTGAAGGAGGTGGAAGATGCAGGGCTTCAAAGAAGAGCCAGCAAGGAGCGGCTGTAACAGCCCAGAAAGGACTGGAGGCAGGCCTGGTGTGGAAGGGGTGCTGGCCATGAGGTTGGTGGAGGGCTTGCTAATCCACCGGGGAGGAATTTACAGTGACTGTCTTGGGTGACCAGAAGGACAGTGTCTTAGCTGGAGATGGAGACCTAGAAGAGAGTGCAGGTTTGGGGAGAGGAGGGTGGGGGGAGCTCAGGTGTGATGATGCTTGTGAGTCCACCAGGTGGAGACGTCCCTCTGGTAGGTGGGAAACATTCACCTGGGTATCATCCCTGGAACTAATCCTTTTTCTTTTTATCTTTTTTTTTTTTTTTTTTAAATTTTTGGCCATGGGCTTCCCTGGTGGTGTAGTGGTTGAGAGTCCGCCTGCCGATGCAGGGGACACAGGTTCGTCCCCCGGTCCGGGAGGATCCCACATGCCGCGGGGCGGCTGGGCCCGTGAGCCATGGCCGCTGAGCCTGCGCGTCTGGAGCCTGTGCTCCGCAATGGGAGAGGCCACAGCAGTGAGAGGCCCACGTACCGCAAAAAAAAAAAAAAAAAAAATTTTGGCCATGCCGCTCGGCTTATAGGATCTTAGTTCCCTGACCAGGGATGGAACCCGTGGCCTCGGCAATGAGAGTGCAGAGTCCTAACTACTGAACTGCCAGGGAATTCCCTCCCTGGGACTAATTCTGATTTGCCAAAACCATCCAGTAAATAGCATTTGATGGATTTCCCAGGACTATGGGGTGAGCTGGCCCAGCCATGGACGCACTCCCCCCTGCCCTGCCCGCAATGTGGCTGCTTTCTGTCTTCCGTTAATCAGGGCCGCTTTTTTTTTTTTTTTTTTTTTTTTTAATTAATGAATTTATTTATTTTGGTCTTTGCTGCTGCACGCGGGCTTTCTCTAGTTGTAGCAAGCGGGGGCTACTCTTCGTTGCGGTGCACGGACCTCACATTGCTCTGGCTTCTCTTGTTGTGGAGCACGGGCTCTAGGTGTGCGGGCTTCAGTAGTTGCAGCACGTGGGCTCAGTAGTTGTGGTGCACAGGCTTAGTTGCTCCTTGGCATGTGGGATCTTCCCAGACCAGGGATCAATCCCACGTCTCCTGCATTGACAGGCGGATTCTTAACCACTGCGCCACCAGGGAAGCCCCTCACCGGGGCCTCTTGATGCTGGTGAACTTTGCTTATGAATCACTGCCTGAGCTGCCGTGTTGGAGGCTCTGAGGGAGATTCATGTCCTGTCTGAGGAAGTACATCAGCCTCCTTTGCCTGATTTATTTTTTTAACTGGGCGTTTAGGAATATCTTTAAAGTACAGTCCAGTAGTGGTCATATCCCTTAAAATACAGTGTATTACAAGGGACAGTCCTTCCTCGGTGACAGCACCATCCACGATGGTCATTGTTTGGGTCCTGGGAATGATTTTACTCTGAGGACTTCTGTTTTAAGGAGAGTTGGCTTGTGCCCTTGAGAGTTGGGAGAGAATTTACTAAGGAGAGGTCTGGGTCCCTGATGCAACATTTGTTCATACTAATCCCTTAAATCAGTGGTTCTCAACTGGGTGCAGTTTCCCCCCACTCCCCACCTTTGGCAATGTCTGGAGACAATTTTGGTTGTCAAAACTGGGGACCAAGTGCCCCTGTCATCCAGTGGATAGAGGTCAGAGATGCTGCTAAACATCTTCCAATGCACAGGACAGGCCCAACAGCAAAGAATTATCTGGCCCCCAATGTTCATAGTGCTGAGGCTGAGAAACCTTGCCTTAACTGGTCACATAATTTCATAGTTTATGAAAAACTATACGTTCTCCCTTGGCCTGGAATACTTTTTGATCATCTTTCTCTTCCGCCATCAGTATTCTACCCATCTTCCGGGACCCAGCTTAAATGTCATCTCCTCCAGGAAACTCTGCCTTGAGTTTCCAAGTTTTCCATTGAATCACCCCTTTCTCTGTTCCTACAGGGAAGTTGCTTGTTCCTCTGTTTTCCTTCATGGAGTCTTGATCCGTGGTTGGTGGAATCTTCTTTATCCATACAGCCAACCTATCTGTTGGGCCCCCACCATATTTGGTGCTGGGTTCAACTGTGAAAGGGAGAGGAAACCAAGGAGCTTGCTTTCTGTCCACTCTGTACTCTATATAAAGTCCCAAATTGGCACTGTCACTAGTTGTATGTGTCTATCCTGTCATCTCACTACATTACAAGCTCCTTGGGTCCTTTGCACCTTTGTCACAGTATTTTTGCACGTAGAGCCTCAGTATGTATTAGTTGATTGAATAAATAAATCTTATGAGTTTGAAAATTTCTATATTACAGGTGCTTCTATATCAGCAGGTGCTTTTATAGGCTCCTTTTTTTTATTAAAAATTTTTATTTTTATTTTATTTATTTATTTTTTGCCTGTGTTGGGTCTTTGTTGCTGCACGCGGATGCAGTACGATGGGGTGAGCTGGCCCAGCCATGGGCGCGCTCCCCCCCCTGCCCTGCCCTCAGCGTGGCTGCTTTCTGTCTTCCATTAATCACCTGGGCCTTTTTGTTTTTTTAAATTAATTAATTAATTAATTTTGGTCTTTGCTGCTGCGTGTGGGCTTTCTCTAGTTGTAGCAAGCGGGGGTTACTCTTTGTTGCGGTGCACAGGCTTCTCATTGCGGTGGCTTCTCTGTGTTGCCGAGCATGGGCCCAAGGCACGTGGACTTAAGTAGTTACGGCACACGGGCTTAGTAGTTGTGGCTTGCGGTCTCCAGAGCACAGGCTCAGTACTTGCGGCGCACGGGCTTAGTTGCTCCACGGCATGTGGGATCTTCCCAGACCAGGGATCGAACCTGAGTCCCCTGCGTTGGCAGGCAGATTCTTATCTACTGCGCCACCAGGGAAGCCCAGCTCTTTTTTTTTTTAACTTTTTATTTTATATCGGAGTATGGTTGATTAACAATGTTGTGTTAGTTTCAGGTGTACAGCAAAGTGATTCAGTTATACATATACATGTATCTATTCTTTTTCAAATACTTTTCCTTAACAATGGAACTCAGGCACCTCGATAGTTTAATTTCACTCAAAAGCAATGGCTATAAGGAGAAAGAGAAGGGGCCTGTTTACCTGTGCTGTCTGGGATGGGGGTGGGGATTAAAAAAAAAAATTAAAGGGGCCTGCTTACGTACATCAGTGACTAAGCTGGAACAGGGCTCTGCTGTCTGGGTTGAGGCTGCCTGGGTCTCTGAACTGGAACCTTGGCTCAGAGAACTTGAATGGCTCCCCCAAGGTCACGGCCCTCACCTTACTTTTAGCTCCGCCGATTTAAGGTGGAAATGTCAAGAGTCCCTTGTACAAACCAGCACAAGGGGATGGGATTTGCAGCCTCGAGCTGGCATAATTAGAGCTGGCATAATTAATGTCCGTTTCACTGGTTTGCTTCCCCAGCGGGGTTCTAGGGTTGTGTTCTCCCCGTGGCCGCGGAGAGCTCGCGGGAAGGCAGTCTAAGTGGAAACTGAGCAGGGCCTTGCAGCCGAGTGGCTCTGAGTTTGAACCTGGCTTTTGTGACTTGTCTGAGCCTCATTTCCCCCACCTGTCATATGAATATGATGACATACCCCTTATGAAATGATTGTGAGGACTGAGTGAGAAAATGGAGAGCTTAGTAGCAGGCTCTCAGTACTTTAAGATGAGTTAAGATGGTAGCTTTAAGATGAGTTGTGATGACTTTGAAAGCTCCAAGCCTAGAAGTTGGCTCGTGGAAGGCTACATAAATCCTACCATCTAGGAATGGAAAAGCTCACAGTGTCTGGACCACTGATTTGTCCTAGTACAATAAATTATGTCTTTAAGGAGCTGGCAGATTCTCTTCCAGACAAGCACACAAGCAAGTACAAAGAGAACCAACCAAGGGGAGGGAGGGAAGGAAGGAGGGAGGGAGAGGGAGAGGATTCCTTCGGAAAACAGGAAGGAGTAAAAGATCCAAATGGATCTTTGGGGGGGAAGGGGAGAAGGCAAATAATCGAGGAATGACATTTTGTGTTACAAGCAGAGGTTTTTGGTCAACCTATCTACTTTCAGTTTCATCATTTCCTGAAGAATCCTAATTTAGCCTCTGGTTGTGTCCTCTCGATTATGGCCTAAAAAGGCAACTACTTGGGTTTCTTGGAGTTGGACTGGCACCCACAGGAAGCCGGCATGGAAAGGGCTGGCTTTAGCCTGATCTGATCTCCAATGGGCCAGAGCCGCCTGCTTTCTCCTTAACCCGTTGCTGGCCTGCTGAGTCCCACAACTTCCCAGGACTTCTGAGGTTCCCTAATCTGAGCCACGAGCTCTTTCCTGCAGACAGTTTTCTTAGTGCTGGTGTGGTTGCTGCCACGTGGGTACCCTGCCCAAGTGGCCGTGCACACCAGTGTACCCTCGGGGGCCATAAAAACACCCGGACAGATGTTCCTTTGCTCCCATAACTCCACTTGAGAACTTATCTCAAGGTGGTCCATCAGATAAGAGGAAAACAACGAGTAAGCGGTATTTTTTTTTTAAATCACTTTGGAATATCATGCAGCCATTAAAAGTGATTACTAACGAGGCTTTGGGGTCAGGGGTCCTGGGTTCGAGTCCTCCTCCCCCCGAGCTGTGTCAACAACAGGTTACTTTCCTCTCAGAGCCTCTGCGTTGTCCCCTGTAACAATGAAGCATTTGGATAAAAACCATCAAGAAGCAGACTGTGGCCCTGTGGGGAAGTGGTCAGAGTGAGGAGGGAAAATACAAAATGTGAAACTCCCTGCCTGAGATAGTCAAAAATCAAGTGTTTCTATGAGCCGGGACTAGAAGGGACCATTAAGAAAAAAAAAGAAAACTAATTTTTGTGGGGAGAGTGCCAGGAATTTGGTGGGGCGTCTTTTTTTTTTCATCTTGTAAACTGTTCTATTACACGCAGTTTTTTTTTTTTGCGGTACGTGGGCCTCTCACTGTTGTGGCCTCTCCCGTTGCGGAGCACAGGCTCCGGACGCGCAGGCTCAGCGGCCATGGCTCACGGGCCCAGCCGCTCCGCGGCATGTGGGATCCTCCCGGACCAGGGCACGAACCCACGTCCCCTGCATCGGCAGGCGGACTCCCAGCCACTGCACCACCAGGGAAGCCCTACACGCAGTTTTTAAAAAATTTCAGAGTCCGTTTAGCATGGTCCCAAGACAGGGCGGAGAGAAGGGGCGGGTGCTGGCTGCCGCAATCAGGCAGTCGCCTCCCTGGTGTCCTTTCTATAAAGCCCCTTCCTTCATTGCTCACAGCTCTGGGCGGTGGCGGTCTGCTCCACCTGCATCCTTAGAGGTGAGTGTTAACCTGTTTGCTGGCTTCCCCGCCAGGCACACAAGAGTCAGCAGCCACTGGGGCCCAGGAGCCTCTACCTGACACAGGTGGAAACAGGAGCTCAGCTGCAGCCCTGTGGCCCCCAAGTCCTTGAATGTGGATGTTCCTGTCCAGGCCTGGTGAGAAGGCTCTTGAGTAGAAACTCCATTGTTTATCGTGACCTCTGCAGCTCTCGCCACCGGTCTAGCCCCATGTATTGATCTGAGCACTGCTGCTAACCCACATCATTCCAGCAGAGTTGCTGAAACCAAACGGCTCTGTCCTTGGCCTGGTCAAGCAGCCGTGTTTAATGAAAAGTCCTGCTCAGAGAGAGGTCCTGAGGCCAGTGGGGACGCCTCAAGCCCACTGTCCAGGGGTGGCTTGGCCTCGCTGGAGGCAGAGGGCTGCAGCCCGATTCAGCTCTGAGGGGGCGGGGTGTACCCCTCCCTCTTATAGGAAGTATGGCTTGGCCTGCAAATCTCAGATAGCTATCAGAGGTAGACAGTGCTGGTCTGTACCTGCCCCCTGCCCTCCCACTGAGGCCTGAAGGTAGGGTAGAACCAGGAGCTGAAGGTGGGGAGTTGGGTGGAGTCTTCCCCTGCTACCTGCTGCAATGTTCACGGCCTCCAGTGCAGGCTCACTGATGAAAGGGCCTGGCAGTTCACCCAGATTCCCAGGGTAGGCCAAAGGCCAAACGCCCAGGGCCTGCAACCTGGAGGTAGCCCGCATACTCTTTGCTCTAGGTTCCCCCAGGGTTGGAGTTGCTGGGGTGAACTGGAGTTTGATGAGGGCCAGAAGTCGTTCTGCCATCACTGAGGGATCACTCACTGTTGACAGTCTCAGGCTGAGGGAGTGAGAATGTTGGATTTCACCCTGCTCTGCTTTTTGACAAGCCACATGGTCCATACAAGGAAGGCTCATTCTCAGCCTCCCTGGCTGCCTGATAATGCCCAGTAAATATCTGCTGAATGTTGTGGGATGCATTCCCCTGTACTGCCCGTGCTCCCCTCAGCTTACTGACAGTTTCAGCCCAGCCCCAATGTTGGCCTGACTTCTTTTGCAAGACCCCAGGCACAAGTGTGCTGGGAAGAGGCCAGGCCTGGGGACCAGGCAGATCTGGGTTAGCCCATAACTGGGCCGGGCAACTCTGGGCAAGCGACTTGCCCTCTCTGGACTGTTTCCTCATTTGTAAACCGGGGAAAATAAGAGCTTTTTTTCCCAGGGTGACTGATGGTTAGGTGAGGTTGGCAATAAACCAAACTTGATGTTGGTAGGTAGGTACTTAATGATTGGCCCCTTCCCCCCTTCTCTTGAAGTGATCTTGTAAAGGGTACCTTCACTGGACGGGGTTGGTGGAACTCCTAACGAGCAGTGGACTTGGGTTTTTGGGGGACAGGGTTGACGTGAATCCCTTTTTGCATATTGATGGGAGATTGTCCTCTCCTTTCCGGGTTTCAAGTCTGAGGAACCAGCAGCCAGGGAGGCCCTGTGCTCAGTGATTGTTGCGAGTTCTCGAGCATGGTGGTGACGTGATTGGGGAGATTGGTTGGGGGACCCTGGGTGCTAGGACTTTGCAGAGGGCGACTGGCCCGTGGTCAGATGGACGGCAGAGAGGCAGAAGACAACTGGTATTTACTCTGGCAGAGAGAAGCCTTTGATTTGTTTGAACAGACTGGCCAGTGTGGAGGTGAGCACAGCTGGATTTGGGCCTGTCTAGCCTTCAGACCCACCCGGAAGATGAGGCTGGCCAGGTGGTTTGCAGCCATCCCCTTCCTGCCTTGCTTGCTGCTGCCTAACTCTGGGGCCTGCCTGCTTCTTCTGGGGGTGGTCCTTGCAGGTGGATGGTGCTCCTTGGTCCCCCAAGAGGGGCTGCCAGGGTTTGCTTGTGCTGCAAATGTAAACAAAGCCACTGGCTGAGCTTGCTGGGGAGGCTGCCAGGCTCTGCTGCTTGGATTTGCCTTCCCTTGTGGTGGGTGGGAGCTAGCAGATTTCCTGGAAAACAGCCTCTCCTGGAGTGAGTCCAGGGGAGCCCCTCAGCCTTGATCTGGAAACCATTTAATGAGCCCAGATAAGAAGGCCTGGGCAGCCCAGACTTTTGCTTTTGTTCTCTGCCTCCCAAGCCTTCAGCCTCCTTGGCATCCAAATTCCTGTTGGGATCAGGAAGCATGAAAGACTGTGAGACTCTGGGTTTGGATCTGGGGTCCTCCTGGCTTCCTGGGCCTGGGGAGGGAGGCTTGATCTCACAAGGGAAAAGCTTCCCTGTGTCATGAGCTAGTCAGTGAGCTTCTGGGTTGTTCCTCTGGTGGCTGTGGGCTGGCTCTGTCCTAGACCAGGGTTTCTTTTTCTTTTATTAATTTAATTTAATTTAATTTAATTTAATTTTTATTTTTTATTTATTTTTTGGCTGCATTGGGTCTTCGCTGCTGCGCACAGGCTTTCCCTAGTTGCAGCAAGCATGGGCTACTCTTTGTTGTGGCGCGCAGGCTTCTCATTGCGGTGGCTTCTCTTGTTGTGGAGCACGGGCTCTAGGTGCGCAGGCTTCAGTAGTTGTGGCACGCGGGCTCCGTAGTCATGGCTCGCGGGCTCTAGAGCACAGCCTCAGTAGTTGTGGCGCACGGGCTTAGTTGCTCTGCGGCATGTGGGATCTTCCCAGACCAGGGCTGGAACCCGTGTCCCCTGCATTGGCAGGTGGGCTCTTAATCACTTCGCCACCAAGGGAAGTCCCTAGACCAGGGTTTCTTAGTCCTGCTTTTGGTTCAAAGCAGCTGTCCTCCCAGCTGATCCCAGCCTGAGCCTCTGAGCAGGAATAAGTACTGTGGTTAGGCTACGGGAGACCACAGAGACCAGGAGTCCTTCTTAGGTAACTCTGTACTGAGCCCCTTACCTCCAGAGAGCTTCTGTCTCCTCGTCTGTAAAATAGGATGATAGCGCGTACTTTACCCACTTTACAGGGTTGTTAGGAGGAGGATCTTCTGAGATAGTGAAGTGTGCGTGACAGCACTTCACAAACTGTAAAACCACTCAGATAAGAGGGATTCTTATTTTATCATCTTTGTTTTGCAAATCAGCTTCAAAAAAAGGCAAACACACATGGACTTATGTTCTCCTGGCCCATAAATTATGAGCGTTGCCTTTTTACATTAGTGCCTCAGAAGGGAAGCACTCATTACTCTCCACGAGGTGTCCTGGAGCCTGACTTCTTTTCTTCTCGCCTTATTTCTTGGGGCGATGGAATTAAACTCTGTTGGCAACATGTTGGTGTTGTGTTTTCTTCTCTTGGTTGACTCCGCGAAATAAGAAAAAGTTTTTTAAACTGGAGCCTTCCACTCTGTGCACTTGTAGTCAGTTGCCTTTTTTGGGTTAACTAGAAATGTGTTCTTGTTGGAAGTCCTCTTAAACTGTGTGGTCACTTTCCTGCCTTAGCAGGTGTAGCTTAGTGTGACTCTAATTACATCTGTCTGAGATTCTTATTATGCATATCATTTGGCACAATCGTTGTTTATAGATTTGTTTGTGCATCGATCCTGGGATACATCTTACCATTAATTCCTTACAGAATCTCTGATATCAGCTTGTTTTTTCAGTGATGTACATCTTTCTCCCGAAAGTAGAGGGCGAGAAAATTTTGACAAATTGTACAATCTGGTTATATATAATTTTACTTATTATAATGCTGTACAGTTTGCAAACACATGACGTGAGTGATCTCTTTGTGGCTGATATAGTTGTAGCTAACGTTGTATCCTTTTTTTCTCCTGGTCCTGGCTGTAAGTCACCATGGCTCAGCAAGCTGCCGATAAGTATCTCTATGTGGATAAAAACTTCATCAATAACCCGCTGGCCCAGGCCGACTGGGCTGCCAAGAAGCTGGTATGGGTGCCTTCCGACAAGAGTGGCTTTGAGCCCGCCAGCCTCAAGGAAGAGATGGGCGAGGAGGCCATCGTGGAGCTGGTGGAGAACGGGAAGAAGGTGAAGGTGAACAAGGATGATATCCAGAAGATGAACCCACCCAAGTTCTCCAAGGTGGAGGACATGGCGGAGCTCACGTGCCTCAACGAAGCCTCGGTGCTGCACAACCTCAAGGAGCGCTACTACTCAGGGCTCATCTACGTAAGTGGGCGGGGCTCTGCACAGGTGGGAGGTTCCAGGGCTCATCTACATAAAGTGGGCGGGCTCTGCATGGGAGGGAGGCTCCAGGGCTTATTTACATAAGTGAGTGGGGCTGTAGGCCGGAGGGAGGAACTACCGAGAAAGAGATACACTGACTGGTATTAAGTGGAAAAGTCCTCCTTTATAGACCAGCTTCGCCCAGGCTTCTAATATGGCAGGTAGGAAGGATTGAGGCCCAGATAGGGCAAGGGACTTATGCAGAGTCACACAGCCAGGTGCTGGCAGGCCTGACACTGGAACTTGGGTTTCTGTATCTCTGTCTGTCTTGATGAAAATATTGTATGGACCAAATTAAAAGCCCCTGTCCCTCGGGGTATTAACCACTTAAATTCAGCATTAGTGACCTGCAGAAAAACAAACTGCCTTAAAGGAAGCATTGCTTGTCTGTGGAGGGGAGATGGGAGCTAAGTGCTCTTGTCTGGGAGTGGGATTCTCCCCTTGGCATCCTCAACTGCTTACGTTAGAACTACTCCGCTGGCTCTAAGAAATGGGTCCTGCTCAGCAAAGCAGAGTGATTCAGGTCATGGGAATTGGAGCCTCCAGGATCTGGTTCCAGTCTTGGCCCTTCCTGACCATTTGACATGGCTACGTGGGGCCTCACTTCCTCATCTATGAGGAGTTGTGAAAGCATTGTAAAGCACCAGCCAGCCCTGGGCTCGCACAGAGCCTCGGCTCTGTAGCTGCTACCTTTTGTCGTAGATGAAGGTAATTCCGACCCTCTGCTCGGCCTTTTATGGGTGTCGCTGTTCAGCTTGGGTCCTGTTAGAGCATTGCTGAGTGTGAAACAAGTCGGTGGCCTGCACTTGCCTATCAGCTGGCTGCAAACGGAAATATTAGTTATGAAAGTGCATTCGACGTTAGTTGCTTCATCTCTCAGAGTGTGGGTTTTACTCTAGGCAGGCATGGACCTGCACCTACAACTCGTGGGCGGGACCAAAGCCTTTTCTCCAGAACTCTTCAGCTGGAGGCGTTAGGCCTTAGCTCCCGTTTTTGCTTCTTTGCTGGCATCTCTCATGCGCAGATCCTCCTGCCTCAGTCCAGCCTCCTCCTTGGCATCCTCACCAGAAGGAAGTCGATTGTCTGTTCAGTTGCCCTAATGGAGACCCCCAGCAGGTGCAGAGCTGCGGGGAGATCAGAGCCGCTCAATGGGGCTGCCTGGGCAGGGGGCGCTGCCTCATTCACAGGCCCCCTCTCTGCACACGCTGTTCCAAATTGCAACCCCGGGAGCCTTTGTGCGGTGTGTCTGCCTGGCGTTGTGGGGAGCGTGGCTAATTCTGCGCCACAGCTGCTCCGTCTGTTTCTCTGGTGGGGGGAGGCCCGGGGGCAGGGGGCAGTCGGGCACAAAGAGCTTCTGTGGCCTGTGAATGGAGCAGCTCCCTGGTGTGGCCGTGTGGGAGCAGAGCCACTTGTTCAGTGTCTGCACAACCACGGGCCTCCAGCAGGATGAGCTCACAGTATAGCCCCTTCCTCCCACCTGAGCTGCAGTGCTCATTCCTCGGGGCTTAGTTTCATCATCCACTGATTTAATGGGATTAGCCCAGAGAACTTTGAGGTCCTCTTGAACCCCCCCCATGGGACCATCTGCCCACCCAGCTGTCAGAAAGGCTTGTCCTAGTAAAACCCAGGCCCCTTCTGCCGTCGCCACCAGCTGTTTCCAAACATCTGGCCCCGTGGCACGCCCTAAATGTGTGGCCACGTTGTCCTTTGCTTTCATCGGGCTGGATTTCCTAGAGTGTGGGTTTTCTCAAACCCCAGGAACAAAGCTCACTTGTTTCTGAGCTCCTGGGATGACCTCGCTGCTCCCTGGCCTGCTATCTCAGCCCCACCCGACAGTCATGGAGGGAAAACCAGAGGTTTCCCGCCGTGCTCCGGTCTTCCCATAATACCCGAGCTGCAGGTTGCCAACACCTCGTGCAGACTTCTTTGCTTCAGAGCTTTCCTGGTGCCTCCTGAAGAGAGTAGTTGGAGGGAGAACAATTGACTGATTATCCCAGGAAGAAGGAAACTCAGGGCCCTGCGTCCCCTCCTCCAAGCAGAAGAGGCAGTCAAGCACCCTTGTTCATTTCCAAGCTCAGCTGCTCTTTTGCACGGGGGCCGGTGCGTGGTTGGTGGGTCCCTCCGGAGTTCTGCTTTCAGCCTAACTTCTGCTTGAAAAGTCCAAGACCTGTAGCCCTTGGCCAGTGCTGGGAAGGGCCTTTGTGCTCCCGACTGGTTCCTGTGTGGACCCTGTCTTTGGATTCAGCCACAAGATCCACCCTCAGTTTTGGCGAGACTGGAGTGGGCAGGGTGGAAGGGACTGGATTGACACATACCCAGCCCCTCAGATGTTGGCTGCTGTTGGTTCGGGGGTCAACACTGTGGACAGTGAGGGTCGAGGCCACCTGTAGCAAGGGTAACAAAAAGATGTGAGGAGTTCGGAGAACCAGCTTCCATGACCAAGGAGGTCTGCACTGGGGGGATTATGGAACCTAGGTCTGCTCCCAGCTCTGCCGGGAACTGCCTCTTGGCCTTCAGCCATCACTCAACAGTCGGGGCTGCAGGTGTGAGTCATGGCTTATGGGCCTCACTTCGCCTGGCTTCTTCTGGGCCTGTGGCCTGTTTTCCTAGGGAGAAGGTGCTTGGGTTGCTCCAGCTACCTAAAGAAAGCTGTCCCCCCACAATGAGCACCCATCACCTGGGTGGTCTCTGGGGGTCTTGTGCAGCTATTAGGAGTCTGTCTTTTTTTTCTTGTCGGGGAGAAGGATCTTGGGAGAAAAAAATAGCAGGAAAATTATTAGAAAAAGAGGACACTGAAGAAAGGCAGATCTGCCTAGACCGTTGCCACCGGAAACTGCTTTCCTGACCTACTCTGAGCCTCTCTCCACGGCTGTGCTGGGTGTGGTGATCCTCATAACCACTCAGTGAGGATCAACTAGTCTGCGTGTGCCCATTTTACAGATTGAGAAATGGAGGGAGAGGGAGGTTAAGAAACTTGCCCTTGCTGAGATTTGACTCTGGGGTCTGATTTTAACCTGGTCATCTCAGACTTGGGGTATCGGGTATATTCTCGGGAGCCTCACATGGAGTGTTGACGAATTGGGTTCCACTTCAAGAGGAGACCTGAGTCTTGGAGAAGGCTCACAGGAGACGTGAAAGTGGTCTTTAAGTTTGTTTTTTGTTTTTTTTTTTAATTAATTTATTTTATTTTACCTTTTTTTATTTTTGGCTGCGTTGGGTCTTTGTTGCCACGCACGGGCTTTCTCTGGTTGCGGCGAGCGGGGGCTACTCTTCGTTGCAGTGTGCAGCCTTCTCATTTCAGTGGCTTCTCTTGTTGCGGAGCACGGGCTCTAGGTGCGCAGGCTTTAGTAGTTACGGCTCGCGGGCTCTAGAGCACAGGCTCAGTAGTTGTGGTGCGTGGGCTTAGTTGCTCCGCGGCATGTGGGATCTTCCCGGACCAGGGCTTGAACCTGTGTCCCCTGCACCGGCAGGTGGATTCTTAACCACTGCGCCACCAGGGAAGCCCCGGTCTTTAATTTTTTTAGAGATCTTCATGTGAGTGTCTCTGGAAGGTTCCAGGGAGAGAGTTATCTGTCAGCGATCTGTTATCCCACAAAGGATCCTAGATGGTTGAGGAGTGCCATGAGTCTTTCCCAGTGCTGGGAAAGTTTAGGCTTGAATATCTCAGAGGGTCCTTGAGGGTAGAATAATTTGTATTTCCACACAGTTTGCTTTTGCTGCAGCCGAATCCTTCTTCCTTTGTGCATCTCTCACGATGCCAAACACATCTTTATCGTCCTTGGATATGAGTTTCGTAACTGGACTCCTACTGTCCCCGAAGCTTGCCCCAGATCTCGCCCGAGGCACACGCTTGTCGACATGTACAGCTGGCAGCAGTCTTGCAGTCGAGGGAGGCTCCCCTCAACTGAAAGAGCAGAGATGGTGCTGGTGCCCCAGCGCCTCGGCAGGTCTGCTGGAGTGGGGCCTGGAGGACCAGGGGCTCCAGGGGGGGCTTTCACATCAGGCTGACTCAGGGTCCTTAGAGGCAGCAGGCATTTTGCCACAAAGTGTGCACGACGTTGAGAATCAGACTTCCTAACCCATTCCTGTTTGCCGCTCTTTTCTTTCAGACCTACTCAGGCCTGTTCTGTGTGGTCATCAACCCTTATAAGAACCTGCCCATCTACTCCGAAGAGATTGTGGAAATGTATAAGGGCAAGAAGAGGCATGAGATGCCTCCCCACATCTACGCCATCACAGACACCGCCTACAGGAGTATGATGCAAGGTGAGTGCCGTGGCCTTCCCAGGGGCTGAGTCTTTACCTCTAGCCTTGTTGGCACCTTTGCAGGTGCTCCTTCACGGTGATTTATGGCTGGATTGGTGTTGATGGCACTGGTGAGGGGGCCGTGCATTGTGGAGGTCTGTAAGCCATTGCGTGAGAGTCAAGACCAGTGGCTATCAAAGGAGATGTTTGTATGTTGATAGAATGTTCAAGAAGCTTTAAAAAATGCATTTCCTAATTATTTTCCCAATTTCTCATTCTTGTCAGGAGCTCCTGTGCCAGTCCTCTGACTTCCAGGTCCCCTCTTCTAGCAGTTTCTTCCTTTCCTTCATTATTTTCACCTCTTTTCTACACAGTTTGGAAACATGCTTGAGTTTTCACATCTTTAAAAAAAACACACACGAAGTCTCTCCTGGATTCTGTGCCCTACTGTAGGTTGTCTCTGCTCTCTCTCCCTCGTCATAGTGGAGCTTTCTAGAGGAAGTATCCGTGCTTACTGCATCTGTTCTTCTCAGCCACACTCCTTGCCCTGCATGTCGTGCCCCCCATTCTGTCTGACAAAGGCCACCCTCCCTTCTGTGGAGCTCTGAGCTCTTATCTTACTTAACCTCTCCCAGGATTGGACAGTCTTACCCGCTTCCTTTTGAAAGCACTTCCTTCCTGTGACTCTCTGGTTCCCCTAATCTCTGCCTTGCCCATCTGCACGCTTCTCCCCCGTTACACCTGGTGCTTCTCAAGGTCTCGTCCTCTGGACCACGGCCCATCCACTTGAGTGGTTTCTCCATCACTTTCCAGCTGAGGACCGGCTCTGTTAGCTGATTGCTGCCAGCCACTTGCTCCTGGCTGCCATTTCTCCATCCACCCAGTCACCCAAGCCTGGAACCTGGCTCATCTTACACTGTCCCCTTTCTCTCTCACCCCTTTTTCCAAGCCAGTCAGCGCTCTCTATAGATTTTCTCTCTTTTAACATTTCTGACCTCCTTCCCCCTCTTGTCTCTGTGGCCCTGGCCTTAGTTCAGGCCTCTACAATTTTTTGCCTGTACTGTTGCTGTGCCTCTTAACCTTTGCTCTTAATAGAGCCCTCTCTCTGTGCTTCTACCAGAGAGTCATCTTTCTGGAATGCAAATCTGATCAAACCCCTGATTTGAACTCTTGAAAAGTCTCCTCAATTGCCCCAGAGATAACCCTTAAACCCTCCAGCAGCATACAGTGCCCTTTGTAATTGGCCTGCTGCCTACCTCTCCAACTTGCTGGCTACATGGAACTCCTTACATTTCTCCAGTAGGCCTCTCTGCTTGAAGCCGCCATGCCTGTTCCATCTGCCCTGCAATAGCTGGCAAGTCTCTAGTCTTTTGTTAAAGACACGACTGAAGCATTACTGCCAGCCTGGGAGGATGTCTGGGCTAGCCCTAGTAATACTTTGACTTAGGTGTGGACTGGGCCCACGTTGCCTTTATATTCTCAGAGCTTAGTCCACTACCTAGCACAGGGCTATGTTCTCATATCTTGTATTGATAGTGGTTTTTCATGTCCTATTACATGGGCATCCTTTTTTTTTTTTCTTCTTTAAACTTTGTAGTCAATCTAGGCTGTGGTGGTGATGAGTCTTATTGTATTAACAACTTTGTCCCTGGTTTAGTGGTTTAAAATGGCAACATGTGGGTCTGTCTTGTACCATCCACATAGTGCTGTGGAAGGTGTTTCATTGCCAAGCTTGGTGAATTATGTAGGTTGTACAAGTTTGGCCTACCCTTTGGCTCCTGTTCATGTCTATCAAAATTCATTGAAGAAGCCAGCCCTTTAGTTTTAAAGTAGGATGTCTGTTTCTGAGTGCTAACTAGAACAGTCTGGTAGGAGAACATTCTGTGGGATTCCAGAAGAGCCTGAGTCTGTCTCTAGAGGTTATGAGTCAGTTTTCTCCTTGCTTTCATAATTGGCCTCATGCAGGAAGTGCACCCTGGAGTATTCTTGAGCTCCGCACGACTGAGTTAGGGCATGTTCCCACACTTGGATCCCAGACCTGAAAGGTTTTCTAGCAAGTGGGATTTTTCACTTCTTGCCAAGCCATTATGATAAGAATAATGTAGTGATGTACAGCATGGTGTCAGGAGTCAGAGTCTCTGGAACTGAACTGCCAGCCTTTTTTCTGACAATCTGTGGGATTTCTTCCCAAAGAGATTTCGCCCAATTGTTATGTGTTCAACAACCACAAAGAATTTTGAGGGGCGAAAGTCGGCGCTAGAGGTTGGATATAATTGGGAAGAAAAAAAAAAAGGGAGCTTGCAGAGGGCTGGAGCTTTCCGTTGTGTTGATCAGGAAGTCTTGGCCATAATGGAATGGCCTTGATGGGAACTGAGGAGCCACCCCAAATTATGAGGGTAAATGGGTGGGTGTTTTCATCTTTTGGACATCTGCAGGCACAGGAAACCTAAGGTCTTGTTGCTTTTTTAAAATTATCTGTGTAGGTGCTGGGTCCGTGTACTTTCTAAACCTCAATCTGAGAAATTTTTGCCCATTTCTGCTTCATGCTGGACTCGGTGCAGCTCTTCAGCCCCCATGTTGACCGAGGACGTTTCCAAGTTCCCTCTTGTCGCACACAGTTGACCTGCAAAGCAATCAGCAACAGATTTCTTGTTCTTGGGACAGGGAGGAAGTTAATTAACAGAAGTTGCCCCTGTTAGGACAAGATGGTTCACCAGTAAAGGAAGTTCTCGAGCGGAGCCTTTGGTGCCTGCCCTGAGTCAGGTATGGACAGTGGAGCCTTGGGGTCTGCAGGCTATTAGAATCAGTGCCTCTCTTTTGGAGAGCATGTCTTACTTATTAGCACATGCTGCCCCTCTGGCTTTGGGGAACACAGGTCTGTTCTCTGACACTTAAATCCTAAAAACCACAGCCAGACAGTTCCTTTTCTGCTTTTTCTTTAAACAAGAACTAGAAAAAGATTTCCTCCCTGAGCTTGCTGTGGCTTATGACATACTAGCATTTATTCTGCCAAATAGGGGAGTTGGTGGCTTTGTCTGGAGACTTTTATGAGATGAGCTCTGTGACTTCTCCTAGGGACCTCCCTCTGTCTTTCATCTCTTAAATGCTCTGGTTTGCCTGTAAGTCCTGATTTATGCCTGCCGTCTTGCAGTTAGTATTAACACTGCCCTCTCTCACTTTCAGAAGCACTCCAGTTTGGATGATGAATTATATGGTTACTTTACCTATTTGTTGGACGAAGCCAGGGTTTCTCAAACTTGGCACCATTGACTGTTTGGGGCTGGATATCCGTTCTCTGTTTTTTTGGGGGGTGGGTGGGGGTGGGGGGAGTTTGTCCCGAGCATTATGGGATGCTTCACAGCATCCGGGCCTCTACGCACTCGATGCCAGCAGCACTCTCCCTCTGCAGTTGTGACAACCAAAAGGGCCCCTAGACATTGCTACCAAATGTTCCCTGGGGGGCAAAATTGTCCCCACTGCAGAACCACTGGACTAAGCATTGCAGATTGGTTTTATTCTAAGTGTCAGCTCCCATCAGTAGTGCCTTGCCTAACCCTGTGTTGACAAAGGATCTGAGACTCAGTGCCAAGGAATGCTGAGATAGATTAGTGCTGTCTGCTGTGGGCACAGGTTGGGGCATGGCAGCATATGGTAGCTATGCTACCTATGGCCTAATATGGATTAGGCCATGGAGGTAGGAGATTGGAAAGTGCCAGAATACTAAGAGGTTGAGTACATTACTCTGGCACTGGAGGCGATGGCAATCCAGGTGGAGAGACAGACATGTTTGTACACAGGGATCTGTGGCCAAAGCTGTATAACAGGACAAGTTGCCACCTACACCTGGTGCCAGCGTGACTGCGGCAGGTGTCGGCTGTCTTGGGAATTCAGAGGAAGGTGTGGCTGCCGAGGCCTAGGGTGCTCGGAATGGCACCGTGGAGGTCGGCTCCTGTGGAAAGCCTGGCAGGTATATGTCAGTAAATGGTTGCAGCACAGCCCAGACGTGCCTGGCCCAGTCTTGTTTGTTTTAATCCTCAGCCTTGGGTTTAATTAAAGTTGCGGTGGCCTGGTAGGTTCACCCTCCCAACCCTGGCTTTCCCGTTTGATTAATTTGTTGTCCTGGGCATTACTGTGTCTTCCTGCCTTGTGGCTGAACCGTTCCTCAGGATTCTGTAAAGCGCGGAAGGCCGGGCAAACGGAGAGCAGGAGGGCAGACGTCCGCCCTGCGGGGACACAGGGTACCCAGGGCTGCCCCGGGGAGCTCGGGAGAAGGAGCACGTGGCCTGTCAGACGCACGGCTGGGTGGGGGAAGGGCGCTTCTGGCTT
>NW_006771408.1:458245-460756 GCF_000442215.2 Lipotes vexillifer
AAGAGTGTGTGTGTTCTCACAGGAGAGCTGGCCAGTTGAAGAATTTGAGCTCAGTTATCTCCCCAGGAATAGAAGAAAAAGACCCTCTTCTTTGTTAATTAGTTAGAATGCCAGGTTTGGTGACTTTATGGTATTTTAATGAGCTCCCAGCATTTCTGGAGGAGTGGCAGCAGGGTTTGCTCTCATTCCAGACCTAAACTAATCCAAGAACTATTTAACCCTTCACTCTGCACTAATCCCACCTCTGCTTCTCAGCGGAAGCTGCCCCAGGAGTGGTTGGTCACCAAGGGCCCGGTGAGTGTCCACATGCCTCTTGGTGCTTGACTAACCTTTTCGGGTAAACAAGGAAGGGCAGAATTTGAGCGTTCTCTTCACATCTGAGGACGATCCTCCTGCATCACAGGTAAAGGGACAGGCCCAGAAACATTAACTAACTTTGCGCGAAGGCCCACAGAGAGCCAGCCCCAGAAACCCGGTCTCCTGACTCCCGCCCTGGTGCCCATCCTCCAGGGCGCCGTGGGTCCTCCTTCCCCCTGGCTAGTGTTTGGAGGGATGCTCCTCCCGTCCTGCTGGCTGGTTAGGGCCGGAGGGGCCCTCCTGCCCCTCTCTCGTCGTTCTTCCGGCCCTGCCGCCTGTTGCCCCTGTGAAGCTGTCTGCCCTCCAAGGTCTTTCTGAGGAAAAGCTCCGTGTTGGGGAGGTGCTAGGAAGTGCTTCGAGGGTCCAGTAAACCATGCCTTTGAGCAGACTCACCAGGACAGGCTGCCGAGGAAGCCGCGGATGTGATGATTCCACTTAAGCAGAAATGTGCCGGCCAGGAGGCTCAGGCCCTGCCAGGGAGCCCTGCCGGCCGGCGGCACACAAAGGCCCCGCTGTCTGAGGGAGGCCTGGAGGCAGCAGCTCACTCCGAGGGCTGCGCTCTGTCACCCCTGCCACACGGTTACCCCTGCTGGCCGGCCATGCGGGACGCAGCCCCTCTGGGGCCTGCTGGGGGCGGGGGTGGCCTGGGAGGCAGGCAGGTACACTGCAGCAGGAGCATGAGGGTCCAGCACCTGGGGGCCCACCTATCTCGGGGGCCGCCTTGACAAATGACACAAGCGCTTCTGGAGTAGGTCAGCAGAAGGAGTCTGCCGGGTCTCTCTCGGCCTTAGCTTAAGGGAGAAGCTTGCCTTATGACCAAGAAGTGTGCAGAAAAGAGAGCGCGGGGTTCAGGCTGGTCGGCGTCCGGCTCTGTCGCATCCTGACCGACTGGGGTCCACTTTGGGCCTTCACTTTCTCATCTGCCTCTTGGCCGGATAAACGTACTTGGCAGGTTTACTGTCAGGATCAAACAAGGGGCCATGCGTATGGTTCCTGGCCTGTGACAGGTGCCCATTAGAAGGTAGCAGTGGGACCTGGAGATGCAGTGTCTTGACTGAACAGTCCCTGCCTTCTGCCAGACCTGCACACGGCGTATCCCGTCCATCCACATTCCCATTTGTGTGATGAAAGTGATGACCAAGTTCTTCCTCAGGTGGCTTCTTAATCTCCTCGGTGAGCATCCTCCCAGAGGCCAGGCTCTGGGTATCAGCACGTACAGAAAGTGGCTTGTTGTAGCTGATTCCCTGTAGTGACCGTGTGATACACAGGTGTGCAGTGGCAGACGCAGCCTCTAGCTTGTCTGATGTGGTCCATGGGCCTCAGCTGGCAGCACGAGGCCTTGGGGTCGACGTGGCCTCGGGGGTCTTCAGGAGAATGCTGTGCACGCGAGAGACGGTTCCTCCGTGGCACTGGAGTCGTCCTCTCTTGATGTGCTGGTGGGCTACCAGAGGGGCGTCGTGACAGGCAGCCCTTGGCCCCCTGCCCTAACACCGAAGCCCGGACAAGGAGGCTGCTTAGTCAGGCCCCCCCAGAAGGAAAGTCGGCCCATGGAACGAGGCTACTTAATTGTGGTCACGCCTGTCAGTCTCATTTCTATATAACCGTCTTTCTAGAAGAGGAATCTGTGGTTAATGGGTCCTTTTCAAGGATTCAGCTTTCGGCTTGCTTTTTTTGTTTTGTTTTTAATCCAACCCAACAGGGCGGCTCTGCTTTGCTCTGGGCCGGCTGAAGTGGGAAAGGAGAAAGAAGTGACCTCTCAGAACCTGAAACTTTGGCGGTGGTCGAGAACTTGGGCCCATGTCTCTGTTACTGTAACCCCCCTCGCCCCAACAAACAAACAAACAACGAAAACCCACCTGCATAGTCTCTAATGGCTGAGCTGCTTTTTGCCTTTTGTTTGTTTTTTTTTTTTTTTGCAGTACGTGGGCCTCTCACTGCTGTGGCCTCTCCCGTTGCGGAGCACAGGCTCCGGACGTGCAGGCTCAGTGGCCATGGCTTACGGGCCCAGCCGCTCTGCGGCATGTGGGGTCTTCCCGGACCGGGGCACGAACCCGTCCGTGTCCCCTGCATCGGCAGGCGGACTCTCAACCACTGTGCCACCAGGGAAGCCCTGCTTTTTGCTTTTAACTTCCCTGGCCTAGTTCCTCTCTCACT
>NW_006771408.1:460766-464667 GCF_000442215.2 Lipotes vexillifer
ACTGCCTAGCAGCTCGTTTTTCCTGTTTTTTCAAGTTCTGGCCCTGAGACCCCAGGAGAGCATGTCCTGGTATGTCAGGGCTGAACATTGGTGCATTTGGAGAAAAGGGTTGCTTTCTTCCCCTGCCTGATTTCTGGAATTAAGCTATCAGAGGAGAACAAAGTAAATTCCCTAAAACTAAAGAGATAAAGAGAGCTGAGAGTCTGCAGGCCTAAAAGTCAGGATAATGTAAGTGGCTTCTGTAAAATCCCTTTAGTCTTGACCAAGGCTAATGGCCCAGTATCGACCTTTGTAATAAATTCTGTTCTTCTGGCAAACAGCGCTGTCTGGGGCTCGGGGTGCCATTCCAGCTGGGCTTCCTGACTCTTGTCGAAGAGCTGGTCTCTCCAACATGAGCTGGACCGCAAACGCAAATAGGGCAGAGCTCTAAGCTGAAAGCCAAGAACAGAAGCCCTGTTCCAGGAGCGAAATCTGGCCCAACAGTTACCAGTCCATCTTTTATTTCATTTGAGCGCCCTTCTCAAGGCGACCGGAGCCACTGGCTTCTGCAGGGAGCATCTTCACTTTCCACTGTGGTTCATCTCCTAGCATTTGTGTTCCTGGTTCTCCAGGTTTGACCGAACCTGGGAATGGGACATTCGCAAAGCCTGCTGTCCTCCTTGGAGGGCTGTTTGTGCTCTGACTTGGAGCCAAGTTTGTCCTGAGCTTTGCCTGGTGGTGTCCATCTCATTTCCTGCTTGTGTCCCTTTGTTCTTCCTTCCTGTCCTCCCCCGAGAGCCCAGCCCTCTGCAGAACTGTGACCTCTGGCTCAGTGCTCTCTGTACCAGACTCGGCCAGGGCCTCCTCCTGCCAGAGGGATTGTTTCAGAGCAGGGCAGAACTGGCCTCGGGGGTTGTCAGGTCCCCCCGGTGTCCTCGTGGCCTTTGCAGTGGGCCGTCTACACTCACACGTGGCTTTTGAATCTCCCTCCATCCTGGAAGGCTCATCCTCGGCAGCAACCCCACATGAAGTTTTTGCTTCCGGCCCTGCCCTCAGGAAGGTGGATAAACAACGAGCAGTGGTTTTGGCAGGTTTGCCTGTGCACTGGGAGCCCACCTGTGTGAGCCACCGGGTGCATTTTGGCCAAGAGAGGGCTTGTCGGGGGCCTCGCTTGCCCCCAAACAGAATGAAAGAGCAGTCCCTCGGGCTTCTTCCTAATTGTCAGGAGTGCTGGTTGGGGAGGGCTGCTCGATCTCTGTCTCCTGTACCTGGGTTTCAAACCCCAACCCTACTCGGGGGAGCACGTGGGTGGAGGCAGTGGTTGGGGCCAGCTGGCTTCTGGCCTGGAAGCTGCTGATCGAGCGTCTGCTTGGTCCGGGCCCACCCTTGTACCTGGCAAGAACATTGCTGGTGACCACACCGTGTGCTTGGGAGCCACTGGCAGGCTTTCCTCCTTGCTGGCTGACTGCGGTGCAGGCAGGCAGGCAGGCAGGCAGGCTGCCAGGGCTCCGCGACATGAGGCCGCTGAGGTGTGGCACCAACCCACAGCCTCTGCTAGCAGGAAGCATTATTTTGCACCTGCTTTTCCTCACCTCTCTGTTTGCTTCCCAAGCGCTTGTAACCCAAGCTCGTGAGTTGGGCTGGCTTTGGAGAAAGTGGCAGACAGCTTGCGAGGCAGGTGTGACACATCGTGAGTGGGGATGGCCTGTTCCGCGCAGCACTGAGGCGGGGCTGCCGGTGGCACAGAGGGCCCTGCCCTGTGGGAGCAAAGTGGGGAACTAGGCAGGCATCTGGAGGCTTGGGTTCTTAGCCCAGCTTACGTGACTTTGACCAAGTCATTGGGTTTCTCGGGACTTGGTGTCCTGACCTCTAGATGCAGGTGATTGGACTGCGTGCTCTCTAGAGCCTTCCCAGCCTCCAGGGTCTGAGCTCAAACCCACAGGTCTCTCCATGTTTTACACCTGGCAAAGTGCTTTGCATTTTGGCCCATTGGGACCAAAATGCTGCCCCGGAGTTTGCCCCAGCAGCCCGGGGCTCCCATCCCAGGCGACACGGAGCAGGGGTCCCACAGGGCTCTGCTGTGCAGTTTTCGCAAGACAACCCCCTTGGTGGTGGACAGGCTGAGGCCCGCTGGCCATGGGTCGCGCCATCTCTCACCCCACGCAGGTGTGTTGTCCAACCTGTAGCTGCCCTTGCATTCGTTTTTTTTTTTTTTTTTTTTTTTTTTTTTTTCTTTGCATACACGGCTGTCAGTTCTCGAGAAACCCGGCTGACCTGAAGACAGGTCCCGCAGGCAGGACCCTCTTCCAGGTGCCTCCAGAGAGCAGCCCTGCGGCAGCTCGGCAGGCGTTATCTGAGTGAGCGCTCTAGTGAGTCAGCCCTGGGCAGCCGCTGTGGGTGAACCGGGCCTGTTCCCTTCCTCCTGTACTTCCGGTCGGGGCTGATGTCACATCGCGGCTGAGCAAGCCTCGTGGCCTTTTATGGACAAGAATCGGCAGCTCCTCTCACAGAGGAAGTGAGCCAGAAGGCCCCTCGCATAAGCCCATACCTGGGCCAAAATACCTGCGGTCAGGGCTCCCCTCCGCCCACCTGCGCCAGGGCCTTCTGAGCTGGCTGGAAACACCTGTCTGTTTGGACACCGGAATCGGCTCCAAAAGGCCTCAGGGCTTTTGCGGTTTAAAATAAAAACAGGGGAGGGAATGACCTCATCACCGAATATGTAACTTAAAACCTTTCTCGCTGTTGTCATTCGAGGAGGCTGCGCAGTGGGGGAGCTGGGAGGTGCAAAGGGCTGGGGTCATTAAGGACAGTTTCCAAGTGCCTGCACTGTGCCTTGTGCTTCAGGCACCCGCATCATTGGGTCCTTGGAGCGGCCCTGCCCTCTGATTCCCCAGAGGCCTAGGGGCCAGGCATCCCGAGGGGCCGTGCAGAGCGAGGATAGTGCCCCGGGCTCTAGGGCGCGCAGCCACTGGCTTTCTTCTCTCCGCCGCTGCTCCAGACACATGGACTGGTGGTTGTAAAGTGTGCTCGCAGGAACCCCATCTCCACTGCCCAAGCGACTCTGATTTTTATCTCCTGCTTTTCATATTAGGGACTCAGGAAGATTTTTATCCTGAGGAAAGGCTGCTGCTGCTTTTAAAAGAGTTGAAAAGCCCTGAAGAGATTCGTATTCTGTCTCTACCCCGTCCCCGTCAAGTCAGTACCAGGGCAGGAGGGGTTCAGGGGCCTAAGTCAGGCTAATGTCTTCATTCTGCGGGGAGCCTCTTTCCCAGAACCGGGCTGTCTTTGGTGGGCGCACTCCCCTGGTTCTGGGCTGTTGGGTTCCTGTCTGTCTGTCTGTCTGTCTGTCTCCTCTGTTGTGGAGGAAGGAAGGGTGTTTTCAAATAAGCCTTCGGTCCACCTAGACCCAAATAAGGACTTGAGCGAACAATGGAGTGGTCTGGACTCTTGAGGGTCCATGTCCTGAGAGCTGACCATGTGGGGAGTGAGTATTAAGGAGGGCCCCAGCTGGAATGCACCGGGGCTCTGGCAGAGTAAACTGAGCCAGGCGGAGAGCCGGCTGGCTGCTGAGAATTCCCTCCACCCCCTATCCAGAAGAGATGCTTCTGAGCTCAGGAACCGAGCAGAAGTGTGGTGAGACAGGCTTGGGCAGACCAGGGACAGCGCCTGCCTCACCTACCTCCTAAGAGATTACAGACCCAAACCCACTGTAAAAACTGCGAAGACCGGGCTTCCCTGGTGGCGCAGTGCTTGAGAGTCCGCCTGCCGATGCAGGAGACGCGGGTTCGTGCCCCGTTTCGGGAGGATCCCACATGCCGCGGAGCGGCTGGGCCCGTGAGCCATGGCCGCTGAGCCTGCGCGTCCGGAGCCTGTGCTCCGCAAATGGGAGAGGCCACGACAGTGAGAGGCCCGCATAACGCAA
>NW_006771408.1:465802-474942 GCF_000442215.2 Lipotes vexillifer
GCTGGGCCTGCGCGTCCGGAGCCTGTGCTCCGCAACGGGAGAGACCACAACAGTGAGAGGCCCGTGAAAAAAAAAAAAAAAAAAAAAAAAAAACTGCGAAGACCGACGCTGGGGGGCCACAGTGTCACTCATGGTGGGCAGGTGGATTTGGGGGCACCCGCTGGTGGGGGCAGAGTTGAGGAAATCAGAAAGGCCTCCCATCACTTTTCCTCTGTGAAAGCATTTGCCCAAATGAATGTTCTGGCAAAGCAAATTAAGGTTTCTTTAAAGTGTAAAATGCAAGGATTGGAGGGTTTCCTTTTATGCTGTGTTGACAGTGGTCACTTGGCTTCAGGAATTGGAGGTGGAAGGTCAGAGGGGAGGGAGAGCTGGAGATGGTGGGGTGGATGGAGGTTACATGAGGAGTTTGGGTCTGAAATTGGGATTTGAAGTGTGTGCAGGCCTGTGTGTATGTGCGTGTTTGTGTGTGTGCATCTCTGTATGCCGTGCACCTGTGTGTGCACCCACAGGTGTGTGTGTCTGTGTGTACATGTGCCTGTGTGCATACACACGTGTCTGTACATGCTCCTAAGCACGCCTGTGTCCGTGTACATGCACTGTGCACGCGTGTCTGCGTCCCTGCGTGTGCACGTGGGTCTGTGTGTGTGTGCCCACGTGTATGTGTTTGGGGGCTCTGCTTCCTGTTGTTCAGCAGTTCAGCATCCGACTCCTTCTCACACAATCAGAGGAATTCCAGCCATCCGGGGGACCAGGCCTGGGCAGCCCTGGGAAAACAGTTCTTTCTGCGAGTGATGGGAACGTTTCCTTTTATGGTAGTGGCAGCCGCCCGCCACCCGCCGGGCTCGTACAGGTACATTCTTGCCACTCTCCCAGCGGGGACGGAACACGCCCGCTGCTGGGCCTTTGCCCGCCGCTGGGCCTCTGACGACATGCAGTGGGGGAGGTGCAGCCCCGTCGTAGCTGTTTTGGTTCCAGACTCATCAAGGTGGGGTGGGTGCTGGAAGCTGCCACGGCTTCCCCAGCCTTTAGCACCGCTCCCCCCGTGCCTACCCCCCACCCCACCCCCCCGCCTTCCCTGCTGCCTTATCGAGACCCGGCCCGGGTCTATGAGACTCAGCCCGGTCTATCTCAGCCCCTGCTGTGCAGCCTCGCAGGGCCTGGTCCTGTGGGAAAGTTGAGAGGGTGCAGCAAGGTCACCCTCTGGGTCTGCTCGGAGCCCTTGCCCGGTGCGGGGCAGGGTGTGGGCTGTGTCTGTGTGAGTGGCCGGGTTCCCTCCGCACCCCCCCACGCTGTTGATATTTCTAGGGGCTGGAGGGAGGGCAGGGGCAGCTGCAGCTCGTGTTGGATGCGCGGTTTCTTTTTACTTCTCCCTGGCCGGACTTCCTCTCTCCCTCCCGAGACAGGAGAAGAGGTGGTCGTAAATGCCCACCCGTGCAGGCTGCTGGGATCAGTGCGCTGGAGGCTCCCCTCACGGAGAGGCTGGTGGCCTCGCTGCACAGTGTCTCTACTGGTGCCGAACAGCTAAGTCCGTCTCCCGAGACCATACACACAGGCAGCCCTGAGTCCCCCTCCTGATGCCCTGCAGGTTCCTGGCTGGGCAGTTGAGCCGGTGTGGGTGTCCTTCCAGATCACCGACATCGGTGTCTATCCAGCACTGACACCACTGACAGCTACCAGAACCCTTGTTAGTTCCCAACTAGTCCTCCCGCTGCCCTGACCAAGCCGTCGCCACCCATCACAGCGACTTCATGATGGGGAAGTGGACAGACAGCAGCCCCCTGTGGAGTTCATTCTATTTACAGGGTCCCGGGCTGGGTCCTTTTCATGTTCTTTCTGTTTTTCAAACTAATCCTGCCGGGGAGTTAGTAGCATGTTTACTTTATGGATAAGGAAACCGAGACTCGGGAATTACTGACCTCACTGCAGCCCAGTGTTGGTCAGTAGCCTGGTCCTGGATTCAGGCTGATTTGACCTCCAGGAGGTGGGGGTCTCCCAGGCGATGGGGTAAAATGAGTTTATATTTTCAGCTGTTGCTTAAAATTGCACACTCGGTCCTGAGCCAGGTCAGCCCTAATATCTTAAAGCATTTCTGCGAAACTTTGCTTTCAAAGCCTGGCATCACCGTTCCTCCTGCCTTCCAGGGGAGAGCATTTTTTATATCCATACTTGCTGACCGGTTCACAGAGCTGGGAGAGTTGCTGAAAGTTCCTGACCCCCAGGCCTGGAGACCACAGGGCTCACAGCAACTGGTCAGAAGCTGATTCTGATGAGCTGCTGTTCTTTCCGAGCTGCCTCCAAACTCCCATTACTGAGAGTTTTCCCCGTGCCAGACCCCACACTGGTGCTTTCATGTGTGTGACTTCCACGCATACCGTCATCCCCCAGGGCTCCAGGAAGGCCGTGCTGAGACAGCCTCTTAGCCCAGGCCTGTCCCACGGCAAAGCCAGCCTTGACCTCACCGCTCACCCCACATCTTACCTGTGCCTCTTACCCGGATGGGGACAGTGTTTAAAACACCTGCCGCAGCCCTTGTTTCTAACAGCCTCAACCTCCAGTTAGAAACACGCGGGGCAGGAAAGTAGACTTCCAGGGAGCTTTCCAGAGGTTGGCTTTCTCAGAGGGGGAGCAACAGAACTCTTTCAGTGTCATGGGGCCAGGTGGGAGGCCAGGGCGGGCAGTTTGAGCTTCCGGAGGAGGGAGCAGCTGCCCCATGTCGCTGCCACCCAGGAATGTCCCTCCTCCCTGTGACGGTGGCATGGAGGGCCAGCGTTCCAGGCTTCACGCTCCTGGGAAGTGGGCAGGGCGATGGGCAGCTCTTCAGAAGCCGGAGCGGGAGGCTTTTCATGTCTGCTGGAGGTTAACCTGATGTCTCTTTTGTTTCAGACCGAGAGGACCAGTCCATTTTGTGCACGTAAGTGTTTCTGTCCGGGTGGCAGGTCCTGTGTCACCCTGATCTGTTCTCACTCTTGAAGACCCCTACCAAAACCTAGGTCGATGAGATCCATTCCCAATTCAAGCCCCTGCCACTTCCCCAAGGGACAGGCTTCGTGTTTGCTCCTTAGTAGTCCTGCAGCATGGATGAGCTTGATTTCATGGCCAGAGATTTAATCTCCTTCCTCAAAGGAGGCGGTGGGGATGAGGGTGGCAGTGCAGAGAGGAAAAGCAAGCGTCTTCTCAACAAGGCAGGGTTGGGAGCTGCTTGGGCCCCCAGGACACGTTCACTCTGGTGCCGAACCGTGGCTTTCTTTATCTGGGCTTTTCACCTCCGTCCTCTGAACCTAACCAGGAGCTGATAAATAAACCCGTAGCCAAGGAAGTTAACGGTACGAAACATTCCTTCGAGTGAAGTTTCGAGGGAATGTGTATAAATGCCTTTGACCCCTGAGTCAACAGCTGCCTAAAACTGACTCCTGAGACATTTGGAAGCAAAGGCTGCCAAGTAACCAGGGCAGGCAGCGGACAGAAGTTTACTCTGGTCAGGCCTGCGGAGGGCCATGGGAAATGGCCCGAGTGAGTATTTCAGAGCTTAGCGTTTGTTTGCCTGTCCCCTTTCCTTCTACTGGCTGTTGAGTCCCTCACTGGCACCCCACAGAATGGGAGACGGTAGAGCTTGTAGTGGGAAAGGGGCAGACGCCGAGGGCTTGGCCACCTCTCTCCTGAGAACTTCCTTGGCTGTCCCGGCAGGGGCGAGTCTGGAGCTGGCAAGACGGAGAACACCAAGAAAGTCATTCAGTACCTGGCTCACGTGGCATCTTCACACAAGAGCAAGAAGGACCAGGTGAGTGCAGGCCTTCCTCCCCGAGGAAGGGAACTCAGTGATTCGTGGTTTGGCTCAAAATGAGAGTGTTTGGGGGGCTGAAGCAGAGGCCAGGCCTGCTTTCACTGAGGCTGGGAGTGGGTCTGGTGGTGGCCCTCCCGTTTCTCCCTCAACCTGCTAACTTTGAGTCGCTATGGAAACCGGAGACCGCCCGAGGTTCGCAGCTAATGCTGCGTGGCCCCCACCTCTGAGGTCGGAAGAGAGATTCCAAAACTTGGCTCTCAAGTTGATGGAGATGTGCAGGATCTCGGGCAGGCCTGCACTGGAAGCCCTGCTGCTGTTCCCTGCTGTTGAAGTGCCTCTGGGCGGACAGCCCCCAGCGAAGAGAGAACGGGCAGCTGGAAAGACATCTCACTTCCCTTTTTTTCCCCTCTCCCTCTTGGTGGATTGTGGTCGAACCCAGCAGTGTCCTCGCTAGGTGAGCTGCACGTTTACTGCACGTTCTACACCAGGAATGCGTGTTCTGTCCATCGTGTGCCCTTGAATTACGATTTTTTTTTCTAAGCAGCTTTTCACCCCACACCATTGTCACTCTCTGCGTCTAGACCTCTTCTTGTAGGCTCGGCTCACTGACTGTCTTGGGAGGAGGGGCTGGGTTGTGACACACGGTGACCTCGCGTGCACTCTGAAATGACAGCTCCTGCAGAATGGGGACAGGCCTCACCACCTAGCTGTTCTCAGATGCTCCGGTCAGGCCCAGAGTTCCCACGGGCACACGGCATGGAAGGCCCCGTGCAGAACCCTGACCGAGGCACAGCGGAGTGGTCACCTGCCCTCCTGGACCCTCACACGCTCAGTGTCCTGGACCAGATGGAGATGGGTGGCTCCCGCCTGCCACCACAGTGCCAGCCCGAAGCAGTGCCGGGAAGGCCGCGCACAAGGCTTCCCCAGAGTGAGGTGTGATCAGTCTGAAGCATGCCCGTGTGGTGCTCTCTTTCTCGCAAGCACACACTCTTAAACTTCCCCATGAAATCTAAGTGCCAGTGGTGTCCCCTCAAGCCGTCAGGGGGAACTGTGCCATCTGGGTGGCCCCCCACTTCCTGGGGCGCTGTGTGCAGCTTGTATAAGTAAGTAGTGGTGTGTGTCTCTTTGCATGTGGATCTGGGGTGTGTCCTGCAGAATGTCCTAGAGCACAGTCTTCTGGAATCGAACCAAAAGTAACTTTTCATGTGTCCAACTTCGCAAGGCATTCTGAATCTTTCTCCAAGAGTTATATTTAGAAACGAATGAAGTTTTCTTTTGCTCCCTCTCTCTACCCACCTCCCTCCCCCATTTTCCATTCTTTTTAGGGGACCTATTTTTAAAACAGGGCTGTGAGGTTAGGAGTTCTCTAGCTGTGGTTTTCCATCTCTGGATTGGCAGTAAAATCCATTTCCCAACTATTCATTGAATGCCTAGTATGTGCCTGGATCTCTGGAGGGTGGCCTTGGAGTCCCTGCCCTGCGGGATGGGAGGCGGTACCACAGTTAGAGAGCAGGGCTCCATGCGCCTTCCGTCATGGGCTGCTCCAGCTGCAGGGGGGAAGGCAGGCCCCCAGCACTCAGGACGGCAGGTGAGGGCTGTGACATGTAGAGGCATGCTTGTCATGTCCCCTTTCTCGGGTCACTTTGTGCGGCGGGCACCCTGTCCCCGGCTCCAAGTTCAACTCCAGTGATCGAATAGGCTGCCCCTGGCTTCCCGTGACCGCTCAGGCCCTCAGTTGTAAAGGCCATTGACCAGTTTGGTTGATTTCCTTGCCTGAAGCTGTATAGGGATTTCCCACACACAGCTGGGCCACAAGACCCTCTTGAACTTGGTTTGCGCCCTTGTGTTCTGGGCCTGCGCAGCATACTCTGGGGGCGTGCGCTCCCCGCCGTGACCCAGGTGCTCATCCCAAGACCGCCCGTTGGGACACCCCACACCTTACCCTGTGGGGGACCGGGCTTCGGCCAGACGGCAGGTTGGCAAAGCAGAGATTGGTGAAGGGACTCTCCAGGTGGGCTTCCAGAGGCTGAACAGTGGCCTTTCACGCTCTCCCTCGCTCTGTTTTCTGTGTACTAGTTAGAGCCCCGGGCAGAAACTCCACCCAGTGAAGCCCTTCAGGAACCGCGTGGGTAATTCCAAACCTCATGAGCATGCACTGCCTACCTCGTAATTTCACAGTATGTGGATTTCATTGAAAAATAAAGGTCTCTCCTGTGCCTTTATTGAAAAATAAAGGTCTCTTCTGTTCTCAATGAAGAGAAACCCATAGGTTAGCCGCCACCATTGTCAGCAGGGAGCTCGGCTTGGGAATCCGGTGGTCGCTCCTGGGTTGGCCTGGTGGTCCCACGTTCCACGGTAGCAGCCCGTGTCCCCGACAGAGGCCTTAGCTTTGCGTCCAGGCTGGCGGCAGGCTCCGGTAGGGGCCAAGCTCCCAGCTGACTGCGGGAACGGGAGTGGCTCGGCCAGCTTGGCAGCCTGGCCTATGCTTTGAGAGGATGTTGTAATGGGTGGGTGAGCAGAGCTCATCCAAATCTGGCTCCATGGGCTGCCTTGGCCGCCTTCCCAGGCCCGCCTGAGCCCGGGGGATGGAGGCCCAGTGTCCTATGACCGCTGGTGCCAAGCACTCCCGTAGAGCCTGCCTGTGGCTCCACTGACCCTCCTGCACTTAATCTGTGCGGTCCGAAAACAAGACTCCCCAGCCCTGGGAGGAGCCCTGACCAGGGCTGGCTGTGGGAAGAGGAGTGTCTGCCGGGGCCCCTTCTGGTCTCTGGTCCGCTCGGCCCGACCCCAGAGCATCCTCGGTGTTCTGCCGACAGGTCTCGTCTGCAGCAGGTGTGCCTGGGAGGCTGTAGTTCACGGCTCTCCCGGGAGCCCCTGCTACTACCCGTTCTGCTCTTCGTGACAAATTACAGGCAGCCTTTATTTCCGGAAAGTCCTGGCTTGACTCCAGCCCTGCTGATAAATATAAAACCCCACCTGGCCCTTGCATGATGTCCTCTCTCCCTAGAGGGTGCCCAGGTATTAAGGTGAACAAGAGCCGTATTTTCCTCAGGCAGTGTTAGTTATTACCTGGCCTGCTGGTAGGATGAAAGGCCTGCCCACCTGACAGGGTAGAGCCCCCAGGTGGGGCCGGGGATGCAGGGGAGACAGGGCAGTGACTGACAGGTGTGAGGTAGAAACCTTGAATTCGATGACCTGCTTTGCTGGTTGATGGCTGGATGACCTTGGGCAAATCATTCCCCCTCCCTCAACCTCTGTTTTCTCTTCTTTGAAATGGGGCTATTCTGTCTTTCCTACCCTAAGTATCAGGAGGATCCAGGGTTAAGAAGGCATAAATAAGGGGGCATTTTGTCAACCACCAGGTGTCATGAGACCCCAGGTAGGGTTTATTGGTGTTCTTGATAAGTAATTCAGAGCCCAAAGTGGGCCTTGTTGATCCCATGCTCAGACGCCTGACCTGCTGGGTTTCGGGGCTGGGGGAGTGGAGGACAGGGGACCAGCAAGGGGAATGCAGAGTTTATTAGGACACGGACGAGACGAGCTGGTGTCTTCTGTGGATCTGGTTCCCTCTCTCCTTGTCCTATGGGGGAAAAAATATTTTTTGTGGTCTGTCAGGTGGGGATTAGAGGCAAGGAGGGCAGAGGGAGGCCAGCATACCTGGGAAGGAAACTGTCCAGGGGAAGGAATGGTGCCTTCATGTCTCTTTTTGGCTCACGTGCTACTTTGCAGCGCATCCTCCAGGGTTGATCCAGGCCACTGGGCCAGGTCCCGGAGCTAGCTGGGTGAGCTGCCTGCTTTCCTTTTCGATCACTGGTCGGTTAGCCCAGGGAAGTAAGTTCAGACCAAGCAGGGTTTCCAGATGCCTGGCGGGAAGGTCACTCTGGAGTGACACGGGGACTGCCAAGACCGGTGTGGCCAGAGCCCATCCGGAAGCCCCAGTCCCTGGCAGGTCGGATGTGTGGACACAGCTCTGCCACCTCCCCTCCGCCTGGCGGGGCAGGTCTGCCAGCCCACGCCGCTGCCTGGCCCTCACTGCCCCCCTGGGTTCCTTTCCAGGGCGAGCTGGAGCGACAGCTGCTGCAGGCCAACCCCATCCTGGAGGCCTTCGGGAACGCCAAGACCGTCAAGAACGACAACTCCTCTCGATTTGTGAGTGCCGGCGCTCACGGGCGCCTTCCCACCGGCTGCTCGCGCCCCAGACGCGGAGAAGGGTCGGACTTGGTGCTTCCTGGCCTGTCGCGTGCAGTAGGCTGGGTCATGCACCTGTGTAAGGAGCTTCCTCGGCTCAGGTGGCAAAGCCAGCGAGGCGGTGGGGGGTCCCTGCCGGTGCCCTGCTTGTCCTGCTGTAACCGGCAGCCAGTTAGAACGCAGGGCCAGACCAGGCAGGAGGAGCGCCTCCAGATGACTTCTCCCCTCCTCCCCTCTTCCCCTCTGTGGCGGAACTTGGGCACCGCTGGAGCTGGGCCCGGCTCAGGCTTAGCCGTGTGGCCCTTCTGAGTCCTGAGCACCCATGCAGTTGGGGTGCGGGGGCCCCTGGCCGGGGACACAGGCTCGGTCTCTTGGCTTCCTGCCTCCAGGCTGTACCACTGGAGGTGGGACTGGAGGATGGGGCCTCTGATCTCTTCATCCGTCTTTCCTTAGGGCAAGTTCATTCGCATCAACTTTGATGTCAATGGCTACATTGTGGGAGCCAACATTGAGACTTGTATCCTTGTGGTTAATTGTAACAAGTGTTCTGGGTCTTGGGGGGAGAGATGTGACCATGATGTGGGAAGAGGAGTGTCATCATTATTCTTACATGGGCTTCAGCCACGACCTATGACATGATTCCAGCAGTTTCTTCCTGATTCCAGCAGTTTCCTCTTTCCGGGCCTGGCATGACACTTTGTGCCACCCGGAAGAGGACCAGGATTAAGCTCATTGAGAACTCAGCTCAGAGCTCAGTTTTCTCTTTACGGGTGGGAAAAAGTTCAGCTTAGAATGGGATGGAACCATGGAAGATCATCCAGTGTGGGCCCCAGAGAGTGGAATTGGGTGGATGCTACTTTATTTCTCCCTGGTGTCATAGCCTGTGCTGGTGAGAGTGTTCTGAGCTCTGTTCTCTTGTGAGAAGGGGGCCCTTTAAACAGATAAGGCTCCCAAGTGTGAGGGCTGCTGTTTGCACAGGCTACACCCGTGAAGGGTAGAGCCAAGGTAGTTGGCCTTTGTTTTGTTTTGCCACTTTCTGCTGGTGAAGTTCCATGGCTTTGGACAGGGCTGGGGGCATGTGGAGGGCTGGCTGCCTCCTCTCCAGCGAGCACGATTCCTTAATGTTTGCAAAGACCTCCTGGAGAAATCTCGTGCCATCCGCCAAGCCAAG
>NW_006771408.1:475125-486464 GCF_000442215.2 Lipotes vexillifer
CCACATCTTCTACTACCTGCTGTCTGGGGCTGGGGAGCATCTCAAGAGTGAGTGCTGGGCCCACAGCCTGACACGGGGGCTCCCCCTGCTGTCGGGCCACACACTGCAGTTAGGAAATGAAATCTCGGCGTTTGGGTGGGCCAGAGGGGCGTGACTTCCGTCTCTGGGCCGGCCGAAGGCTTGGCCTCTGTTTCCGACCACGCCAGAGGAAGCCTGGCAGGTCCCTGTGCAGCTGTGGACCTCGGGGCCCCAGTGCTCTCGGACGGGGGGTGGGGGGGGCCGCCTACGTGCGTGCCCATCTCACACGCTGGGGAGAGTCGGCCTTCCCAGACACTCCGCGGTTTCTGGGGTATTTCAGGGCGCTCCCCGGTCTCCCACACCTTTGAGGTCACGGTGTTGACTGGAGCCTCTGGTTCTAGCACCTCCTGACCTTCACGAAACCTTGCCCTCTGCCCCCCACAGCTGATCTCCTGCTGGAGCCATACAACAAATACCGCTTCCTGTCCAACGGGCACGTCACCATCCCCGGGCAGCAGGACAAGGACATGTTCCAGGAGACCATGGAGGCCATGCGGATTATGGGCATCCCAGAGGAGGAGCAGATGGGTGAGGGCCGGTCCTCCTGGGGCAGCCTGGGGAGCACTTCCTGCTGGCGCTGGCCCTTAGGGAGTCTGTAATGGCCGGGAGGAAGGCCCTGAGTGTGTGGTAGACGGTCCTTCAGATTTGAGGCTCGGGATTATTTCTTCCCGGTCGTATTGCCTGGGGACATAGGGGAACAAAGGACAGGCTACTAAGTGCCCAGAGTCTGGGTCCACCACTCGTGTTCTTGCCATTTGCTAAAGGTGGGCTAGTCCTGCTTTGTCCAGGACGAGCGTGGAAGGGGCTTGGCTGGGGTCTCTGCGCTGGCGAAGCTCAGAGTGAACACAGTGTGCAGCTTGCCTGTGTCTTCTTGTTTCTCTAGAGGGAGGGTGAGGAGGGCCTGAAGGCTTTATTTTAGGAATATTGGGGGACTGCGTTGGGGGACTTCCATTCTCTAGCGTTAGGGTCAGTCACCTTTGCTCCACAGATAGCATGTGAATGGATGGGCGTGGCTGTGTTCCAATAAAACTTTATAAAAATGGACCACGTGCCCCTGGGTAGAGGCGCATCCTTGGTCCGGACTTGGAGATGTTGGGAGTGTTAACAGAGCTTGTATCTAAGCTGAGGTCAGCCAGAGGCCCTGGAGACATGCTTTAGGCCGAGGCCTGGTGCCCCCCACGTGGCTCGTCTTGCCTGAGGGCCTCTGGGGGGAGACACCCCACTCAGGGGCTTATTCCACCCCCCGCCTGGTTCTGACCTGCCTTTGATTGCACCTGAAGGCTTGCTGCGGGTCATCTCGGGGGTCCTCCAGCTCGGCAACATTGTCTTCAAGAAGGAGCGTAACACCGACCAGGCATCCATGCCCGACAACACAGGTGACCACGTGGGCCCCTCACCTGCAGTAGAGGGGCAGCTGCCTGGGCTTGCCCTGGCTTAGGAGAAAGAAATTCCACACACTCCTGTCTTGTTTGTTGCGTGTGTGTTCGTGGCTGCCCGTCACTCTGTATTTTTTGTGAAACACACATGAACACGACCCTGCTGCTTATTCACAGAGTAAGCACCAGAATGAGTTAGAAAACCCGTGATCCTATGGCCCAGCATTTCCCCTCATTTGTTCTGAGACCAGACCGGTTGTCTCTGTAAAACAGTCATTTCTGCTGTCACTTGCCTTGCGTGTGAACTCGCGAGGACATGAAACAGTGTCATCACCCCAGCTCCTCGGTCACTGCTAGTCCCTTGGGTCGTTGCAGGTGACTCGTTTACGTTAGCCTTAACACGCGCTTCTCAGGGGTTCTTGAAAAACTTTAACCCATGCGTGTGTGGATTGTCCTGTTCCATCCCCTGTGTCTGGGGCAGCGCTGCCTCAAGTTAGTCCTGTTTGTGGGTAGGACCCTCTTTCACACTCAGGACGTGGCCAGGGGTGTGCGGAGGTACGGATGCCAGGCCCCTGGTTAGGACCTGTGCCGCTGGCCTGTCTGAGGGGAGAGCTGGCTGTTCCGTGTGCCGTGGGGGAAGGGCTGGGGCCCAGGCTGGTTGTCCGGTAATGATCGCCCAGTAACCACAACTTCCCCAGGTTGAGCAGAGGGACCCATTCTCTTGGGTTTAATTAAAGCCTTTTACCCCTTCCCTCCTTACTCTTTGAAAAACATCAGCTGCCCAAAAAGTGTCCCACCTGTTGGGTATCAACGTGACCGATTTCACCAGAGGAATCCTCACCCCTCGCATCAAGGTGGGACGGGATTACGTCCAGAAGGCTCAGACGAAGGAGCAGGTAAGCCGTCTGGCTAGGGTCAGGCCGCCTCCTTGGCAAGGGCCGCTGCAGTGGCCAGGTTGAGGCCTGTGCTGCAGCATCCTCGGTGTTCGGTACTGTCACCTGGGTTCCTCACTGGGTCCTCACAGCACCTCGGAGAGCAGATGGTGTTACCCGCACTGAGAGCACAAGGAAGCTGGGCCCAGGGTCCAGGAACATGGCCAAGGCCCCCGCCTAGGAAGCGCCACCCTCGGTGGGAACTCTGGACTGCCATGTGCCTTTTCCCTGGAGTCAATGTTGAGCTGATTGGTGGGCGAGGATGCAGGGGTATCCTGTTCCAGGATAAAGCGAAGCAAGCCCAGAGTGTTCCTGTAGCACAACTCATCCTGGTGCCAGGGCGGCGGCACCCGCCATTCTTGGAGCCCAGGCCTCAGGGCTGTCTGTCCCCCACGGGCTGTCCTGCCGCACGTGGCGAGAGCCGGGCAGGGGTCTGTGCTGCTCGCACGTGCCCGCCGCCCAGGACCCGAGTCCCTGCCCTCAGGGCCTCTGTGGGTGGTTTCTAGTTTCTCTCACGGCCCTGGCGCTGGGTGGTTTTAGCCGCTGCTCCTCCTGTCTCTCAAAATTACTTTGAATTCACGTTGATGAGTTCTTTTTCCAAAGGGTGCCATCCACCGGGCCTCCCGCTGGTGGCTGACAGCTGATTCTGGGCAAAGCCCTCCCTCCAAAGCTGTTTTCAGAAGACAGCGGGCATGATTATGACCAACTGTTCATTTCCCTGATAATTAAAGAAGCTTAATTTTTTCATCATGAAAGTACTACATGAACACTTAAGATTCAGAAAAATCAAAAAAGTCTAGAGAAGGAAAAAAATTGCCCCAGTCCTACCCATTGATGCTTACTGGGCAGCTTTTTCCTTCCTGCAAGGCCTTTTCCTTCTTTCTTTCTTTCTTTTTTTTTTGTTTTTTAAAATTTACTTATTTATTTATTTTTGGGCTGCATTGGGTCTTCATTGCTGTGCGCGGGCCTTCTCTGGATGCGGCGAGTGGGGGCTACTCTTCGTTGCGTGCGCGGGCTTCAGTAGTTGTGGCTCATGGGCTGTAGAGCACAGGCTCAGTAGTTGTGGCGCACGGGCTTAGTTGCTCCGTGGCGTATAGGATCTTCCCGGACCAGGGCTCGAACCCATGTCCCCTGCATTGGCAGGCGGATTTGTAACCAGTGCGCCACCAGGGAAGCCCCTTTCTTTCTTTTTTAAACGTAGTTGTCACCCTGTTTTTTAATTATGAAACTTCTTGAACATTTGCACAGTAAAGTGGAAAATAGCACAGGGAGCCCATGTGCCCATCACACAGGCGTCTTCAGGAGTCACTGGCTCAAGGCCAAGCTTGGATCCTGGTTCATCTGGTCGCCCTGCACCCCTAACTGTGTAACTTGAAGCAAATCTCAGACATCTTGTCATTTCTTCTGTAGATACCTCAGTTCGTCTCCATTTATTTTAAAAAGGTCTTTGCAGATGTCTAAGTTCACTCTGCCTGTATTGTTGGATATTTAGGTTATTGCAGCTTCCTTCATTATAGATAACGCCACAGTGGACGTATTTGTGCGTGAAGCTCTTTTTCCATCCTTAGGGCTGTTTCTCTTGGGGCGGGGGGCGGCCCACAGGTGACATTATTGGGGCAAAGGGAATGAGGACTTAAAGGCTTCATGATTCTGACTCCCCGCCCCCCCGGGTGTCCCCCCCACCAGGCTGACTTTGCCATTGAGGCCTTGGCCAAGGCCACCTACGAGCGCATGTTCCGCTGGCTGGTCCTGCGCATCAACAAGGCTCTGGACAAGACCAAGAGGCAGGGCGCCTCGTTCATTGGGATCCTGGACATCGCCGGCTTCGAGATCTTCGATGTGAGCTTCTCCCTTTTGCCCCCTCCCGCCTCCTGAGCCTCTGGGCTGCCTTCTCCTGGGGCTGGGATCCTTTCTCCCATAGCCCCACAGCAATGCAAGCTGGCCACCTCCTTGCTTGTGTGGAGACACAAGACACCGGTTGGGTGTATTTTTAGCTTAAACAAGATGCCCTGTGGGGTGAATTGGGAGATTGGGATTGACATATACACACTAATATGTATAAAGTGGATAACTAATAAGAACCTGCTGTATAAAAAAGTAAATAAAATAAAATTCGAAATTTCAACAACAACAAAAAAAAGATGCCCTTTGCCAACCAGAAATGCTGGCGAGAATGACACCTTCTGGATGGGGTTCCGGGAGGCCTCATGGACAGGGGCTTTCTGTTGATTTATTGTCTGTGTATTCTCAAATATTATGAGCATTGTGACAACATATTGTCCCTGCCCATAAAGATTTCAGGTAGGAAAAACTGATAAAGTAGATCAGCAGAGGTTCTTAACCTGGGGTCCATGGCAGATTTCAGAGGAACCATGAACATGGGTGGGGGAAAAAAAATCACCTCTTTATTTTTACTAACTTTTCATTGAAATGATGCAGTTCTTTGAATTGTGGCTTGAGCAGAGTGTGCAGACCTCAGCTGCATTAGCAGTGGTTGGATCTGTCACCACTAGAAATCAGACGTTTTCACGTCACAACAGTCATTGAAGAGATATAATATCATTTACGTTCATCTCTCCTTCAAAATTCTGGAAGTTATTAAGCCCATGGCTCGTGCTTTTTAAGGAAGGAGCACCATGTATTCCTATGTCACAATATTTTGATAATTACATTTCAACATAACTCCTTTCTTTTAGAATCTATTTTATGCGTTTAAAAACTTTATCCTGATATAAGGGACTTTACCAGGCTGCTGGCGAGGTCCGTGGGCCCCAGGAGGTTCTTCCCCAGCACCCGTCTCCTTCCTTGCCAAGGGACTTGCAGGCCGTGTAGCAGGAGAGTGGGCATCTCCGTGACCCTGTCTCCCTCTTGCAGCTGAACTCCTTCGAGCAGCTGTGCATCAACTACACCAACGAGAAGCTGCAGCAGCTCTTCAACCACACCATGTTCATCCTGGAACAGGAGGAATACCAGCGCGAGGGCATCGAGTGGAACTTCATCGACTTCGGCCTCGACCTGCAGCCCTGCATTGACCTCATCGAGAAGCCAGTAAGAGCCATACCTGCGGGGGGGCTTCACCCCCGCCCTCTTCGCTCTGCCCTCCTGGGGCTGGGACTACCCAGAATTCTGACATGAAACGATTTGCTTTTGCGATGAGTTTTTTTTTCATCAGTTGCATTTTCTAACAAACGAGAACCCATGTGGCTCCCAGGCCTGTCAGCCAGTCCCCACGATGTCCGAGTCTCTGCTCTCTTGTTTTATAAACTCAGTGTACAGAAGGCTCTTGGGGCTCTGGGGTGCTTCCTCTTCCTCGGGAGGCTTGTCCTAAGTGTCACCTGTCACCATGGAGCTGTGCGGACATGGAGGGCGGGAGAGGGGATGCGGAGGGACTCAGGGGCCGGGGCATCTGCTGGGGGCAGCCTCTGGACGTGGGCCGGGGGTCTGCTTGGCCCATCAAGCCCGCCAAGGGGTTTCCAGTGCACTCATTGGAGAACCCTTCCGATGCATCATTAACCCTTCTGATGCAGCTGTAGCTAGACCCCGGAAGTTTCTTTTGAGCTAGAGCTCTTAAATTGAGTGCTTTCGGCGGTGCTTCTGCTTCTTCTGTTTTTTTTTTCCTCCCTGCGGGGAAGCACTGCCTACCTTCTGGAGAGATTCTGGGCTTTGGCTTCTTACGAGGGCAGGAATGGGTGGGTTTCCAGGTCGAGCTCACCTGTGCGACGCTGTGCTTCCTCCAGGCAGGCCCCCCAGGCATCCTGGCCCTGCTGGACGAGGAGTGCTGGTTTCCCAAAGCCACGGACAAGAGTTTCGTGGAGAAGGTGGTGCAGGAGCAGGGCACCCACCCCAAGTTCCAGAAGCCCAAGCAGCTGAAGGACAAAGCTGATTTCTGCATCATCCACTACGCTGGCAAGGTGAGGAGCACACGCACAGGAAGGTGTCGGCCGGACCTTTGTAGGAGACTTGGAGGCGATTCTAAGACCGGGATCCCTGAGGTGTGGGGCGGGGCGCAGTATCTTTGTCCCGTGACTCGTCCGATAATGTGCCTGGAACCTTCAGTGTTCACGGGACTCCCCCACCTTGCCGAGCACCATCACATGTTCCATTTTGTTAGAAGCTTGCGGCAATCCTGTAAGGTGCTCAGGCTGGTGTCCTGTTGTGTATTATCATTAGGTGCATCTTCCAGGTGTGGAAATGAGATTTGTGGTAAAGGCGCAGGCTGTGGAATCTGTATTAGAGCTCTGCCCCTGTGTGACTTTGGGCTGGTTACCTCACTTCTCTGAGCCTTGGTTGATTCACATGGAAAGTGGGGATGACCACCACTGAACTGGGTAACATGGATTAAAGGAGCTTGTGAGCCCAGAGTCGGCAGTCAGTGCTCTGGGGCAGGGCCTCTCAGCCTCCACACTGCCCATCGGGGGCCGGGTCAGTCTTTGTGGTCGGGGCCCGTCCTGTGTGTTGTAGGATGTTTAGCAGCATCCCTGGCTTCTCCCCACCAGAGGTCAGCAGCGCCCTCCCCACTTGCCAAACCAGAAATGTCTCCAGACATCCCAGAACATCTGCCACATGGGGGTGGCACAGTCCTCCGGGTGAGAGCCACACCCTAGATGATGGCTTTGTTATTGCCAAGGCCACCGGCCAGTAAGTGGCAGAACTGCCTTCACACCAGCTGGAACACATCCTCCAGCTGGCTTGTTCCTGGGGCTTGAACCTAACTGAACAGGGATGTCCTGAGTCTGCAGGGGTCCGTGCTTAGACTAAAGCTGGGTTTTCTCAGCAAGTTGTGTTGCTTGCATGGAGTATCTAACTATTGGTTACACTTGGGTGTGTGATGAGATTTATTTATTTATTTTGGGGGGCTGTGCCGTGCGGCTTGTGGGATCTTAATTCTCCAACCAGGGATCGAACCCGGGCCCACAGCAGTGAAAGTGCTGAGTCCTAACCACTGGACCGCCAGGGAATTCCCACAAACTCCCTGTTTAAAAAACCTCTGTTTTCTCGTCACCTAAGGTAATGGCGCCTAAAGCCCCATTTCCACTTCCACCCCTGTTAGAAATGTAGGAGGGCTTTTGTTGCACTGTTGTCTGTGATGCAGAAACTGGGTACACCCAAAAGCCCACGAGGGGCCTGAACGGTGAAACTGACCGTGCGCATCCTCGCCTGGGCTGCACTACAGCAGCTAAAAGGACAAGGATGCTGCCTGTGCCCAGGGGGACAGATGGCTGAGACACTCGGCTCCAGGGTTTGTCGTCTCCCAGGAGGTAACTCTGCCCCTAGGGAGAAAGAAGCCACCATCCTGTACCTTGTCATCAATAGCAGTGCGTGTGCTGTCGAAAGGGGCCAGGAGGGGACCACAGGCTGAGAGCGGTGGTTACTGCTGTGTGGTTTAGGACGGGGGTTGCAGCGGCTTCCCGCTCTATTTGTATTGTTAGAATATTATATATATATATATATATATATATATATATATATATATATATATATATATTTATATTTATATTTATATTTATATAAAATATATGATATATAATGTTGTACTACTCTTGTTATTAAGGACATATTTCAAAAAAGATAAGAATAGGGGGCTTCCCTGGTGGCACAGTGGTTAAGAATCCGCCTGCCAATGCAGGGAACACAGGTTCGAGCCCTGGTCTGGGAAGATCCCACATGCCGCCGAGCAGCTAAGCCCATGCGCCACAACTACTGAGCCTGCGCTCTAGAGCCCGGGAGCCACAACTACTGAGCCCACGTGCTGCACCTACTGAAGCCTGCTCACCTAGAGCCCGTGCTTCACAACAAGAGAAGCCACCGCGGGCTTCCCTGGTGGCGCAGTGGTTGAGAGTCCGCCTGCCGATGCAGTGGACACGGGTTCGTGCCCCGGTCTGGGAAGATTCCACATGCCGCGGAGTGGCTGGGCCCGTGAGCCATGGCCGCTGAGCCTGCGCGTCCAGGGCCTGTGGTCCGCGATGGGAGAGGCCACAACAGTGAGAGGCCCGCGTACCGATTAAAAAAAAAAAAAAAAGAGAGAAGCCACTGCAGTGAGAAGCTGGTGCGCCGCAACTAGAGAAAGCCCGCGCGCAGCAATGAAGACCCACCTCAGCCAAAAATAAAATAATTTAAAAAAACAAAGATAAGAATAACGCATATCCAGGAAAATCTGGGTATCCTGAAATGACAAAGAAAAAGTAAAAATTACTTGCCTGTTACTAAAAAGAAATATTACCACATTTTGGTTAATGTCCTTTCAGGATTTTTTCTTTATGTTCATGTTACCTTAAAAAAATTAAAAACAGAATATTCCGTGGTGTAACTATAACCATTTGCTTGGGGTTCGCGTGGCTTAAATGTTTTGCTTTCTGCGTGACTCCGCAGCGAACATCTCACGGAGGCCTCCGCCCTGGCCACTCATCATTTCCTTCTTGGGGATGCAAACACCAGGTCGAGGGTTCACGGTTTTTAATGTTTCCGCCTGTGGGGTCGGCTGGTCATCGGAGAGGCTGCACGCGCCGATGTCCCCCAAGCAGCCCATGACCTGGGGTCCCTTCTTGCAGGTGGATTACAAAGCTGACGAGTGGCTGATGAAGAATATGGACCCGCTGAACGACAACATCGCCACACTGCTGCACCAGTCCTCCGACAAGTTCGTCTCGGAGCTGTGGAAGGATGGTACGCCCTTGGCCCTCACCCCGCCTCCCGGTGCCCCCAGCCGGGCCTCTTCCCTCCACGGCAGCGGGCCGAGCCTGGGATGTGGACCGGTGGGTTTGTGGCCGCTTAGCACCCGGGAGCCTGGGCTCCTCCAACCCTTACGGTCGCCCCGTCCTTGAGCCCCGAGCATCCTTGAACATGCTGCGCAGCCACTTGCCCTTGGGCAGAGGCTTGCCTAGGCTCCGCGGCCACAGACAGGCCCTTTCTAGCGCGGCGGGGTGGGGGGGTGCGTGATGGCCCGGCGCCCAGGTTCCTGTCCCACTCCTTACTGCCTCCCTGCCTCTCCCCGGTAGCTGGTAGCTCTGGAAGTCGTTCTTTTCCTTGTCTCTGCTGGTCTCTCCTCCCTTCTGCCTGGGCTTTGCTTTAACCTCTCTGTTGCAGAGATGCAGAGCCCCCAGAGAACCTATTTCTATCAGCGCTTTCCTACCCTCCTCCTCCTAGAACCAGGTGACTGGCTGCCCGGTGCGGCGTCCGTCCGTGTGTGGTGCATCCAGGGCTGCATGACGAGCGCTTCTGCTGAGCTTTCTCTGCCATGGCTGCTGCTGCCCGACTGTGCCCCTTCCTTGGTCTCGGCCTTGGGCTTGTGGGGAGGCCCCTTCCCCCTCCCCATCGCCTCCAGGCCTCCAGTGGAAAACCAGGCACATCAGGGCCGTGTTTTGATGTTGACACTAATTGTTAGATCTTAAAAGGAAAAAAAAAATCATTTTACAATCTATATCCCCTTCAGAACTCCCACTCGTGAAGGCGGCGTCTCATTGATTGGATGGCTGCTGTGTCTCAGCACGAGGTGCTGTGCGCACTGCTGTTATGTGTTCGTGTGTCTGTGCGTGCGTGCACCTGTGTGTGTACGCAGCAGTCACCTGCTCCTCCTGGGCCAGGCCTTCCGGGGGCAGGGCACACTTACATGAAACGGCGAGTTGTTACGGGGCATGTTTGACCTCACACTGGGCAACCTGAGTGGCCGTCACAAGCCACCCACTCCCAGGACACCTTTGGTGACCAGAGGGGCCCTGCGGTGGCTGCGTGAGGTCCAGATGCGTCCCGTTTTAATTGAGGGGGTTCATCGGGTCCATCTTCACTCCCGGCTTCCCTCTTGAGCAACTGTCCTTTGTGTTGCCTTCAAAAAACAAAAGAGATCTGGCCACAGAGGAATAGGAAACCGACTTTGTCACAGAATTCTTAACTTTTGAAGCCAGCAGTGGAAGCTTTCAAATTTAACATTGGCTCTCGCTTAAGACTGGCCTCAAATCGCCAGCCACTTAGGTTGGGTTTGTTCATTGTTTTCTTTTCTCCTGGGAGGGAGCAGTTCATTTCATTGTTCTGGGTGGGAGCCACGGTGATGAGGGCTTCTCCCTCGGAGGGTGGGCTTAGATGATAAAGACCCCTGAGCTTGGAGGCCAAGGGAGACAAGAGGGAGAAGGGGTCGTCACTGGCAGAAGTGGTTATCTGGAACTCTCTGCTCCGACACCATTCCTGCTGCGCTAGGTCCCTGATGCAGAGAGCCCTGCGTGGGGCCGTTGCAGACAGAGAGTCCTGCAGGCGATGGCAGAGTAGCTTTAGAGCTCCTGCCTTCTGGCTCCTAGCCCAGTGCTCTCGGGTAAAGGTCGGCGTGAATTCAGGGTGCTGAGTTTTTCATTTCATCTGGGATCCGAGGACTACAGGATTCCTGTAAGTCAAGTTGAACACCTCCTCAGAGCCAGGACAAGCTTGGCTCGCCACTCCAAAATGCGTTATTAGGTCTGTTTTGTTTTATTTTTTTCCCCCAGTTATTCTCATAGCAAAGGGTTGTTATTTACCAGCCATCATGGCACTCACCAAAAGGCTACACAGCTCCTATCAACTTATCTGAATCGCAGCTAGTGTGAAAGGGGATTCTGTTGGTTTTTTTTTTTTTTTTGGAGTATAATTGCTTTACAATGTTGTGTTAGTTTCTGCTGTACAATGAAGTGAATTAGCTCTATGTACACCTATGTGTCCTCTCTCCCACCCCCATCCTCCCCCCACAACACACACACATCCCCCCCATCTAGGTCATCACAGAGCACTGAGCTGAGCTTCCTGTGCTTTATGGGAGGTTCCCACTAGCTATCTGTTTTACACACAGTAGTGTATAAACGTCAATCCTAATCTCCCAGTATTAGCTCTGTCGTGTCTCTGGGTTAGGAGCTTTCCAGGATGGCTGAGATAAGTGCCGTGGATGTGGCGTTAGCCTTCACAGGTGCGCTGCTCCCCTCGGTGGCTCTGCACTCTT
>NW_006771408.1:486474-493201 GCF_000442215.2 Lipotes vexillifer
CTCTTTCCAAAGAGTGCTTCCCGCTTTCTGCTCCTTGCTCACAAGGCCACCTTCGCTCAACATTTGGAGATGACTTTAGCCTGCTGTGTAGGCTCCAAGTAGAAACAGTCTGCTGTTCCGTAGTCTCCTGTCTTTCTGTCCAGATTGTCTGCCTGTCTTTCCCACCCCTCCGCCCCACCTGGACCGCCGGGTACTCACATGCTTCTGCGTGCTCTCTGCAGTGGACCGCATCATTGGCCTGGACCAGGTGGCCGGCATGTCGGAGACGGCGCTGCCAGGGGCCTTCAAGACACGCAAGGGCATGTTCCGCACGGTGGGACAGCTGTACAAGGAGCAGCTGGTCAAGCTCATGGCCACGCTGAGGAACACCAACCCCAACTTTGTCCGCTGCATCATCCCCAACCACGAGAAGAAGGTGCGGCCCCTCGGGGGCGTGGCGCGGACCGGGCATGCGTGCGGGCCACCCCACCCTTGTCTGTCTCCCTGTGCAGAAACTGTCCCCCGCCACACACAGTGGCCTCGGTTAAGTTCCCCGGCGGGGTGGCTCAGGCACCCTTAGGGGATAAGCTGCCTTCGTAGCCTGTGTTTCTGCCTCTCCCGGACCTGGAGCACATAATTAACTGGGCTGTCAAAACCTGTGGGCGGCAGCGACTCCCAACTCCCTTGGGGGCTTTTGCCCTGTTTCATGCAGAGGGGGCTGCCCCTCTCTCCATCAATTCCTGGGCGCAGAAGTAAGAGCAGGTGCGTGTATTTTCCTCCCTAGGCTGGTAAGCTGGACCCCCATCTGGTGCTGGACCAGCTGCGCTGCAACGGGGTTCTCGAGGGCATCCGAATCTGCCGCCAGGGCTTCCCCAACCGCGTGGTCTTCCAGGAGTTCCGGCAGAGGTGAGCAGGGCCCAGGGCCGGCTGCATCCCAGCAGGAGCCTCCGGTAGGGGAGCCGTTTCCTCGTCCACGTTGAGTTGAGTTCCGGCTGCCTCCTCACACGGTTCTCTGTGCCACCGTCTACGTGAGGAGGGATTTCTCTGTTTTGTTTCTGAAACAAAAGTTATCTCGTTGGCTTTCACCCCAGTCACTTTGGGAGGCTGGCGCTGTTTGCTACAGTTAGAGGAGCTCTGAAAAGAAATTAAAGGAGGATCAGCTGGAGCCTTGGGTATTAAAGGAACTTGATGGAAATGGAAGTCTGCTGTGTGTGCAGAGGGGGACGGTAGTGACACCGGCTTCTTTGCTTAATGAGTGTGTTTAGTGCCATTCGCTGTCTTGATGCAGCCCTGAGTTTAATTTCTTGGACCACCCCGTTGATTGGTGGTTCCCTGCAGCATCTCAGTGAAGAGGTGGGCATGGCCTTCTGGGGTTACAGACACGGATGCTGGGTGATTAGCAGTTAGTAAGCCCACTGCAAAACTCACCCTTGAGTGAATGAAACAGCCCGACGTGAGTTTCCATTCGCTTTCTGGAAAGCACCAGGCCTTCCTCGTGCCATTTAGCCTAAGGAAAGAGCAGGGCGGGGTTCACCGAATGTCCCCTTTCCTTAGGAGGCTCTGTGGAAAGAATTCTACATCTGCTACACCACAGGGACGACCCTAATCTCTCACGTATATTCCAGGCCACATGGAATCCAAGCGAGGGCTAACCTGACCTGGCTGTCCTTTTCTTCCTCAGATACGAGATCCTGACACCAAATTCCATTCCTAAGGGCTTCATGGATGGGAAGCAGGCGTGTGTGCTCATGGTGAGTTGAGCTGCCGTCCCCGCCTCCTGTGTTGGGTGACCTGTGGCTGCTGGGCATCCATGTGGCCAGCGCCCCTGTGATTGGACGGGGTCCTTGGATCCGTTGGCACCGTGCTCCCTTGTTCCTCCAACAAGCCAGTTCTGACTCTGCCAGGTGCCCTGAGTGGCAGCCCCCTTAGCCCTTGGTGGGGTCAGGATAGCATGTGGGAGCCGGGTCGGGGGGAGGAGGCCAGAGCCGCAGCGTGGCAAGGCTGTGGTGTGAGACGGCCTCTTCCTTTTGGGCACATTCTGGTTCTTTCTTGCACACGTCTTCTCCGATCTTTGCGTGCAGTGTGGTCGGCGGGGCAGCTCGCCACCGGGGCGCCACGACCAGCCCAAAGCCACCAGTGTCTGAGTTTCTGGACCTTTCCTCTCTTTCCCCCAGCTCTGAACCAGTGCCTGATGGGCAGTGGGCACTGGATTCTGCATAGTGAATGAAGGCCCTGTGGTGACCCAGTGGCCGCGCTGAGGCTGTACCCACTCAGTCGTTTTTCCGCTTTGCAGGCAGGCGTCCCGCTGGGCCTGACGTGTCCAGAGTCAGTAGCCAGCACCTCCTGCTTGCTTTACTTCATGTTCTTTCCAAAGAGTCAGCAGAGGACGGGCTGGGCTTGGGGGTGGGGGAGGAAAGAGAAAAGGGAAGAAAAATTCAACACCTGCTCTGTGCAAAGCAGCACATTAAGGGACAGGGAGATGGGGGCTAGAAAAGGAGGGAGAAGACACAGCTCCCTGCTCTCCGATGCTTGTCACCTGGCAGAGAGGAGGCGTGAAGGATGGAGGGTGTGCCTCCAGCTCGTGTCTGGGCCGCTGTTTCTCCGGAGACTGAGTTAGCTGCTGGCCAGTGAGGGGTGTCCCCACTTCTGGCATAAGCAGGTCCCCTCCGTCCAGCCCTGCAGGGAAGATGGGCAGCTTGGGCTCTTCGTGCCGGGAGGGAGGTGGGGCGCGTGGCCGGGGGATGCCCACAGTGGCTCCACCTGCCCTGGGCTTCCCTTTTCACAGGGCCTCTTCCGGGCCTGCCGGGTCGTTCATGGACACCAAGGCCCCCAGATCCCACTTACCCTATTCAAAGCTCTGCCTCTTGGAGCTTGTTCTAAATCTCTTCTCTCCCAGGTAGACAGTTGGACAGACAGACCCTTGCCAGTGGGCTTAGTAAAAGAGCCTTGTTACTGTACCAAAACAGCCCGGTAATGGTAATGACGGCTAAAGCCCATTTGGCACTGGTCACACGCTTGACCCTGTGCTTAGTGCCTTCTGTGCATTCTCTTGTTTGACTCCCACGGCTCTCCTAGAAAGGAGGTGCTATTATTTGCTTTGTTTGTTAACTTTTCTTTTAATTAAAGAAACCGTTATTCCCATTTTACAGCTGAGGAAATATGGGCTCACGGAGGTTAAGGCCTAGGGTCATCTAGTTAGTATTTGATCCTGGCCTGAGCTGGAGTCTGTGCTGGGCTTGGACAGAACAGTGATGCTTGGCCACCTCTGCTTGGAGGGAGACCTGACTGGGCATTTGTAGAGCGTGACTGCAGTGTGCGGGGTGGCACAGAGAAGGAAGAAGAGACCTCCAGGGTCCCTTCAGGGCCGAGATTCTGTGCTTCTCTGCAAGTCTGACTCGTTACCTGCCCCATGCCGGCCCCCACCTGCCTGCTCCCCAGCGTGCCCCCAGCCGCGCTTTCCCTGCACCAGGAGAAGGCTGCCCGCAGAGCAGGACTGACCCAGGCTCCAGGCGCCCCCGCCCCCCGTCCTTGGCCTTGCTCCAGGACTCCACAGGGGTGGCAAGGGGTAAGTGGCCAACTCTCCTCTGTCTAGATCAAAGCCCTGGAGCTCGACAGCAACCTGTACCGCATCGGCCAGAGCAAGGTCTTCTTCCGGGCCGGCGTGCTGGCTCACCTGGAGGAGGAACGGGACCTGAAGATCACGGACGTCATCATCGGCTTCCAGGCCTGCTGCAGGGGCTACCTGGCCAGAAAGTGAGTCCTGGGACGCCCACCCCACCCAGCCTGCCCCGCGCTCGGGCCCTCCCAGCTCTCCTGTAGCGGAGGACACTGAGGAAGCGGTGGCCTGGGCGCCCTAATGCCAGTCAGGTGTCGCCCGGGGAGGCCCCTGTGGCCTTCCCTGCCCCCCTACTTCCTGGATTTCTGCCTGAGGTTTAAAGTGAGCTGGTGGGAGGGGTGACTGTGCTTGGATTTGCTCGTCACAGAAGCTCCTGCCACCGCTATTCCTTCCTGTGTTCCTCGTGTAAGGATGGCACCCAGAGCCGGCTGTCCCCAGAGGACGCCATGCTCCCAGAGGAGGAGGCCATCCTTGAGTCCCGAGCAGCGCCTGTGGGGGTCAGGGGCTGACTTGCTGCAGGAAGGTGGGTGGGGCAGCTGCACATCTGTCCCCTGAGCCCTCCGTGTCTGTGCTCAGGGGTGTCTGTTCCAGCCTGAGATCTGAGCGCTGGGGGACACAGCATGAGTTTGTGGAGTTTGGACAAATGGACCCGTGTAGGATATCAGCTGCTGACGTTCTCCCTCTAAACCAAAGCCACAAGATTGTGGGTGGCACCAGGGTGGGGAGCTGTAGTCGATAGATGGATTTGATGACCAGGGCTCACACTTGACTCGGATCTGTGGTGACCTCGGCCCCAGGCACCCTCTGTGAGGTCACCCACAGGATTCAACCCGAAGCCGACCTTCCCGCCACGTCTGTTTCGTGGTGCCCCCGGCAGGGGTCGGTCCCTCCGGAAAAGCCTCCACAAGTGAGGTCAGGACTGTCGGGAGGGAGGTGTGCCATCCCCCACCTGGAGGACTGACTGTGACCCTCGCCCCCACAGGGCCTTCGCCAAGAGGCAGCAGCAGCTGACGGCCATGAAAGTCCTACAGAGGAACTGTGCCGCCTACCTCAAGCTGCGCAACTGGCAGTGGTGGCGACTCTTCACCAAGGTGGGTCTGCAAGGCCCTCCGCGCAACACGGGGGACGAGCAGGCCTCACATTGGCCTCCTGCGGGGCTCAGGCCCTGGGGCTGGCACTCGGCCTTTGCGTCCCTGTGCCCAGCACAGGAGCCCTGGATGATCCTGCCCATGGAGTCTAGAGGGGTGTGAGCCGGGGCATGTGTCCGGCGTGGACGGCCGCGGTGCTATCAGGCTGGGCTAGGGCGGCTCCTGGGATGTCAGGGCCCAGCCCGCCCACCACGGCTCCACGTGAAGACAGAGCTGCCCACCCAGAAACCACGGGCAGGTCAGAATCTGCACCCGCTGGATGGGTCCTCCCTAGCCTTTACAAAAAATGCGTTAATTAGTAAAGTTGTTCAGGCTGCTTTTGTTTATGGTAAGTAATCTGTGGTAATTGCGAAAAGTTAGACTAACCAAAAGGGTAAACAAGAAAATAAAAATTCACCTATAATCCCTTCATCCTTGTGCCAGCGTCGATATTGAATAGATGTTTCCATGTTTAGTCTGCTTTAAAAAAATTTTTTTTTCACTCTCGGTAAATCTCTGCTGTGTAAACCACACACGTTCTTACGTAGCTGAACTTTGACTTGTATAAACAGTCATGTACTTTGCATTTAAAATTCCTTCATGAGCATCATTTTTTTTTTTTTTTTTTTTTTTTTTTTTTTTTTTGTTTTGGGGGGGACATGACACAGATTCTTCCAGACTTTCGTCTCCTGCATCGGCAGGCGGACCCTCAAGCACTGCGCCACCAGGGAAGTCCATGAGCATCATTTTTAAAAAGTCAGCACACTGTTCCCTAGAGATGTTTCATAATTTATCTATTTTTCCAGCAGTGGATGTTTATCTCTGTCTGAATTTTTCACTGTTATAAACAACGACGTCCTGAACATCTTCATGCACACATAGGCGTAGTTTCCCCGAAACGTAATTAGTGGGTCAGAGGCCTATGGCACGCAGTACCAAATTGATTTCCAGAAAGATTGTACCCATTTGCACCTCCTCTGCCCTGCGTCCTACCTGCCCCTCGCTCTCATGAGCTTGCGCTTCCACAGGTGAGGGGAAAGCCCCACGGCTCTCAGCCTGGACAGGCATCTTCCCCTGATCACGTTCCCTCCTCAATCTCCTCTCCTAGGTCAAGCCGCTGCTGCAGGTGAGCCGGCAGGAGGAGGAGATGATGGCCAAGGAGGAGGAGCTGGTGAAGGTGCGGGAGAAGCAGCTGGCCGCTGAGAGCAGGCTCTCGGAGATGGAGACCCTCCAGTCCCAGGTGGGTGTCTGCAGGCTCTGCCCAGGCAGTGCTGCCACCTGCTGGCAACCAGTAGGCGAGGCATGCCTGGTTAATTTCTCTGCAGACCCTGTTCGGGGTTTCGTGATGTAGGAAGGCTACCGCATGGGATGGGAAGCTCATGAGTGTTGGGTTCAAGGCCCAGCCCCTCTCTGAGCCTGTTTCCTCGGGATCTTGATGTACAGCTCACGGAGCAGTGGTGAGGGACGGTGGACGTGATGTTTAAACATGCGGGGCAGTTTAAGCGTCCTGAGATGGAAGCTGCTGTCATCAACAGGGCTCTCCCTGCAGGAGCCTGCACTGGAGACCAGTTCTCCTGTGGGTACAAGTGGCCCGAGGCGGCCGTAAGAGCTCACATTTCCCACGTGTTCTCGCAGCTCATGGCTGAGAAGTTGCAGCTGCAGGAGCAGCTCCAGGCAGAAACGGAACTGTGTGCCGAGGCCGAGGAGCTCCGGGCCCGCCTGACCGCCAAGAAGCAGGAGCTGGAAGAGATCTGCCATGACCTGGAGGCCAGGGTGGAGGAGGAGGAAGACCGCTGCCAGCACCTGCAGGCTGAGAAGAGGAAGATGCAGCAGAACATCCAGGTGCCTGGAGGATGGGGCAGGGCCGGACCCCAGGCATGGGGCGGGGGGGTGGGCTGTGTGGGGAGCAGGGGTGCCACGAGTGCCATGGGAGGACAGCCTTTGTCCCGGGGGCAGCCTTGGAGACGTGTTCTCTTTGGGGCTTTTTTTTTTTTTTTTTTTTTTT
>NW_006771408.1:493211-494394 GCF_000442215.2 Lipotes vexillifer
TTTTTACGGCCGTGCCGCGCGGCTTGTGGGATCTTAGTTCCCTGACCGGGGATTGAACCCGGACCCATCGGCAGTGAGAGCTCGGAGTCTGAACCACTGGAGCACCTGGGAATTCCCTGGGTGGTTATTTCTGACGTGTCAGGTGCCTGTTAACGCCGCCCCACTGAGCGTCGAAGCCAATTTAATTCCCCTCCTCCGTCCTGGCTCTGGCTGGTCTGAGGAGCGGAGGGCAGATGCTTGCTGGACGAGGCCCCTCGGAACACGTGACCCCGTGACTGGACTGGGGTTCTTGTCCCCGCACCCCGGTTTTAAATACATGACCACACACGTGGGGGCCGGGCCGCATCCAAGTTGCTCAGGCGCCGCCCCGGCTTCCCGTTAGGAGCTGGAGGAACAGCTGGAGGAAGAGGAGAGCGCCCGGCAGAAGCTTCAGCTTGAGAAGGTGACCACTGAGGCCAAGCTGAAGAAGCTGGAGGAGGGCCAGATCATCCTGGAGGACCAGAACTGCAAGCTGGCCAAGGTGGGGCGGCAGCCCGGCAGCCGGGGCACGGGGGCGAGCGGCTGGGGCAGCGGCTCCAGGCTCGGGGCTGCGGCTGGGTCCCTGTCAGCGTCCGCCTGGCGCCAGCTGGGAATCGGGTTAGAGGAGAAGGAGGGACAAGGTCAGGATGCTGACCTCCATCTCCAGAGGATGCGGGTGGCCAGGTGGACAGGGCAGGACGGCTGCCCGGGACCCCGTGATGTGGGGAGTTAACGCTGGCTGTGTGGCCGCCACTGTGGGATTAGGACTCCATTGGTGGCCACACAAAGCAGACAGTGAGAAGGGCGGGGGCACTCTGGGGGGGGGGGGGAAGGGGGGGGTTGGAGGCATGCAGAAGGTGGCGCCATCCCGCCTGCCCTGAATTCCCTCGCTGACCCTCACTGTCACCTGGCGGCTCTTCTCACCTGAGCAGAAAGGGGTGACGCAGGCCCAGGAAGGGCTCGGGCACCCCCTTTTTGGGTCCCAAGGAGGCTTACCCAGCTATTGCAGGGGAGCTAGTGACCTCTCAGAGGGACTCCTTTGACCTAGGAAATCCTGATGAACTTGACCAGGTGTTTAAGGCCCCGCCCCACCATTCAGTCCTCAATGTCTGGGTGAGCCGTGCCTTGAGGAGAGCTGGCGTGTTCCGCGCTCAACTGGCTTTAA
>NW_006771408.1:496101-507619 GCF_000442215.2 Lipotes vexillifer
GGAAGGGGGAGGTTGGAGGCATGCAGAAGGTGGCGCCATCCCGCCTGCCCTGAATTCCCTCGCTGACCCTCACTGTCACCTGGCGGCTCTTCTCACCTGAGCAGAAAGGGGTGACGCAGGCCCAGGAAGGGCTCGGGCACCCCCTTTTTGGGTCCCAAGGAGGCTTACCCAGCTATTGCAGGGGAGCTAGTGACCTCTCAGAGGGACTCCTTTGACCTAGGAAATCCTGATGAACTTGACCAGGTGTTTAAGGCCCCGCCCCACCATTCAGTCCTCAATGTCTGGGTGAGCCGTGCCTTGAGGAGAGCTGGCGTGTTCCGCGCTCAACTGGCTTTAAGCTCTGACCCGCCCTCGCCCCCCAGGAGAAGAAGCTTCTGGAAGACAGAATAGCCGAGTTCACCACCAACCTCACGGAGGAAGAGGAGAAGTCCAAGAGCCTGGCCAAGCTCAGGAACAAGCACGAGGCCATGATCACCGACCTGGAGGGTAAGCGGGTGGCGGCAGGAACGGTCGGACTCGGGGTCGCTGGAGTGTCCCCTGCTCGGGGGCCCAGCCCGGGCCTCGCTGCCGGGAGCCGGAGTGCCGGCCGGGTCTCCCACTCGCTCTGTGCAGGCGAGGCTGGGGTCCGTGGTATCCGGCCGCTGCCCTCGAGATATGGGGGTCAGCGCCCGCTCCCTGTGGAGTCTGGACCTCCAGGCACGGGTTGGGAGGGGCGCTCCCCCAAGTGACGAGTGTTGAGAATCGAGCTCTGGCGTTTCTCTCGGTGTCGCGCACCATGCGTTTCACAAGCTTCTGAGACTTCCTAGGAGCTTCTAGGTTTGACTGCGACTCTGCCACTTACTAGCTGTGTCATCTTGTACCTATTAGTCTCCGTGAGCTTGAGTTTCTCTTACCTCTAAGGGGACACAGCAAAAGGGTGAGTGCGAGGAATGAACTAAATAGTGCGCATGGACATGCTGTGTGTGTGGTAAGATGCCGGGCAGGTATCGCGAGAGGCCATTGCTTCACGTGGGGCAGGGAGACAAATCATGCCTCCATCTCCCTGTGCCCTGGGATCCGTGGTGGCTAGGAGGATGGCACAAGCCCAGGTCTGTGCTGTCTGGGGACCCCTTGTCCCCCTGCCCCTTGAGAGGAGTGGAACAGGGGGCAAGGGGAGCCCAGACCACTGGCGGGGGGTGGGGGTCGCTCTGAGCTCCAGCCAGAAACCGCTGCTCCCTCTGGGGAGACGTGGGGCAGCCCGGTGCGCAGGACGGTTGTCAGTGCCCAGTGGACGTAGGGCTGAAACCATCTAGGCTGGTCGCTAGGAGAATTTTCCCAGCTTGGTTTCTTGGCCCCTCCTGGGTTAAGGTGTTCAGGCCATCAAGGGGAAGAGACGTCCTGACACAGAGATCTCTTCACCTGGGAATAGTCTGAAAGACTCCATCATCCAGGAGATATTGGAGCAGCAGGCCAGCTGGATTGGCAGACGTGAAAGTTTGACACTAACAAGCGTTGCCAAAGATGTAGAACAGTCAGAACACACACACGCTGCCAGTGGGAGTATAAATTGGTAGACAGTTTCAGGGAACAATCTGCCAGTGCCTAGTGAGGTTGAAGCTTTGCCTGCAACCCATCCCTCTTGTCCGTGTGCGTTGGGAGTCATGGGCAAGAACGCTCACAGCATCGTGGCTCAGGAGGGCACACAGCTGTAGGCTGTGCCCATCTATCCTACCAGTGCTCATCAGCTGTAGGATAGACAGATGAGTTGTGGTGTGTTCACATGGTGGCATACACAGACAGAAGTCCAAATGGATCGATTACAGTGACACTTGAGTTGCTAAATCTCAAGATTTTAATGTTGAGCGACAAAGGTAAGATGAGGAATAAGAGTCGCCAGCCCTTACTGCGCACAGTCTATGGGCAGGCACGGTTCCAGGTGCTTTCAGATACCAACACATTTGAGCCTCCCAACAGCCTAAGGAAGTAGCTTGTCTTATAGCCTTACTACTCAGATGAGGCACAGAAAGGTAAAGACATCACCTAGGTGATGTCATAACAGGAGTTGTAAAGCCCATTGGACTCTGGCCCCGCTGTACCATCTCCATAGAATTCATATAGGACAGATCCCTAATGTAAGTTCAGATTCGTGCAAGACTAAATGTTATAATTTTTAGGGAGGCAGACATGGTGGCGCCTCAAAGGGAAATGAGGGAACTGTAAACATGAACTTTGGGGGAATAGTTCCCTTGGTGGGAAGGGTCAGTGGGTGGGGTTGGAGAGACAAGGACTTGGAAGCTCATGGTGACGTTCTTTCCCTTCATCCAGGAGTTGGGTACGAGTGTGAATCATGATCATTTAAACAGCACGGATGTTTTGTAACAAATATTTGGCATTGTATGTAAGATTTGAAGACAAAGACGGATCTGTAGCCACTGAGGGGTCCGTTCGCATGTCTCCCTTCTTCCTTTAAGAGCGCCTGCGAAGAGAGGAAAAGCAGCGTCAGGAGCTGGAGAAGACCCGCCGGAAGCTCGAGGGAGACTCCACGGACCTCAGTGACCAGATCGCCGAGCTGCAGGCTCAGATTGCTGAGCTCAAGGTGCAGCTGGCCAAGAAAGAGGAGGAGCTCCAGGCTGCCCTGGCCAGGTGAGGGCCAGAGCATCAGCCGGTGGTGCCCACACTCTCAGCGTGCTCCCTGCTGTGGTTCTCGGTGCATCAGTGAACTGTGGGCACGCGCTCTGCTGTTGTCTTGGAAGCCAATTAATGACAAAACATTTTCTATTCACTGAAAGCGCAGTCTGAGGCTTCTCTGTCATCTGTAATCCCCCCAAAATTCATGCACAACCCTAGTCATCCAATCATAGCAATTCTTTCCTTTCCTTTTTAAAATTTCATGGCTACAGGCATGCTTTTTAAAAATAGATTTTATTTTTCCAGGCATATGTAGATTCATAACAAAATTGAGCAGAAGTTACAGTGAATTCCCAAGTCCCCACGTGAGCAGCCTCCCTTATTAGCAACCTCCCCCGCAAGGGTGATAACATTTGTTAACAATTCATGAACGTGCACTGACACATCATTATCACCCAAAGTTGGAGCACATTTGTATTTCTACTTAGTTGCTGTAATCATGGACTGTAGCATTTTATTTCCTTTTTTTTTTTCAGTTAAAGATTTCTTTTTTTTTTTTTTTAATGTTCAAAGGACTGAGTCTTAATTTTGAAAATGAAATGATTCTTCTGTGAGGTTTTTGAATTCTCAAAGTGGAATAGCGCTAAGTCTTCTGGATGCGTCAGATGTTTTTGCTGAGAAGAGCTCCTAAGGGCCATGATTATGACTGCCAGAAGTGACTTTGGCTGCACCTCTCTGAAGCCTTTTCTGCAGACTCTGCTCTCCGTAGGTGACAGTGACCTCGTCCTGATGTTGTTGCTCTCTTTGGCAGAGTGGAAGAAGAAGCCGCCCAGAAGAACATGGCCCTAAAGAAGATCCGGGAGCTGGAATCTCAGATTTCTGAACTCCAAGAAGACCTGGAGTCTGAGCGTGCTGCCAGGAATAAAGCTGAGAAGCAGAAACGGGACCTCGGGGAAGAGCTGGAGGCTCTAAAAACAGAGTTGGAGGACACTCTGGATTCCACGGCTGCCCAGCAGGAGCTCAGGTGTGTCTTGGGACCGACTGCCCCAGTCACTGAGGGATAGGGGTGGTGGTGCAGGGAAGGGGAGGCTGTGGCCTGGGAGGGGTGGACCCCAAGTCTCTGCATACACACAGTGGCCTGTTGTCATGGAGCAGAGAGCTCGGAAGCTGAGGATTCCTCAGCGGCTTCTCCCTAGAGTAGAAGGAATTGGGGTGAGGCAAGGGTGGGCTTTAAAGCTGAAAGGCTACAGAAGCCTCTACAAAGTGTGACTGTGGGGAATTCCCTTGCAGTCCAGTGGTTAGGCCGCTGCGCTTCCACTGCAGGGGGCACGAGTTCGATCCCTGGTTGGGGAGCGAAGATCCTGCATGCTGCATGGTGCAGCCAAATAAATTAATTAATTAATCTGCTTATAACTCACTCCTGGCTTCTCGTATTTAGAATAAAATCCAATTCCTTACATAAAAGGCCTACGGTACATTAAAAAAAAAAAAAAAAAAAAAAAAGTGTGTCTGTGAGCCTGGGCTATAGAATGGATGACCACGGAGAGAGGCCAGCGGGCAGAAAGCTGCCTGGGGTAGCCAGTGCCCCTTGCCGGGTGCTCTCTGCTGCCACAGAAGAGCCCCAGGGCAGCATCGCTCCTGGATCCCTGGCCTCCCTCCTGAGGGCGTTTCTCTGTCCAGGTCCAAACGTGAACAGGAAGTGAACATTCTGAAGAAGACCCTTGAGGAGGAAGCAAAGACCCACGAGGCCCAGATCCAGGAGATGAGACAGAAGCACTCGCAGGCCGTGGAGGAGCTGGCAGAGCAGCTGGAGCAGACGAAGCGGGTGCGTGGGCCTCCCCAGGACTGGCTCCGTGAGGCTCTGCCACTGTCAGGGGGCCCTTGCGGACTCTAGGCGCCAGCCCCTCGTGGCTGTGTGACTTGGGGATATAGGTCCCTCTGTGCCTCAGTTTCCCCATCTGTAAGGGAGGCTGATGATAGCCCATCTCCTACAATTAATGTGAGAGTTGGAGTTGGTAACATGTGAGGCACTTAGATGGTAAGGGCTCGGTAAGTTGTTCAAGAATCATTTATTCTCATTATTATCTTGTTCATCAACCTGCCAGACCAGAAAATTTCATGGAATTGGAGCGACTCTGAAACTGAGTTTCAGAGGGCCGTCGGGGCCCCCTTTTCTGAAGCCCGTCCCTTCCCTAGAACACCCCCAACAGGTGGTCAGTTGGAGTCTTCGTAGGAGAACCCTGGGGATGTTGACCCCAGATGGTTTCTCGGCTGTGGCCGGGCAGTTCCTGAACAAGACCAGTCCTGCATCCGGTGGCCTCCAGCTCACAGCCACCCTTGATGGCAGCCTGAGAAGGCAGAGGCTCTTCCATACGGCAACCTGTACAATATTTCCAGAAACCTGCCTTGTCTACCTGTCTACCTTCAATTTCCACCTGGTTCTGGGCAGGTTGAAGCCTTGCCTGGTCCTTTAGCTGTTTTCACCCAAAGTGACTTTGCATTCACGCTGGGTCCGGTTTACCCTTGAACTTGCCCGTGATGCTGTGGCCGGCTCAGTACGGACTAGATTGGGATTGTCGTGTTTATTCTGTAAACTCGGCTTTTATGTTGTTTGGAAGAACATCACTGTGTTACTTTGAACATCAAATTTTCAAGAGGCTTTCCTGGAAGTCTACCTACGAACAGTTATAATTTCCGTCATCCTATAATAACAGCTAAAATCTTAACATCCGCAACGATGGCATCTTGCCCTTGGACGCTCCCTGAAGCCGGTGCAGGAGGCCGGGCAGGGATGGTGTGAGAGCTGGGGGAGCACACGTGCCGGGTGTCCAGCCCCAGCTGGGTGCTGAGTTCACATCAGGCCCAAGCCTTCCGAGTCTGGGACCCTTGCCAGCTCGTCAGCCCCCGGACTTGCCCCGTGTCGTTTTTGCTGCAAAGGCAGCCGATTCTGGGTCTGGATCCGCCGGATCTTCGATGATGTTAGAAAGACCAGCCTCACGTCACAGGTGCCCCCTTTCACGTCTTCGCTTTTCTCCCCGCTGCCAGGTGAAAGCCAACCTCGAGAAGACCAAGCAGACCCTGGAGAATGAGCGAGGGGAGCTGGCCAACGAGGTGAAGGTGCTGCTTCAGGGCAAGGGGGACTCCGAGCACAAGCGCAAGAAGGTGGAGGCCCAGCTTCAGGAGCTGCAGGTCAAGTTCACCGAGGGGGAGCGCGTGCGCACGGAGCTGGCCGACAAGGTCTCCAAGCTGCAGGTGAGGCCTCTGCCGGACCTCCTGGGTCCTGGCCCACATCGCCAGGGCTCCCGCTCTTCTCTCTCTCTCTCTCCCTCCCCCTCTCTCCTCCCTCCCTCCAATGGAAATGGCATCTTTGGGACATTTGGTCATAAAACCAGTCATTAAAGAAGAAAATCAGGTAGTTTTGGCTTAAAATAGTGAAACAAATTTCCTGAGGGTTTGACTTTCCCTCCCTCTCTCTGTCTCTGTCTCTCTCTCTCTGTCTCTCTCTCTCTCTCTCTCTCTCTGTCTCCGCAACCTGGCTCAATCTGCGAGGCCTCTGGGGTTCAGCCTGTGACTCAGGTCCAGCATGGCCAAGAGAGCCGAGGTAGGGCCCAAGCAGTCGTGGTCAAACTCACGGGGCTTTGTCTCCCATTCGTGCGCAGGTCGAGCTGGACAATGTGACGGGTCTTCTCACCCAGTCGGACAGCAAGTCCAGCAAGCTCACCAAGGACTTCTCCACTCTGGAGTCACAGTTGCAGGACACGCAGGTGAGGGCGGCAACGGGTCCCTGTGCCCGCACGGCATTAGCTGCCAGGCTTCTGGATCTTTGTCTCAGAGCATCCTCCCCTGCATCCGCGGGCTCTCTGCGTCCTCCCGGCTCCTTGCCAGCTCTCTGCTGGCTGCCCCCTGAATCCGAGGGACTGCTCCCCTCTTCCACCAAGGGTATGGGGACCGCGAGGCCCTGGCGCTGCGGGTCCTGAGCCCCTGCCCTCCTTGTTCTCGGAGTAGGAGCTCCTGCAGGAGGAGAACCGGCAGAAGCTGAGTCTGAGCACCAGGCTGAAGCAGGTGGAGGATGAGAAGAGCTCCTTAAAGGAGCAGCTGGAGGAGGAGGAGGAGGCCAAGCGGAACCTCGAGAAGCAGATCGCCACCCTCCACGCCCAGGTCTGGAGCTGGCTCCCCGCAAGACACCCCTGGGAACTGTGGGCTGGAGCCTGCAGGCTGGGGAGCTTCTGGCAGGGCGCCCCTCTGGACTCCAGGGCACAGCCCTGCCGCTGGGTCCACCCAGGCCTCCCCAAGCTGGACACCTTCCCCTGGGGGAAGCTCCTGCCCTCCCCAGACCAGGGCTCATGCCTGGGGTCCCCAAGGAGAATTTGGGAACCCATGAACTTGGGTGGAGGAGACGTACATCTTCGCTTCACCAATCTCCAGCTGGCCTCCGGCGTTTTCTTCTGTTATGAACGTAGGCAACAAGCCGTGGCCCTAGCAGTGCCGGTGGCCTGTTCAGTAGAAACCACCGGTCATCGTGTCCGAGCTGAGGGCAGGCTTTGGGAAGGTCATCGTGCTCCTAGCTACTCAGGAGCCTGCTATCTGCTGTGCTGATAAAGAAGCACGATGGTTACTGAATCACAGTCTTAAAACATACCCGACACCTGCACTTTTCTATATTGGTTTCTTGGTAATCCTGCGCATTCTGCTTTATGCGCGTTCAAACCTTGTTATGAGAAGGAGGTCGGAGTCTTCTCTAGACTCTGAAAGGGTCCGGGCCAAAGATAGACCAAGGGCCCTCTTCCGGATCCTGTCTTAGGACCTAAACGTGCCAGAAGATCTGCACCAGGTCGGGGAGGGTACAGGGTACCTGGATGGCGGTAGGGAGTGTGGGCACGGTGGCAGCTGTGTGTCCAGATGCGAGGAGGGGGCTGCGAGACGGACGCCTGCAGGCAGGGGGCACCAGGCTGCTGCCTCGGGGAGGGGAGGGGAGGAGGCGAGGCTTCCCACTCTAGGCCTCCGTCTGCGGCTGGTGCGGGTCACAACCGAGAGGCCTTCCCAAGCTGACCTGCGGTGTCCGCCTCCCCTGGGCTCCATGCGCTAGGCACCTGCCCTCTGCAGAAGCTCCATTTCCCTGGCCCCAGAGGGAGCGGGAAGTGGTTGGGGGAGCCGTCTCCGTAACTGGGTTGGCGCCCCATTCCTCCACTGGCGGGTGGCAGGCCGGCTCCCAGCTGTCCCAGGTGTGGCCACGTTACCCGAGCAGGTGCCGTGCTGGGTGCCTCCTTACCCCTTGCTCCCGCCCAGGTCACCGACATGAGGAAGAAGGTGGAGGACGGCGTGGGGTGCCTGGAGACGGCCGAGGAGGCCAAGAGGAAGCTCCAGAAGGACCTGGAGGGGCTGAGCCAGCGCTACGAGGAGAAGGCGGCCGCTTACGACAAGCTGGAGAAGACCAAGACGCGGCTGCAGCAGGAGCTGGACGACCTGCTCGTGGACCTGGACCACCAGCGGCAGAGTGTCTCCAACCTGGAGAAGAAGCAGAAGAAATTCGACCAGGTGGGTGTCGTCGGTGCTGCCACGGCCTCATGTCCTCCCCTCTGCAGACACCCTGCCTCGGGCCCAGCCCGGGAGGAGGCCCTGCTGGGCAGGCGTTCAGAGGGCCCTCCCGGATTCCAGCTCGTTGAGGCGCCTGGGAAGAAAGCGCTCAGAACTGGGTGTCTTCACAGGATAGGTTTGGGAGCAACTTTTCCCCTTTCTTGGTTTTTTATGTTTTCCAAATCTTCTCTAGTTAGAATGTTTCTTTATACGTTCGTAACTCTTGCTTGCTCCAGGAGATCTGAGGCAGCTTACCGAGACGCAGACAGTGGGGTGGGATAGGAAAATGGAATAAAGCAGGGGTCGGCAAACTGGCCGAGGGCGCCCACTGCCTGTTGTGGACAGAGGTATTGAGCACAGCTGTCACTACAGCTGCTTTTGTACTAACGTAGCAGTTACGCAAAGTGTGAAGTCACACGTGCAGTCTAAAGCGTTTCCCATCTGTGTCCCATTTAGGAAATAAGCCCATGGAATAAAGAGGTGCTGAAGCAAAGGGAAGGGGGAGGGGGGAAAATAAGAGGACACGGTCAGGGTGGGCCAGCGCAGGGAAAAGCTGCCTCACGTCCTTGGAGGGGGGCCACAAGGGATTTGCGCCTCTGAGCAGCCAGATTCACTTTCTTTTCAAGGTAAACACCAAGCAGTCATTCAGGAAAACCAGGGGCTTTCCGGGTCCCGAGGGTGAAATATTTACTTCCTGTGGGTTCTCCCGGAAGGGGCACTGAGTGTCATAAAGAACCTTGGTTACTAAGTAATAAAAGTTACACAGACTCCAATGGGTTGTGGCAGAGGCCATCTCCGCCTTCGTCTGCTTATGAGGACACGCTGCACGGCACGTGTCGCAATCGGAAGCAGCCGGCTCGCTGCTCTCCTTGGTCCCCCTCCCCCCAGTCCTGGCCCCTGGGACCCTCCTTCCCCAGGGAGTTCGGGCCCGGATGCTTTACCTGCCAGAGGCCAGCGGGCCCTGAGCTCTTTCTGAGAGCCGGTTGCTCGAGCCTCACGGTGCCCGCCTGTCTCCCAGCTCCTGGCCGAGGAGAAGACCATCTCTGCCAAGTACGCAGAGGAGCGCGACCGGGCAGAGGCCGAGGCCCGGGAGAAGGAGACCAAGGCGCTGTCTCTGGCCCGGGCGCTGGAGGAGGCCGTGGAGCAGAAGGCGGAGCTGGAGCGGCTCAACAAGCAGTTCCGCGCGGAGATGGAGGACCTCATGAGCTCCAAGGACGACGTTGGCAAGAGCGTGAGTCCCCGAGCCCACGGCCGGCACTGGGGCGGGGGTGTGCTGGGGAGGGAGATGGCCTCAGGACCCGAAGGATTAGGGGCTCACGGACACTGAGGCTGGGGGCCTGGCGGCCTCGTGCCCCTCTGCTCCTGACCGTGTCCCGTCGGCGGCAGGTGCACGAGCTGGAGAAGTCCAAGCGGGCCCTGGAGCAGCAGGTGGAGGAGATGAAGACCCAGCTCGAGGAGCTGGAGGACGAGCTGCAGGCCACTGAGGACGCCAAGCTGCGGCTGGAGGTGAACCTGCAGGCCATGAAGGCGCAGTTCGAGAGGGACCTGCAGGGCCGCGACGAGCAGAGCGAGGAGAAAAAGAAGCAGCTGGTCAGACAGGTGCGGACGGCCCTCCCGCTGCCCTGGGCAGAGGCGGGCAGGGAGCCCCGGTTCTGGGGGCTCCTTTCTCCTTCCACCGGCACTGGCGGAGTCCCCTGATTACGTCCTCCACGTCCTCACGTTCCAATCCTCTGCCTGGGGGTCAGTGGCCCCCTCTGCTAGGGTTTTATGGTCAGGAGTCCTCCCTGTCCCTGGACGCCCCGTGGACGCCCCGGGACCTGGACCAAGCCCACCCGGGCCGGGAGCTGAGGCAGGGTCTGTGGGTACGTCCGGCCTCCTGAGCCGTTGGCCTCTCCCCAGGTGCGGGAGATGGAAACTGAGCTGGAGGATGAGAGGAAGCAGCGCTCGATGGCCGTGGCCGCTCGGAAGAAGCTGGAGATGGACCTGAAGGACCTGGAGGCCCACATTGACTCGGCCAACAAGAACCGGGACGAAGCCGTCAAACAGCTGCGGAAGCTGCAGGTGAGCTCAGGCTGGATCAAACCAGATCCAGCTGCACACGGCAGCGCTGGGCTCAGCATGGGGCTGGGACACTAGTGGGGTGGCCGATGAATGCTAGGAAGTGCCACCTTGCCCTCCCCGAGGAAGGTCTTGCGTGCCTTTAGCTCCATCTCACAGATGGAAACCCAGAAGCTGAGCAGAAACAAACTAGCCGGAAGCAAACTTGCAGTAAGATTGTTGTCTTTGAGTGCCTTAAACAAAGAAACAAACAAGTGTAAACCTAGAAGTGCAATGGCGTTATAGTCACTTAGTGGCAGATTTCTAGAATAAACCAGACGTGACCCATCCCAGCCTTAACGGACAGTGGTGGAAGGTTCCAAGCTGATGGTTCAGAGAAGCAGCCCGGAGCACAGAACACATACTTGGCCTCATCAGTAATGAAAGAATAATAAGTGTAAAAAACCAGCTCTGAGATGCCACATCATATCCAGCAAGCCGGCGACAATAAGAACGAGTGTAAACTCTGGTGTTTGCGAGGTCGTAGGGCACAGGTGCTCTCACTGCGGTGGCCGCTCTACCTGGTACCACTTGGCCGTGCCCAGCAAGGGTTGTATCCTTTGGCCTGGGGAATCCCAATTTGGGATTTATCTGCAAAGGGAAAAAAAACACAACTATTTCCCAAGATCTTCAGAGTGAAGACGAATCACCAGTGAACAAAGGACACATGACCGCGCCATGTTGCCGGGACTAACCTGGCAGGTGGCCGTTGACCTGGAGCAGTGGGGATGGCCCCAGAGCGCGGGATTCAAATCAACAGGAGGTGGTAGAAAGTAAACAAAAACGTAGCTGGCCTAATACCCACCCGGGGACTAACGCTGCCGCAGGTGTGCTTCGTAGGTCCTAACAGTTAAGAGCGTGTAAAGATGGTATAGAATAAAGGGAAGCTTTGTCTTTACTCTTCTGCCCTTTTATAGCCATGTTGGTTGAATGTGGCCACAGGCTGAGGCCCAGCCGTCGGTCCCTGTCGGCGGGGCATCCCTGTGCGGGGGTGTGGGCACACGGGAGCGGTGGGACGGTGGCACCAAGCCTCTCCTCCCTGCCCTCAGGCCCAGATGAAGGACTGCGTGCGGGAGCTGGAGGACACGCGCGCCTCCCGCGACGAGATCCTGGCGCAGGCCAAGGAGAACGAGAAGAAGCTGAAGAGCATGGAGGCCGAGATGATCCAGCTGCAGGAGGTGGGCCGGGCCGGAGCAGGGCGCTCGGGGCCTCCACCCACCTGCCGGGGCCACCTGGGCAG
>NW_006771408.1:507891-512484 GCF_000442215.2 Lipotes vexillifer
CGGGCCGGTGTGGTTGTTGCTTTCTGAAAGAATTGCCCCTCGGGGTTTCATGAAGTAGCCGGGCTCCCTGGCGTCATTAGAACGCGTGTGTGAATTAAATCGTCACCTCCTGGGGCCGGCTCCCTCGCATGAATCACCACCGCCTGCGGTGACTTGCTGCCTGGCGAGGAGGGGTCCCTCCCAGAGGCTTACGGCGCCGAGTGTCCCCTTGGCGGCCTTGTCCCTCACACGAGGCGGGTCGTGAAAGCGCCCCCCAGGCTCTAGGCAGTCTTCTGCCTTGAGGATGCTGGCTACCCAGTTGCTCCTAGCTGGGCCAGACATCCAGGCTCTCCTCGTCTGCCCTGACCAGACCGGCTGCGCCCTCCTGCACACGTGGGTCTCTGGTGAGGCCGCCTCACCCTCAGGGTGAAGCCCTTGCCCCCGCTGGCTTTCAGAGCCCCGCACTGTGGCCTTAACTCACGTCTTTGTCCTGTCGCCCCTGCTTCCTGTCTGCTTGGGAGGTAGAGGGACCAGCATCCCGTCAGGCCAGGATGATTTCCTGTTTATTGCAACATCCCCGGCACCTGGCTTAGTTTTTATTTTATTTATTAATTTATTTTTATTTGTTTTTGGCTGCGTTGGGTCTTTGTGGCTGTGCTCAGGCTTTTCTCTAGTTGCGGCGAGCCGGGGCTACTCTTCGTTGCGGTGCGCGGGCTTCTCATTGCCGTGGCTTCTCTTGTTGCGGAGCACGGGCTCTAGGTGCGCGGGCTTCAGTAGTTGCGGCGCGCGGGCTCAGTAGTTGTGGCTCGCCGGCTCTTGAATGCCGGCTCAGTACCTGTGGCGCGCAGGCTTAGCTGCTCCGGGGCATGTGGGATCCTCCCAGACCAGGGCTCGAACCCGTGTCCCCTGCATTGGCAGGCGGATTCTTAGCCACTGCGCCACCGGGGAAGCCCTGGCTTAGTTCTTAGCGCTTAGGTATGGGGGCTGTGTAATCATACGGCGCCTAAGCTGTGACCTCAGAGGGGCTCCTGGGAACGGGCTTCATGGAGGAGGCAGGCCTGGGAAGGGGTTTGGGAAGAGGGGGCCAGGGGCTCAGAGTGCCGGGAACAGAGGAGGGCTGTCGGCTGCGGGCGGCCCCGGCGGGTCACATTCGGGTTCCCGTGGCAGGATCTGGCAGCTGCCGAGCGCGCCAAGCGCCAGGCCCAGCAGGAGCGGGACGAACTGGCCGACGAGATGGCCAACAGCAGCGGCAAAGGGTGAGCCGGCGCGAGCGCGGGCGGGTGCGGGCTTCCCCGCTCTGGTTCGGCCCCTCTCACCTCCCCCTCCCCACTCCCCAGTGCCCTGGCGCTGGAGGAGAAGCGGCGCCTGGAGGCCCGCATCGCGCAGCTGGAGGAGGAGCTGGAGGAGGAGCAGGGCAGCACGGAGCTGGCGAACGACAGGCTGAAGAAGGCCAGCCTGCAGGTGAGCGGCGGGGCTCTCTGCGCACCGGGGCCCCGTCGGTGACGCGGGCGGCCGCCCCCTGATGCTTAGGGGATAACGCCCTGGTGCCTGCACCGGCTCCTTGGTTCCTGTCTCTCGGGTGCTGAGCTGCTTCTGGACCCTGCACGCTGGGCAGCTCCCTCCTGCGGGAAGGCCTAGTGATCAGGGGCCCTGCGGGGTCCAGCTGCCCCTCCTCTGCCCCCAGCCGGGATCCCCGCCTTCCTCAAGGTCACCGGCCCTTCGTCCCACAGATCGACCAGATCAACACCGACCTGAACCTGGAGCGCAGTCACGCCCAGAAGAACGAGAACGCGCGGCAGCAGATGGAGCGCCAGAACAAGGAGCTCAAGGTCAAGCTGCAGGAGATGGAGGGCACTGTCAAGTCCAAGTACAAGGCCTCCATCACCGCCCTCGAGGCCAAGATCGCACAGCTGGAGGAGCAGCTGGACAACGAGACCAAGTGGGTGCCCCTCGCCCGTCACCTGGCACCGTCTGCCGGCTCCTCTGTGTGCCCGTCCCTGAGGCTGTTTCCCCCCATCCTGACGGGGCTCTCATCCCTTTCCCTGGGGCCTTTTGCTGGGGCCTGTGGAGTTTCAATAGGACCCACAGCCCGCTTCTAAAGTGGGGGAGCCTGATGACTCTCTGAGGGCTGAATCCGAGAGGCGGGGTTCCCGCCCACCTGGGCAGCCCATCTGTGGGCTCAGCAAGACTGAGACTTCTTTGGGGGTAATGGGGGTCAATCTTCCTTTTTCCTAGCTTTTTCTTTGGCTGCACTGAGCAGCGCGTGCGATCTTAGTTCCCTTGACCAGAGATTGAACCCGTGCCCCCTGCACTGGAAGTGCAGAGTCTTTAACCACTGGACCGCCAGGGAAATCCTCTTTTTCCTAGCTTTATATGTGCTCTCTGAGATGTGTCAGTTCCCTTCCCTGGACCTCAGTTTCCTTATCTGTGAAATGGGGCTAATCTCAGTGCCTTCCTAAGAGTGTTCAGTAAAGACGGTCTACCTTAGCATCAGGGGAAGTACCAGTGAGGCCCGGGAATGGGTGGCCCGGCCTGTGGATTTGTCGGCCAGACCTTCCGAAAGACGGTGCCCCCCTGAGCCTCTGTATTCATGCCTTTCAGGGAGCGCCAGGCGGCTTGCAAGCAGGTGCGTCGGGCCGAGAAGAAGCTGAAGGATGTGTTGCTGCAGGTGGATGATGAGCGGAGAAGCGCCGAGCAGTACAAGGACCAGGTGTGTTGGCGGCGGAGCAGGGCCCTGCCCCTTGGCGGCTGAGGGCGGGGGGTGGGGGGAGCCACAGGCATGTGGGGTCGTGACCGGGGCCCCTGGCCACGCGTCTCCGCAGGCGGACAAGGCGTCCACCCGCCTGAAGCAGCTCAAGCGGCAGCTGGAAGAGGCCGAGGAAGAGGCCCAGCGGGCTAACGCCTCCCGCCGGAAACTGCAGCGCGAGCTGGAGGATGCCACGGAGACCGCGGATGCCATGAACCGCGAGGTCAGCTCCCTCAAGAACAAGCTCAGGTGAGCCCCGCCGGCCCCACCCGCCCTTCACAGGACCCTTTCTCCTTCAGAAAGTTAGTTTGTCCTGAAGAGCAGAATTCGGAAAATGAGGCTCCTAGAAACTCGGTCACCTTTCTCAGCTAGGTGTCAGTGAGCAAGGTGCTTAATGACGCCGAGAAAGTGCCGGTCAGAGAGCCCTTCCTCGTTCTCCTTGCCTCCTGGGCTGTAGCCGGGCCTTTTTTTTTTTTTTAAACTTATTTATTTATTTATTTATGGCTGTGCCGGGTCTTTGTTGCTGTGCGTGGGCTTTCTCTAGTTGTGGTGCGCGGGCTTTTCATTGCGGTGGCTTCTCTTGTTGCAGAGCACGGGCTCTAGGCACGTGGGCTCAGTAGTTGTGGCACGTGGGCTCAGTAGTTGTGGCGCACGGGCTTAGCTGCTCCGCGGCATGTGGGATCTTCCCGGACCAGGGATTGAACCCGTGTCCCGTACATTGGTAGGTGGATTCTCAACCACTGCGCCACCAGGGAAGTCCTAGCCCTGCCTTTTAAATAAACTCTCCAGGTGATTTCTTCCTGTCCTGCCTGAAGGGTCTGTTCCTGTCGCAGCGCTAAACCTGATGAGAACGTTTTCCGGTTTTGTCAACTAGACGTTGCTTGAGGCAACCGGCCGGTGCCTGGCACAGCTTTAGGCACTGGGTGAATACGGGCATCTTCTAACTCTGAACCAATGGAAAGGGCTGCTTGGCAGTTCTCAAAGGAATGTCACATTCAGGCAGCATGAAATGGTTGAGGCAGAGGGTCTTTTTGGTCGAGAGTCTCACTGCTTACCTCCTTTACCCAGTGATCGTTTTTTAAAGCATAAAAGCAACAAGAGCAGACAGTCTAGTCAGTGTGTGATATCGGTTTTCTTAGCCGGGACTGGAAGGAGACGCCTGTCTGTGCGCTGTGCACGGTCATTGTGTGTCTCTTGGTTTCACCTGTTTGGTACTAAGTGTGGTCAGAGGGTGGCATTTTGCGGAGGCAGCTTCATCTGCTCTTGTGCCTCCCCCCTTTGAATCAGCCCCCATTACCTGATGGTTTTTTGCTAGTGTTTTGGGTGAAAGTGGGAAGCTTCAGGCCAGGGCGGGGCAGGAGGGGACAGCCCTCCTGTCCCCGCTGGAGGCTGTGTCCCCGGAGGCCCCCCTCCCGCCGTTGCTTCTCCCCGTGGGACGTCAGGAGCTAGTTTCCCTCTAAAGGTCAGTTTGAAACACATGAGCTGTACTGCGGCCGCCTGGCCAACCCTGCTGACCACTGCCTCTGCCCCCAGGCGTGGGGACCTGCCATTTGTCGTGCCCCGCCGAATGGCCCGGAAAGGTGCCGGTGACTGCTCGGACGAGGAGGTGGACGGCAAAGCCGACGGGGCTGAGGCCAAAGCTGCCGAGTAACAACCTCTTCTGCTGCCCGAGACGGACGACAGCACCGAATTTACTTCCCCTTCCCAGCCCCTGCAGCACCCCTCCTCCCTCCTGGGACTGCTGTGACCGTGACCCCACCTCGTCCCCCCAGGCCAGGGGACCTCAGGCCTCACCTCCCCACCCATCCCCCCAGGCCTCCTTGAAGGGCTTCCGGCTTCCTCTGCCGCAGCCTGCTCCCCTCCCACCC
>NW_006771408.1:512503-524675 GCF_000442215.2 Lipotes vexillifer
CCCCACCCCCGCCGCCCCCCGGAATCTAATACCAAAGAGTCAGGGTCCTGGGCCCTGGCCCAGGAACAGAGCGACCAGCAGTATCCCCACCCCCTTCCCTTGCCAAAAAGCACAAGATGGTGAGGTGAGGAGGGCGGGCCTCCGGGGATGGGTAAGAGAGTTTTCTACAAATCTATTTTTCTTCAGACTAAGGAGTTTTGCTAGCCCGATGCCCCAGAAGAGTTGTCACCTTCCCCCGCCTCCGCCACCCTCTCCCTTCTTTGCTGTTGGCAATCACACGCGGTGACCTCACACCCTCTGCCCCAGCGGCCCCCCACTCCCGTGGGCTCTGCATGAGCAGGCCCAGGGGGTCCACTTCTGTGCAGGGCACGGGAAGCTGGCGCGGGGAGGGAGGGGGCGTTCCTCCCCACCCCTGCCGGGCAGTGCCACTGTCACCTTCCTGATTCTGAAATGTCTCAAGTGCAATGATGACCCCTTTCCCTCCTTTGCCGAGGGCAGCCCACCCCTGCTGCAGCAGGGCTTCTGGGCTGAGAAGACAGGGCCCAGGGGCCAAGCTGGAGAGGCCAGCAGTGGCCTCTCCCAACACTCTTGGGGACCAAATATATTTAATGGTTAAGGGACTTGTCCCGAGCCTGACAGCCAGAGCAGTGGAAAGGGCCAGGTGATCTCCAACCTACTCCAGGACTGGGGCCCGAGGGTAGTTGACCTGCACCGTTGACTCAGTGTAATTGAAGACTGCCATCTGCACAGATATTTTTAAAAGAAAAAAAAGTTGTCTTTTTTCTCCCTCTAACTGTAATAAATGGTAAAATTCCAAGTCTTTATCACTGCCTTTCCTTTGGAACCACGTCTAGAAGAGAGTAGCTTGTCCTACACTGGTCTACACTGGTGGCTGAATTTCCCTGTATTCCTAACTGTTTTGTATATGCTGCATTTAGACTTACTTATGGCAAAGAAGGCTTTTTTTTTTTTTTTTTTAAGGAAACAAACTCTCAAGAAATCATGAAGATATATAAAAGCTACATATGCCTAAAAAGCTCTGAATTCAGGTCCCAGTTGCTGTCACAAAGGAGTGAACAGAACTCCCACCCCTGCCCTTTTTTTATATAATGAAAGTGCCTTAGCATGGTTGCAGCCGTCACCACTACAGTGAGCTGGTTTACAGATGTTTTCCACTGAGCATCACAATAAAGAGAACCTTGTGCTATGAGCCATGTGTCTGGGGGTGTCTCTGCGCCGGAGCAGGTGGCCTAGAAGGGACTGTACCTGGGCCACCTGGAAGGGACTGTGCTTTGCTTCTGCAGCAGGCACCTACTTTGTGCAATTTCTGGAAGCTTCCAGCAATGCAGCACGGCTGGGGCACAGGCTTCAGTAGGGAGTGACAGTCATGCAGAAAGGCAGGCTGGCCAGAGGCTGGCCAGATTCAAGGATGCTAAGAGTGTCTCATAAATCTTGGTTCCTTTCAATTACTGAGTACCTACTATGTGATGGACACTGAGCTGGCCTGGGGGATAGAGATACAAGGCCCAGGCGCTAACTTCCAGAAGTTTTCTTAGTCATCAGACGATGCAAAGCCTGCCCTATGGAGGTTCATCCCAGGTGCCATAGAAGGGGGAATGAGGGAGTCGGTGCCGGGGCCTGTGGGTACTGGGGCAGGGGCTCTTCACAGGACTGTCAGAGGCTTTGTTCCTTCCTTCTTCATTCTTTGAACAAAGGCTGAGCATAGGCCAGGCCCCTTGCCAGGCGCTGGGAGTGCGAGGGCAGGGGAGACGGATGTCCCTGTAGTTGCAGGCAGGAGGGGAGGCAGGAAAAGGCTCTCCTTAGAGAAGGGGTTTGGTGCCCACTTGATTCAAGGTGTGGACTCAGGCAGCAGGTCTGCATGCGGGCCCTCGGGGCCACTGTGTGCCTGGCCCGATTGCTAAGGAGAGCTGCAGGCTCCTAGACAGGGCACCCACCAGGCCTGCAGCAGCCGACCCATCCAGCCTCCGAGCAGGTGCACTTTCGGGCCCTGGGAAGGGAGCTGCAGGAGGTGATGGGAGAGGCGGGTGGGCGCCAGCGCTGGAGCCTCGGGTGCTGCTTCCTGTCAGCAGGGCCACACTCCCTTAGAGGCTCTGGGCGGGGGGGGCCTTCCTCGCTTCTCCCAGCTTGAGGTGTCTTCAGCCTTCCTTGGCTTGTGGCTGCATCGCTCCAATCTCTGCCTCCGTCTTTTTTTTTTTTTTTTTTTTTTTTTTGCGGTACGTGGGCCTCTCACTGTTGTGGCCTCTCCCGTTGCGGAGCACAGGCTCCGGACGCGCAGGCTCAGCGGCCATGGCTCACGGGCCCAGCCGCTCCGCGGCATGCGGGATCTTCCCGGACCGGGGCACGAACCCGTGTCCCCTGCATCGGCAGGCGGACTCTCAACCACTGCCCCACCAGGGAAGCCCGGAAGAGTCATTTTTTTAAAATTAGTTTATCAGTTAAATCTTGATTACTAATGGAAATGAAAGGGCAGGCATATGGATAATTAAAAATCGATGAACCGATGGAAGGGAGACAAGGTGGTGAAATAGAACGACCTTGAGCTCACTTCCTCTCATGAGCACACCAAAAATCACAACTAACTGCTGAACAACTGTCAGTAAAAAAGACTGAGATCTACCAAAAAAAGATATTATACATCCAAAGACATAAAGGCGAGACCACAATGGGACAGTAGAAGGGGTGCACTTGAGATGTAATCAAATCCCGTCTCACCCAGGTGGGTGACTCACAAACTGGAGAATAATTATGTTGCAGAAGTTCTCCCACAGGAGCGAGGGCTCTGAGCCCCATGCCAGGCTCTCCAGCGTAGGAGCCTGTCATCGGGAGGAGGAGCCCCTAGATAGTTTGGCTTTGAAGGCCAGTGGGGCTTGATTGCAGGAGCTCCACAGGACTGAGGGAAACAGTCTCCACTCTTAGAGGGTGCCCACAAGGTCTGGCGTGCACTGGGACTCAAGGCAAAGACAGTGACTCCATAGGAGCCTGGGCCAGACCTACCTGCTGGTCGTGGAGGGTCTCCTGGGGAGGCGGGGGCAGCTGTGGTTCTCTCTGGGGTCGTAAAATCTGGTGGCGGACATAGCAGGGAGTGTTCACCTACGTGAACTCTGGCTGGAGGCAGACATCTTGGGTCCTTGGCCCCGAGACCTGGCCTCACCCCAGTGCTGGGACGCCTTAGGCCAAACAGCAAACGGGGCAGGAATACAGAGCCACCTTGCCTTTAGCCGGGCTACCTAAGGAATTCCTGAGCCCACAGCCATCTCTAGACACACCCCTTGATACAGCCCTGCTCACCAGAGGGCCAAGACCCAGCTCCACTCACCAGTGGGCAGGTACCAGCCCCTCCCACCAGGAAGCCTGCACAAGGATCTAGACCAGCCTCACCCACCCGGGGGCAGACACCAGAAGCAAAAAACTACAATCCTGCAGCCTGTGGAACTGAGTGCACATACACACTCGGAACCTACCCTAGGACCAGCTGGTTCCTAGCCCTTGGGTGATGAGAGGGGAGTATACTGCTAGGACACAGAGGACATCCCCTATAGAGGGCCACTTCTCCAAGGTCAAGAAACGTAACTCACCCGTGTCCCCTGCATCGGCAGGCAGACTCTCAACCACTGCGCCACCAGGGAAGCCCTTTATTTTATTTTTTTAAATTTTATTTCTTTATTGATTGGCTGTGTTGGGTTTTAGTTGTGGCACACGGGATCTTCGTTGCAGTATGTGTGATCTTTCGTTGTGGTGCATGGGCTCTCCGTTGTGGCACACAGGCTTCTCTCTAGTTGTGGCACGCGGGCTTAGTTGCACTGCGGCATGTGGGATCTTAGTTTCTCAACCAGGGATCAAACCCACGTCCCCTGCATTGGAAGGCAGATACTTAACCACTGGACCACCAGGGAAGTCCCAAAATAGACTTTAAAATAAAGACTGTTACAAGAGACAAAGAAGGACACTACATATGATCAAGGGATCAATGCAAGAAGAAGATATAACAATGGTAAATTTATATGCACCCAAGATAGGAGCACCTCAATACATAAGGCAAATGTTATCAGACATAAAAGGAGACATTGACGGTAACACAGTAATAGTGGGGGACTTTGAGTCCCCAGTTACGCCAATGGACAGATCATCCATTGACAGAAAATTAATAAGGAAACACAGGCCTTAAATGACACATTAGTCCAGACGGACTTAACTGATATTTATAGAGCATTCCATCTGAAAGCAGCAGAATACACATTCTTTTTTTTTTTTTTTTTTTTTTTTTTTGCGGTACGTAGGCCTCTCCCGTTGCGGAGCACAGGCTCCGGACGCACAGGCCCAGCGGCCATGGCTCACGGGGCCAGCCGCTCCGAGGCACGTGGGATCCTCCCGGACCGGGGCACGAACCCGTGTCCCCTGCATCGGCAGGCGGACTCTCAACCACTGCGCCACCAGGGAAGCCCAGAATACACATTCTTTTCAGGTGTTCATGCAACTTTCTCCAGGATAGATCACATGCTGGGTCACAAAGCAAGCCTTGGTAAATTTAAGAAAACTGAAATCATATTAAGCATCTTTTCCAACCACAATGCTGTGATATTAGAAATCAACTACAAGAAATAAACTGCAAAAAACACAAACATCTGGAAGCTAAACAATATGCTATTAAACAACCAATGGATCATTGAGGAAATCAAAGAGGAAATCAAAAAATACCTAGAGACAAATGAAAGTGAAAACATGATGATCCAAAACCTAAGGACACAGCAAAACAGTTCTCAGAGGGAAGTTTATAGCAATACAGATTTACCTCAGGAAACAAGAGAAGTCTCAAATAAATAACCTTACACCTAAAGCAGCTACAGAGAGAAGAACAAACAAAACTCAAAGTTAGTAAAAGGAAAGAAATCATAAAGATCAGAGCAGAAGTAAATGAAATAGATACTAAAAAAACAATAGAAAAGTTCAGTGAAAGTAAAAGCTGGTTCCTGGAAAAGATAAAGAAGATAAACCTTTAGCCAGACTCATCAAGAAAAAAAGGGAGCTCAATCAAATCAAATCAAAATCAAATTAATAAAGTCAGAAATGGAAAAGGAGAAGTTACAACCAGCACCACATAAATACAAAGGACCATAAGACACTACTACAAGCAACTATATGCCAATAAAATGGACAACCAAGAAGAAATGGACAAATTCTTAGAAAGGTGTAATCTCCCAAGACTGAACTGGGAAGAAATAGAAAATATGAACAGACCAATTACAAGAACTGAAATTGAATCACTAATTTAAAAATTCCCAACAAACAAAAGTCCAGGGCCAGATGGCTTCACAGGTAAATTCTACCAAACGTTTAGAGGCACCATAACACCTATCCTTCTGAAACTATTCCAAAAAATTGCAGAGGAAGGAACACTTCCAAACTCACTTTATGAGGCTACCATCATCCTGAAACCAGACAAAGATAGCACCAAAAAAGAAAATTACAGGTCAATATCACTGATGAACACAGATGCAAAAATCCTAAACAAAATACTAGCAAACCAAATCCAATGATACATTAGAAGGATCATGCACCATGATCAAGTGGGATTTATCCCAGGCATGCAAGGATTTTTCAGTATCTTCAAATCAATCAGTGTGCTACACCACATCAACAAATTGAAGAATAAAAACCATATGATCATCTCAATAGATGCAGGAAAAGCTTTTGATAAAATTCAACATCCACGTATGATAAAAACTCTTCAGAAAGTGGGCATAAAGGGAAGCTACCTCAGCATAATAAAGGCCATATATGACAAACCCACAGCTAACATCATACTCAATGGTAGAAAGCTGAAAGCATTTCATCTAAGATCCGGTCTTAAATGTAAGACCGATACTAGAAAAGTTCTAGATGAAAACATAGGGAGAACAACTCAGACATAAATTGCAGCAATATTTTTTGGTTCTGTCTCCTAGAGTAAAGGAAATAAAAACAAAAATAAACAAATGGGACATAATTAAACTTAAAAGATTTTGCACAGCAAAGGAAACCATAAATAAAACAAAAAGACAACCTACAGAATGGGAGAAAATATTTGCAAACGATGGGACCAACAAGGGATTAATTTCCAAAATGTACAAGCAGCCAATACAACTCAATATAAAAAAAACAAAGAACATAATCAAAAAATGGGCAGAGGATCTAGACATTTCTCCAAAGAAGAAATACAGGTGGCCAACAGGCACATGAAAACATGCTCAACATCACTAATTATCAGAGAAATCAAATCAAAACTACAATGAGGTATCACCTCACATCAGTCAGAGTGTCTATCATCAAAAAATCTACAAATAATAAATGCTGGAGGGGGTGTGGAGGTAAAAGAACCCTCCTACACAGTTGGTAGAAATGTAAATTGGTACAGCCACTATGGAGAACAGGATGGAGGTTCCTTAAAAAACTAAAAATAGAGTTACCGTATGATCCTGCAATACCCCTCCTGGGCATACATCTGGAGAAAACTCTAATTTGAAAAGATACATGCACCCCAGTGTTCATTGCAGCACTATTTACAACAGCCAAGACATGGAAGCAACCTAGATGTCCATCGACAGATGAATGGATAAAGATGTGGTATTTATATATGCAATGAAGTATTACTCAGCCATGAAAAAGAATGAAATAATGCCATTTGCATTATTTCATGGATGGACCTAGAGATTATCATACTAAGTGAAGTAAGCCAGACAGAGAAAGAGAAATATCATAGGATATCATTTATATGTGGAATCTAAAAAAAAGAGAGAGAGATGCAAATGAACTTATTTACAAACCAGAAAGAGACTCACAGACATAGAAAACAAATTTATGGTTACCAAAGGGGGAGGGGTGTGGAGGGATAAATTAGGAGTTTGGGTTTAGCGGATACACACTACTATACATAAAAGACATAAACAACAAGGTCTTACTGTACAGCACAGGGAACTATATTCAATATCTTGTAATAAACTATAACAGAAAAGAAAAAAAAAGAATTTCTGGATGTGCTTGGGGGAGGGTGGGCAGGGGCTTTCCCAAGAGTCTGTTACAAGTCAGGGCCCCAGGGGGACTCTTCCCCATGGCTTGTAGGGAGCTGACCACTTCCCCCCCCACCCCACCGGGCCCAGCCAGCTTCCTCCAAATTCTACGGCTGGGCCGTTACCCATCAGGCCATCAGTGGCCATGACGGTGATGTTTATTGGTCAATTCGATGTGGTGCTGGCCCCAGGCCTCAAGCCTCACAGCACAGACACAAAGAAAACCCAAAAGAAGATCTGCGAGGTGTGGGAAATTCAAGTGTTTCCTCGGGGCCTCGTCTGCCTGGTGTCTGGAGGTTGCTGCCCGTCTGTTGGTCTCTGTCTAAGCCTCTCTGTCTTCTTCTCACACCTCTTTCTACTTTGTCTCTAACGTGCTTTCCCTCTCCTGTTTCTCTGACGCTTTTCTCCTGCCTCTTCCTCTCTGCATCTCATGCTCTCCAGTCTTCTGTCACCCTCCGTCTCTGGTTCTCGCCTCTGCCTCTTTTTCTCTTTCTCTCCCAACCCCCTCTGCCTCCCTCCCCCTTTGCCCTGTCCTTCCACTTCTCGATGCCTGCCTTCCTCTCTCTCCCCTTCTCTTCCTCCCTCCTTCCTCCGCCATCCCTGCGCCCTCTCCCCAGGAGCTCCTGCGCAGAGACCCAGCCGGCCTCTCTGAGAGATAAGCCTCCCCAGGGGCCCAGCAGGAAATGCAGTTTCCCCTCTGACCCTGTCAGCTGGCCTGGGCGGATGCAGCATGCCTCCCTCCCGCTCCACTCAGGCAGCCTGTGCAGGCTCCCCGGGCTCGGGAGGGAGGATCTCCCTTTCGAGGGGCTCTGAGGACCGCCTTTCCCAGGAGCGTGGAGAGCAGGGAGCTGGGCTGGGGCCGGGGGAGGAGGGGAGAAGCCCAGGTTCACTGAGCGCCTCCTGGGCGCTGGCACTGCATCAGGGCCTGGGGGCGGGGGGGAGCGTCGATGGCTCCAGTCCCTTTCCAGGAAGACAGAAGGACCCATAAGGGCAAGGAACTGGGGGGCGGGGTGGCACGAACCAAAGCTTGGGGGGCAAAGAGCGGTCTCTGCAGAGCTGGGGCTTCCGGGCCAGCCAGGGGGGAAGAACCACCCGCACGGATTTGCGCTGCTCTTCATACATTTTTACATCCGCTGGATGACCCTTAGGAGAGGCGGTGTGGTGGTTGGAAAACGTCCAGGGGTCAGAGTCAGAGGTCTGGCTTCCGATTCAATTTCCACCTTGCTGCCTGCATGACCTTGGACACGTCCCATGACCTCGCCCAGCCTGTTTCTTCATGTATGAAGTAGGTGCAAAGACCTGCTCACGGCAGTGTTACAGAGTGGATGGGGGGATGAAAGGAGGGGTTATCGGAGAGAGCTCAGAGCCCTGACCCTTGAACCTCGGCCCCGTAGCCACCTCTTCTTTGCCTCCTGGGTGCCCTCTGTCCAACTGTGGTGACAGGGGCGTGAAATCCCTGCAAAATGTCGAGTTTGTATTTCGTGTCTTTTATAGGCTCTGCTCTGCACCTGCCCCGCTTCCTGATCTCCTAGTTTCATAGAGATCTTTTAAAAAAATTGATTTTATTGAAGCACAGTGATTTACAGTGTTGTGTTAACTTCTGCCGTGCAGCAAACTGACTGTTTTATATATGTAGATTTTCACACATATATTCTTTTTCGTACGCTTTTCCATTATGGTTTATCACAGGACAGTGGACACAGTTCTCTGTGCTGTACAGTAGGACCTCGTTCTTTATCCATTCTCTGTATCACAGTTTGCATCTGCTACTCCCAACCTGCCCCTCCATCCCTCCCGCACCCCCCTCCCCCTCCCCTTGACAACCACAAGTCTGTTCTCATAGAGATCTTTTGCAGAGGAGTGGTCCCAGCACAAGCAGCATCAGAACCACCTGGGAACTTGTTAGGGCACTTAGTTAGTTAGTTAGTTAGTTAGTTAGGCCCCTCCCCAGACTAACCACAGCAGAAACTCTGGGGTGGGGACCCTAGGTTCTAAGGAGCCCTGCAGGGCCTTCCAATGTTCAGTCAGTTTGAGAACCCTGGGATGGAGCATCTTCTCGAGGACCCCCGCCTGCAAGGTAGATACGCTAATAGTATCCCCGTGGCACAGGTGAGGTTGTGAGGCTCAGGGAGGTGACTGGCTCACCTAAGGCCACGCAGGTAAGGGGTGGTAGAGCTCAGGTTGGAACCTGAGAAAAGTCAGTGCTCTTTCCACGTTGCCCTGCACCTCCACCCCTGGACACTTCCCTTCACAGTGCCACCTGGACACAGGGCCCAGGGCCCAGGTGCTTCCAGGGAAGTCCCACCCAGCCACTCCCAGGGCACAGCCCTGCCCAAGGACCTCTCCCTCTTCACCTGCCACGTGTCACTTGGTTCAGGGCCCTGCATTCGCCTCCAGCCTCAGGGTCTGATAACTAATTTACACTCAAGTAGAAATGGCTGATAACGCCTTCAGGGGTCCCTGCTGCTTTTTAGGGGCTGTTCATGGTAACCAGGAAGAAAAAGAGCTCATGGCAGGGTTCCAGGCTCCTTGTCAGGAGCGCGTGTGTGTTTTTGTGCGAGGGCTGTGGACCTCCAAGCACAGGCAGAATGGTGTCGTGGAAACAGCACAGGCCCTGCCACAGCTGGGTCATCCCTGCCTAGGAGCTTGGGGCAAGCCACTTCATTTCCCTAAACCTTCATTTGCTTCCCTGTAAACAGGCAGGATTCCTACATCTGGTTCCCTTAGGAGGGTCCATGAGATAGGCTTCATCAGGTGGCCCTCCCCTCCCCGGATTGCCCTAGCAGGCTGCTGTGAGCAGAGCCCAACCAGGGCAGAGTCACCTAAGGTGATAAAGTAGGCAGGTCCCTTTCTGGGACAGCACTTAGCGCCACCTATCTGTGCCACGTGCCAAAGGACTGCCTGGGGTCTCAGTGCCTGGCAATCCTTGCCTCTGGAAGCCTTCCCTGATGCCGGCCTGAGCTCCCAGCCCCATGGGAAGCAGTGGGGCTGTGTAGAGAGCCCTGGGCTGGGAGTCAGGGGCCCATGGTCTGGTCCGGGCTTTGCCGCCGACTCTCTGTGTGACCTGGACAATTCCCTGTCCCTCTCTGGGCCTGAAACCTCTCCTGAAAAATGAGAGTGAGGTGTAAGTGATGGGGAATGAGTAGGATAATTACACAGGTAGTTGTCGAAGTCCCAGTAGGGGATTATACATAGAGAGGGAAACCTAGGGAACTTTGGCAGACCACTGTAAGTTAATGATCACTCAAGAAAGCTATGGGAATGTCAACCAGCCTTGCTTAACTATAAAGCCATAAATAAAAGCACGAGATATGCCCCAGGTCATTAAGTGAAAGGAAAAAAATGAGGCCTGCATTCCTGTGGTTCAGAGTTCCTGGTTCCTCAGAGTTCAGCAAGATAATGATCCTTAGGGCCAAGGACAGGAATTTAAGGGAAGGGTGACATTCCAAAGTAGGAGAGCCTCATTAAATGGAAACCTGAGATGATTCAAAGTATTTTAGTATATGTTATCACCCTTCTGCTGATTTGCATAAGTGCTAAGACAGTCCTAGTTTGACCTTATAGGGTCAAACATTCTCCTGCCCTATACAAAAGAGGAGCTGGTGATGTAAGCCTGACGTCTACTGGGAGAATAGGAAGAAGGCAGTCTTCTCCCCCTCCCCCTCTTTCCTTTGATTACAAAAATGTAGCCCGCTTAATGCACGGGGCAGAGCCGCCTTGCCTGCCCCCTTGCCTCTCTCACAAGCGTCCTATATTAATAAACTTACTTCTTGCCTATCACTTTGACTCTTGCTGAATTCCTTCTGCACTGAGATACAAAGAACCTGAGCCTCAGTAAGTCCAGAAAGCAGGAGAGTGATTCTAATTAAAAGACCACGGGTTGAAGTCCCAATCTGGGTTTAAGCTGGGGTCGAGGGGCACCGTGAAAAGTCTCCCACTCTCCCGTTCCTGCCACCCAGGCCCCCTCCAGAGAAGCAGCCCGTGTTTCCAGTTGCCCCTACAGACATCTTTCTCTCCTTTTCTCCAGGGATGCATGTTACCCCACAATGTCCTTTACTTTGCTTTTTCCCTTAACATGTCTCTGCAAGCATTTCATATTGGCCCATAAAGAGCTATTTTAACCTGCTGAATCTAGCCCCCCTCGCTCTATTACGGGAACTCCTTGTAATCAAGTCCTTGGGGGCTTCACGAATTGGGCACCTGAACTTGGTGGGCATCCATTCCCAGGCCTGATTCTGAACTGGACTCTGCACATAGCAGGGTTGGGGCACAGCAAAGGATTTCTATCTCCAGGCCTCAGTTACCAAGGTAAGAAATGAAAGGTTCTCAGAGTCGTCCAGTCTACCTCCCTTGTATGACGCCCAGAGAGGGAAATGACTCACGCAAGATCACACAGCAAGTCAGGGCAGAGCTGGGGCTAGGCCCTGGGTCTCCCATCTCCCTGCCAGTCTTTTTCTCACTCTTCTCAGTAGGATAATCATGGGGATAAACAGCAGCTATTCTAAGTCTGAGCTTCTGTGCACAGGAGCAGACAGGAAGCCAGAAACAAAGGGCTTCAAGTTCTGTGAGGGGAGGAGGACCCACAGAATACCTGGGAGCTCCCTGGCTAGCGTATTTGGTGCTAGGTATGACCCACCCAGAAGACCTGACTACTGGTCATAATAATAATAATGGCAGCTGCCACTGTCAGATGCTTGTACTGTTGGGTGCTTTACACGACTTGTCCCTTTTGAGCCTCACAAGGGCCCTGCAAGAAGAGTGTCATCAGGCCCATTTCCCCCTGCTGGATAGTGAGGCACAGGAAAGGTACATAATTTCATCATTTGCCAACATCCCCAAACTATGAAGGGGCAGCGCTGGGATTTTAACCCAGGTGTGTTTCGCTCTAACTTTCCACTGGGATTATTAACACTTATCCATATATTTGTGCCATTTATCAGATGAGAAAACTGATGCTTGTGACAAACGCTCTGCCTGAGACTACTTTCGGTGTACAAGGGCCCAAAGCAGGAACAAACTTCCGGTCCCTGTGGCCCACAAGATGAAGGTCAAACCCTCACGGGTTCCTCCCTCGACCTTTTTTTTTTTTTTTTTTTTTTTTTTTTTTT
>NW_006771408.1:530937-535949 GCF_000442215.2 Lipotes vexillifer
GTGGGATCTTCCCTGACCGTTTTTTTTTTCTTCGTCCCTGCATCGGCAGGCGGACTCTCAACCACTGCGCCACCAGGGAAGCCCCCTCCCTTGACCTTTGATGCTCATCGTGACCCTGCCTAAGCCCACTTGTCCCAGCTCATCTTCTGATGTTCTGGCCGCCACCCTAACAGGCCACCCCCTTCCTTGCCTCCACACTTCCCCGCTGGGACACTTTGGGTCAAGTGGAAAAAGTCAGGTAGAAGAACTAGGTCCAAATATCCGTTCTGTTACCTGCTGTGTGACCTTGGGCAAGTCACTTCACCCCTCTGAGTCTCCCTTTCCTCCCCTGTAAAGTGAAGAAAAGTCTAAAGCCTAAGTCTCAGCCTAGCACCTGCCACACTGTAGACTAATTAATGTGCGATATTTGAAGGAAGGAAGGAAGGAAGAGGGGTATTTATTGTGCCCCCAACATGACACTGAGGGAGACACTGCGGATAGTGTGGTGAACACGCTGCTTTGCTGGAGACTTTTCTCGAACGGGCTGCGGGCTGCGGATGTGGTTAATGGCAGCAGGCGGTGAAGTAACTGGGGCTTTGCAACTGTGGGCAGGATTCGCCCCCCACCAGCGGAGCCGATGCCCCTGGGCCAGGAATGAGGGTGGGGAATTACCCTAATGTGACAGCAGAGAAAAGGAGACCTTCCCAATCCGCCCTCCCCCACCTCCCACCCCATTCACTCAGCTGCAAGTAGTGGGAGCCTGAATTCTCCTTTTACAGGCCACCCTGGCTCTCCCTTGCGTCCCTAGCACTTAGCAGTTGGAGGAGGCAAGGCCGGGGGCCCTCAGAGAAGGCGGTGAAAGGAGAGGCCTTCACAGGCCTCACCCCGCAGCGAGGCCCAGCCCAGCGGCCCTTGGCAGTGCCCCAGCCTCAGGTGTGCCCCTCGGCAGGGAGGGCCTGGCTGGGCCTCTCTCCTGCCACTCTCTGTGGGATGAAGGGCAGAGCAAACGCGCCCCAGGCTCGCTGGTCCCGCCTGGACTCTCCACGTGCAGGTGCTTCTCAAACCAGCAGCACCTGATGTAAAAGGAGCGGGAGGGCGCGGGGAGGGGAGGAAGGAGGGGGCCCGCGGCTCAAGGACTAACCAGAGGTGCCCCCGACGGTCACTTCGGGTCTCCATTGTTTTCTTCAGAAACCTTGGGAATTTTGCTTTCCACTCCCTAGTACATCAGTGTTGGTTTTCCTAGAACCCGATTCCTCCCCCTCCTGCCACGAAGGGTGGGAATAGACCTGACTGCAGAGAGGGTACCATTCCTTTCTAGCCGTGGCATCCCTCACGCCCTGGCACAGCCCGTCCCCACAGACACCCTCCTCCCTCCACACAAGCCAGCCTTTCCCTCCTCTCTTCCCAGATCTTACCCCGCACCGCGTCGCCAAGTCCTCTGAACCCCGACCTCCACTGTGCATCACGGTCATTTGTTTCTCTGGCTGCCTCGGCCTCCACAGTGGCCTCCCTCGGGGGCGGGGCCGCAGACTGCCTCCCATTGTGCCCCCGGCCCTCAGCACAGGCCTGGCGCTTAGGTGGACCGTGCGGGGGAGAGTTGAGAGAATGAATGAATGAATGAACGGGAAGGGTGGTGGCCTCTCGGGGGCTGTGGTCGGCCTCCCAGAGGTGTTCGCATCCTAATCCAGGAAACCTGCAAATATGCTGCCTTATAAGGCAAAAGGAACCTTGCGGGTGTGTTTAAGTTAAAGATGCAGCGATGGGAAGAGATTCCTCTGCGGACCACAGCTTCAGCCTGGGCCTGAACGTTCTGCAGGCCCTTCCTGATGGCCTGCCTTGCAGATTTCAGACCCGTCTGGACACCTCCCACAGCTGCAGGACCCAGGTCCTTACCATCGGTCCATCCATCACTCAGTACTGTCCACTGAAAAAGAGCACACCCTGAAAGGTGAGAATTATGTTATATTCGGTGACCTTACTGAGACTACAGCCCGGGAGGCAGCCTCTGGGGTAGCTCTGAGGGACTATTGCAAAGAAGTAAAGGAGGAGCCAGGATATAGGAGTTTTTGCTGAAAACAAACGAACAACAAACGAACAACAAAAAACACATGTAGTCGAACATCAAAAGATTACTGCTAACCACAAACTTACGGTTTCCAGAGGGGAAGGGGCTTGGAGGGATAGGTTAGGAGTTTGGGATTAACATATACCCACCACTATATATAAAATAAATAATCAACAAGGACCTACAGTATAGCACAGGGAACAGTACTCAGTATTTTGTAATAAACTATAAGGGAAAAGAACCTGAAAAAGAATATATATATATATATATATATATTCTTTTTATATATGTAAATGAATCACTGTGCTGTATACCTGAAACACTATATATATATATATTATTTTTTATTTATTTGGTTGCACCAGGTCTTAGTTGTGGCATGCAAACTCTTAGTTACGGCATGCATGTGGGATCTAGTTCCCTGACCAGGGATTGAACCCAGGCCCCCTGCATTGGGGAGCACAGAGTCTTATCCACTGTGGCACCAGGGAAGTCCCACTGACACAATGTTGTAAATCAACTCTAATAAAAAAAATCCATGAACACAAAAGCCAGAAATGTCTATGTTCCCTTTCTGGCTGTGGTCCCCTTGGGATGATGGAGGCCTTTGGTGAAATGCTCCGAGGGGCAACACGGAGGGATAAAGAAATATAAGAGCAAGAGAGATCACATCTGATGGTATGTCACAGCATCTCCCATCTACACGCCAACAACAGGCATTTAGAGAGACAGAGGATGAGGTCAGGGCTGGGTCAATGAACTTGGCTCCCTGATCATGGGATTGTTGGGCAAATAAAAAGGTTTTAGTTTCCTATTAAGGTTTTTAAAAACTACTGCAGTGGAAATTGATCTAGAGAGATGAACACAAGAGGTGACATTTATTCTGTGATTTTTTTGAAATAATTTTTGAACAGGGGTACTTGAAATTTTGCAACTCAACTCGAGCCAAGAGGGAGAATTTAGGGATGAAAATGACAGGTTTTGAATACAAGAGGGTTTAAGGATTTCTCTTCCTCTAGGACAATGGCATAGTCCAGCCAACAGACCAAAACAAGAGTCAGAGAGAACAGCCCAGCTTCCCCACTTTTATCTTTTTATCTCACTCTCTTTTTCCCTCTAACAAGGTACGTCTGCACCTTGGCCCTGCACGTGTCCCTGGTCCCTGCACAGCTCGGGGGGTGGCGGAGTCCAGCCCTACCGCAGACGCCCATGGATGCGGGTGAGCACCTCCAACTTCTCCAGCTCCGGGCCTGCGGCCTCAGCCTTTCAGCCGACTCCGTCTTTGCCCCCTCATGCAAGTGCTTTGCCTCTTTCACCAGGGAGGCCACGTCCATCAGAAGGGAGATACCTGCGTTGGCCACACCCTGAATCCGGGCCTTTTTGGTCATTGCCAGAGCCGTGCCTCCAAAAGCTTTCTGCACCTGCTTGCCGCGTTTGGCTGAGACTTGCCCAGTGGTCGTGAAGCGCTTAGCACTGGCTGCTAAACCAGGGTTGCCTTTGGCCACCTTGATGGCACGGACGTTGTTCTCAATGTCTTTTATGGCTTGGAAGAACTTCTCTACAGAGGAAGTAAACTGGTCTGTGCTGTTAGGTGCAACCCCCTCAAACACCTCCACTTTGTTGTCGGCAGTTGACGTAAAGCGACTGGCTTCGGTTTCTAATGCCAACGTGCTTACACGTTCCACGATGGTGGTGGATGCACTGGTCACAGCAGCCGCTGCTTCCAGCCCTAACCCCGTGGTTAAGAGTGCCAGACTGGTCCCCGTTGTCACGGGTGCCAGAGATAGGCCAAGGATGGTCAGGACACGAGACACAGTGCCAGCAGAGGCGGCTGCCACATGGGAGATGGTGCAGTCCCTGTGGACCTTGTCAGCCTTGTCTGCGAGTGCATAGAGCTTTGTTATGCCCTCCTCAAGCTCCTCCTTCACCCGAGGAAACTCCTCCAAAAATCTCTTCCGGTCCAGCTGGTCTTCTTGGAATGTGTCTTGATCGCCCATGGCCAAGTCTGTTTTCAGCTCATTCAGATATTCATGTAGTGCATCTGCCTCTTCTCTGTAACAATGAAGGCCAAGGGATTAGAAAGATAGATTGCTTGTCCATAAAATAGGCTCAATAAGATCCATCCTACATAAATTATAGAGATTTTATTATAAATCAAATAGAAAACAATTTTACAAATGTAAATTACTTTTCAACATCAAACATGCTTTGTACCTTGTAGATGCTCCATATACTTATTCCATCATGGGATAAATAAAAAAAGGTCATCTTAGGATACTCCTTTTTTTTTCTTTGTATCCTTATCTTTTTAAAAACTTTTTTTAACATCTTTATTGGAGTATACTTGCTTTACAGTGTTGTGTTAGTTTCTGCTGTATAGCAAAGTGAATCAGCTATATGCATACGTATATCCCCATATCCCCTCCCTCTTGCATCTTCCTTCCACCCTCCCTGTCCCACCCCTCTAGCACAAAGCACCAAGCTGATCTCCCTGTGCTATGGGGCTGCTTCCCACTAGCTGTCTATTTTACATTTGGCTATTTTACATTTGGTAGTGTATATATGTCCATGCCACTCTCTCACTTCATCCCCACTTACCCTTCCCACTCCCTGTATCCTCAAGTCCATTCTCTACATCTGCGTCTTTATTCCTGTCCTGCCCCTAGGTTCAACAGAACCCTTTTTTTTTTTTTTTAGAGTCCATATACAGGGGTTAGCATACGGTATTTGTTTTTCTCTTTCTGACTTACTTCACTCTGTATGACAGACTCTAGGTCCATCCACCTCACTACAAATAACTCAATTTTGTTTCTTTTCATGGCTGAGTAATATTCCACTGTATATATGTGCCACATCTTCTTTATCCATTCATCTGTGGACAAGGACACTCTTAAGATAGGGATTTGATAAAGACGCCTCAGAGGCAGGTCAACACAATCACTTCCAAAGAGTAGGCAGAGTGGGAACT
>NW_006771409.1:0-215 GCF_000442215.2 Lipotes vexillifer
CAACTCTATGCCAATAAAATGGACAACCTGGAAGAAATGGAAAAATTCTTAGAAAGGTATAACTTCCCAAGACTGAACCAGGAAGAAACAGAAAATATGAACTGACCAATCACAAGCACTGAAATTGATACTGTGATTAAAAATCTTCCAAAAAACAGAAGTCCAGGACCAGACGGCTTCACAGGTGAATTCTATCAAACATTTAGAGAAGAGCT
>NW_006771410.1:0-209 GCF_000442215.2 Lipotes vexillifer
ACTCTAAAACTAACCCATCCCCTAACACGTACGCTAACCCTAAACCGTTGTCGTACCCTAACATATACCCTAAACTGTCCCCGTTGCCTAACACTAAACCTAACCCTAACCCTAAACCTAACCCTTACCCGAAGCCTTACCCTATACCGTGTCCTAATCCTAACCCGTACGCGAAAAATAATCCGTGCCCTAACACGTAAGCTAAACCT
>NW_006771411.1:0-381 GCF_000442215.2 Lipotes vexillifer
ATATATATATATATATATATATATATATATATATATATATATATATATATATATATATATCTTCTAAGTGGAGACCCAAAGATGGTAAACTCCTTGAGGCTAAAATAATTATATATTTAATTATGAGAAAATATGGATATGAGGATATTTTCTATTTATCAAAATGTTCTCTGACTTACCAGGTATCTGAGTACCAATTGACAAGATATATTTTTCTACCAAAAATATTACAATCTACAGAGAAGAGACATTTGAAGGAGAAAGCAGTTTCAAATGTATTAATCATAAAATACAAATTGAAAGAAGCTTGCAGGCAACTATTTATATATATAATACCATACTTAAAAATATAATGCATATGTATATATAGATATATATATA
>NW_006771412.1:0-1217 GCF_000442215.2 Lipotes vexillifer
ATCGAAAAAACAAGGTACATAGCCTTGGGCACTAGGCTTAGCGAAACAGAAATCAAAAAGACACAGCCACCCCAAAGATTGGGGCTGCCCTCTTTACAAGAACCTCGGCCACTGTACAAGTTAAATACCCACGAAAGGAAAAAATGGATCGTCAAGTTGCGGCACTTACGTGCCATGGAATATCACTCAGCAATGAAATCAAGGTCATCTGGCCCGTAGCATCTTAGTGATTGGATTTAGGTACGATGATTCCAAGTGAAATAAGTCACACGGAAAAAGAAACATCATACGGTATCACTAATACACGGATTGTAAACTTTTCTACACATGGAAGGAATTACAAAACAGAAGAGAGTCTCTCATTTAGAAAACAAACTTATACTTGCGTAATGGGAAAGCTGAGTGGGGGTGCTGCATAAAACCAGAGATTGAAATCAGCACACATACCGTTCCAGAAGCCAAATACGTAATAGAGAAGATCTACTCCTTGCTCCACGAAATGGACTCAACACCCCATATTCAACGCATAGGAATAGACCTGACTGGTAGGAATCTAAAAACCTATGTATCTATATGTATCCGTAAGAGAATCGAGCGTGTGTAGAGCCACATAAGCGCAGCAGTGAAAATCAGCCAAATCCCATTATAAAAATAAATTTCAAAACCAAAACACAATGACAGTGAAATAGAGAGACATTCTCACTTAATTCATTCACGGCTTGGGATGAAACCTGGATTTATCACATCTATACTCACAGCTGTGTGAGACATAAGGCTGGACACTAGGGGATGACAGGAATGGTGAGGTTTGGTAAGCAAAAGCAAAGCCTTTGAAGTCATACTGCATGGTATCCATTCCATGGGGCCCAACTCCCCAGGTTTAATGGATCCTTCCTTCCGCTAAAACATTCATGGGAAACCCAGAGTATGGTCCACCATGTGATCGGGCAACGTTCCTAAAATGCATCTCAATTTACGTGCCCTGGAACACGTGTTGGCCGTTCAAGACGCTTTCCTGACACTCCTCACACTTGCAGAGTCAGTGCCTTCAACGCCCAGTTTGGCACACTTTGCGATTTCTGCGTAAGATGGACAGCAGTGGGGAGAACCAACGAGAGACTAGCTGTAGGTGTTTGGGCGAGCACATTGGACTATAATTTCCCACCAGCAAGTAGAATGAACCAAAGCCTCAGCATGCCGTGCCTGAAACAGACTAG
>NW_006771413.1:0-324 GCF_000442215.2 Lipotes vexillifer
CACCATACACAAAAATAAACTCAAAATGGATTAAAGACCTAAATGTAAGGCCAAACACTATAATATTCCTAGAGGAAAACATAGGAAGAACACTGTTTGACATAAATCACAGCAAGAACTATTTTGACCCACCTCTTAGAGTAATGGAAATAAAAACAAAAATAAACAAATGAGATGTAATGAACTTAAAAGCTTTTGAACTGCAAAGGCAACTATAAACAAAAAGAAAAGAAAACCTTCAGCATGGGAGAAAATATTTATAAATGAATCAATGGACAAAGGATTAATCTCCAAAATATATAAACAGCTCATGCAGCTCAATAG
>NW_006771414.1:0-300 GCF_000442215.2 Lipotes vexillifer
AAAAAACAAAACAAAAAAACCCCCAGAAACATATTTTCGTTTGTTGAGGGTTTTTCTGCACAAGCAGCATGCTCTCAGAACTTGGCCCAGTATGGCCTTTAGCAACAGTTCTAGTTAAACTGCCAGCTTCTTTTCATATGAACTTATTTTGGAAAGCTGTTTTATGAAAAATAACATTGTTTTTCTCCGAAAAAGTATGTATTTTAACCATGTGCTAGCCAGCATGTAGAAGCCACGTGAGATTATGACAGTGGTTCTCAACTGGGGGCGATTTTGCTTCCTGGGAGACAGTTGGCATTG
>NW_006771416.1:0-446 GCF_000442215.2 Lipotes vexillifer
ATAGACTATTTTGGGGTTTGTTTTTCTTTTTTTGTTTGTTTTTGGCTTTGGTTTTGGGTTGGGTATTTGTTTTGTTTGGTTGGGGGTTTTTTGTTTGTTTTTTGATTTTTGGTGGGTTCTTTTTGGTTCTTAAATAGTTGAGAATGATCTCAAAATTCAGCAAATATGACTTTATCTGGAGCCTTTTGCATTTGGCTTGGTATTTATGGTATAAAGATCACCTTAGTTGCCTAAGGAAGTGAAATCTTAATTTCATCTTTATTCAGAAGCGTCCTGTCTGGTTTCATTGGGCTTTATACTGTGTTTCAGGTCTGCCTGCCTGCAGTAAAGGCTAAGGGCCTGGAGATTTCTGGAACATTTAGTCACCGCCAAGGGCACATATGTATGGAAATGAACTTCACCAACAAAGCTCTGCAGCACATGACAGACTTTGCAATTCAGTTTAA
>NW_006771417.1:0-30032 GCF_000442215.2 Lipotes vexillifer
TTCCTTCATCTAGTACATAGCCCTCTGCCTTTTCATCTTGTCTATCTTTCTGTGAATGTGGTTGTTGTTCCACTGGCTGCAGGACTGTAGTTCTTCTTGCTTCTGCTGTCTGCCCTCTGTTGGATGAGGCTATGTAAGAGGCTTGTGTCGATATTTACTGATAAAAAGAATATAAGTTATCCAGAAGTGTTTAAAAGTCTGTATGTTTGAGAGTTGAAAGTTTGAAGAATTTAGATCCTTTGCATTCTTTAATTCCATATGGTCAAAGCCAAAATTAAGCAGTTTTGCCTATTTTAATAGCTAAGTTTTATTCCAGGAGTTAAGGAAATAAGAATGGCAAGAGACATAAAAGCAATGTAGTTATGACAAATGTATTTCACAGTTCCTAGGTCTGTGAAAAATGTTAAACAGAGGAAAAACAAATGGCAGCAACTAATGGATGTGGTGCTCCTCATTCCAGTAGCAACATGAACAGACTTTTAGTCCCAACACAGAGTTATTCTCCTTAATAGTATCTTCTCAGTGGTACTTAGGTCAAATGCAGAGAGATCATCATGAAAGTGACCTAGAGGAAAGGACTAAAACTTCCACTTTAGTGAACAAAGGAAGCAAGAACTCAAAATCTTTTATTTGGTAGCTAGAGAACGTTTCTAATGAATTATCCAAAGTTCTGAATGATATGTTTTCAATGCAATTGGTGATTGTATTTTCAAAATATGAAAAATAACCCAACTTTGAATACCACCTTACAAAAGAATCTGCAATCTTTTTGATAAACCAAAATGCTTAGAGTTTATTTGTACAGTGTAAGTCAAAGGTATCTCTTTCTTATTGTATTACCATAAGTTTTTTTTTTAGGATCTATAAATTCAATAATCACAGCTTGAAGGACTCTTTCAACATGAACACAAAATGGATTACCTCGACTTACTAAAAAGTGTACTTATTCTGAGGAACAATATTGAGGTCCTTTTGTAGGATTCTGACCTGACAAAAAGAATGCAAAACCATAGTAAGTAAAATACATAGTTTCCCTGCTGATTTCCTCATTAGAGTTATGAATGTGAAAGAGGAGTTGTGAAACTATAGAGATACTCAAATTTATTCTAATGCAAAATTTTCACTTTGAGCTATTTGACCTCCTCATCTCCAATGCAAATGGGCTATATTCTACCACAACCATCTCCTACTTTGATTGTACGCTTTGTCTTGACCCCATTAATATCAGGACACCTCCAATATTCCAATTTCGGATTATGACCTCACCTTATATTTCTTTACCAAGACAGAAACAGAAAGGAATGATTTAATCTTCCTGTAAACAAACCTATAACCTTTTGGATTTGGTAGGTTTCTCCAAGCTGTGTCTCCTCCTAACACTATGAAGATGTGTCCATTGTCTTACTAATGGCCGATTCTATGTTTGTGACTTGGATCCTACCCCTTCTTGTCCTCCTAAGTATTTCACCCTTTGTTTATCCTCTCTTATTATCTAATAGCAATAATTTTTTCTGCTCTATTGAATAATTACACCAATGTGCTCTGGTATTTCTAATCTTACAAGAAAAATATTATTATTTAGAAGTCTCAACTTTTATGCTACATTCCATTCCAACATTTGCCTCTTTTACATACCCTTTCACAGAATAACTTAAAATTAATTATATTGCTTTTTCCTTGTCCTCATCTTCCATTTTCTTTCAAGTCCTCCTTTGATCAGGCATTTGTCCTCTACTTTGCTAAAACTGCTCTCATTAATTTTACTAATGAGCTCCATGCTTCGCAGCATTCAACATAATTGACAACTATCTCATTCCTATTTTTGATTGTTTGTTATGTAGATACCACTCTCTTTCTACCCAATTTTTGAATATTGAAGGGCTCCAGAACTTGGTGTTAAGCTCCATTCTACTATTTCTCTAAAAATTCTTCCTATATCATCTCACCTAGTTGCATTGCTTAAAATACTATGAACTGGGCAGTAAGTTCCAAACATATGTCCCTATGTCTAATTTTTCCCCTGAGCTCCAAATTCATAAACCCAACTGTCACCGGAATGACTAACAGGCATCTCAAATTAAACATGTCTAAAATAGAACTTTTTGATTTGTGCCTCCCCCGCCCCGACAACAAGATTTTCCATCCATCTTCCCTATCTCAGTAAAGAACAGAATCATTCACTCCGTTGCTCAAACCAAAAAAAACCCTATAGCCATTCTTAACACCTTTCTTTCCCTCAACACCACTCCGCTCAGCACGCACACACACACACACACACACACACTTCACTGTTAAATCATGTTGGGTCTACTTCTAATAAACACACCAAATTTGATCACTCTTTTACTTATTCATTGCTGTCACCCTAGTCTAAGACACTATCATTACTCATTGGCCATGGCACTGACATCTAAACTGAATTTTCCACATACATGAATTTGGTCAGGTAAAAGTCATTCACTGATGGCAGCCAATCAGTCGTTCAAAATGTAGATGAAAATTAGATGTTTTCAGCCTTGCTGAAAATCTTTGTATAGTTTTCAGGGTACTTTGAAAATCCAGATCATTACCATATCCTACACATAATTTTGTTTTTATAAGTTGACCCCTGCCAAACTCTGCCACCTGACTGTTAACCATTTAGTGTCCTATTAGTCATGTTAAGCCAGCAGCCTTGTCCCAGCCTCATACCTTTGCATTTGCTGGTTCCTCTGCCTGTAATACTCTTCCCCCCAAATATTCCTTTGGTCTATTCCTTCCTGTCATTCATGTCATAGCCTGATTGACAACTGTAACTAATGTTGCCCCCTCATGTACTGTTTTATTGCCCAGACTTGTTCCTGCATGGCACTTTGCAAATGATCTTTTCATGTACTTGTTCATTTGACATTTTTCTCCCCTTCCCCTCCTACTCCAGGATATAAATGTCACATTAGCAAGAAACAGACTTTTCATATTAGTGCAAACATACACTTATGTTCTATTTCTATTGTAGCTCATGCCAATTGTAGGACCAACCTGGCAAAAAAGGGAAATTTTGCTTTGTTGCTCTGGTTGCTTTAGAAATTCATTGATGTGCTTGTTGAAGAAAAGTCAAGCTTAGAGAAGGGAATAAAGAGAGATGCCTATCATGAAATATAACCATACATGGATTTTTGAAAATTCTCTAATGGCAAAGTTTAACATATTAAATCATGTCACTTAAAGATTGGAGATAGATGGTATGTTATCTTCTAACTTCCAGAGTATATTGCAGTAAAGAAAAGTCCTAAGCTATTTTTTAAATGTTCCTACTTTGATTCCTCTTTAGCTCACGTTATGTTCATTCATGGATGTCTTCCACTGAAGACCCTAAACGTCCGATCATCCCTTTCCAGCAGTTGAAATAGCTCAGTTCCTTATAGGGTCTATAAAGCTCCAGGATGATATAATCAGAATTCCAATCTATGAGAACTTTTCTCTACAAATGATTTAACACACATTTGAGATATGAAGGCTTTAATTTTCTAAGTTTATTTAAAATAGATATGTAAGATATAGCCCTGTTTTAAAGTGAAAGACAGTATATACAGCTTAAAAATGTATTCTCTCTAACTATTTTGGTTTCTAGTCCTCAGAACAATGGAGATATAAATATTCTTGCCATAAAAAGGGGAGACTTGAAATAAGTTAGCATAGCAAGGAAATAAATCTTGGAAAGTTAGACTATTTCAAGAAAATGCCTCCTTTTGTAAAAGATACTTGGACAGCTTCCCTATCAATACTTGTCTGGCAATGGATTCAGCTCTTTTTCTGCCAAGTTCATACCTTTGTCAACTGGGTCCTTGATTTATTAAATTATTTTTTTCTATATTATTCATTTTAAACCAGGCACTGACATAGGCACAGGGGATAAATGCACAAGTAAAAAATTATTGTTCTAGCCAAAATGTTTAAAATCTAGTGGAGAGATTCACAAGTAGACCAAACATTGCACAATAATACCATTATTGCTGCAATGGGAATGTATATAAATGGCATCTCCTAATCTGCCTGGAGTAATCAGGGGAGTGTCCCAGAATCTGCTCATATCTATAGCAGAACATCCCTGAAAATGAGTCCTGTCTGCTCCAGGGTGGGCTTATTTGAAAGAACTGGAAATCACTTAATGCAAAGACTGGGTAACAAGAACTTGCAGGAAAACTAAGGAACAAAACTACAAGAACCAGAGATCAAAACATATTGAGATTTCTGTTGTCCATACAGGTGGGTAGCAATGACATAATATACAATAATTGAAAAAGTAGAACACGGTCAAATGACTGCAGATAAAATGGTCTGAGGTCAGTGGGCTAGGACATAGTCCCAGTAGCCAAGGGACCACCAGAATGGTTGAATTTGCTGCTTGATTCTATTTTGTCACCCATCTGAAAACTAGGTCTGAAGCAATGTGTTCAGGGTTGCTTCTGATTGCTTCAAAACCACTGGAGAGTAACTGTGTAGAAAGTATCAAACTTTCTGGCAAAAGTTTTCTCTAAGAGTTTTACAGGAGTAAAAGTTGAAATCAAAGGCAGACATCAAGCTTCAGGGATGCTGGATAGGTCCTTGTTCATGGTTAGGTCCCTATAAATCCCTGTTAGATTCCCAGACTCTCTATATCCTGCCCACCTGCCTTGGACATAGACCTGTTCTTTCTGTCTCATTTTGCTATACTATATTCTATATGATGCTCAGAACCTGAATCTAAACTGAATGTTGCTATTGGTTGATTCCTTCCAAGGGCTAGATCTCTCCCATTCTCTATATCCCAGAAAAAGGGGATTCCTGCCACCAACATAACCTGGGTCCATGTCTACTTTGCTTGCTTTCTCATTCTGGTATCTAGAACAAGATATTAAAGTTTCTTTGAACTCCCACTCTGACAATTTTACATTTCTTCTAATCCTGGCTTTTGGCAGTGAGTAAAAATTTCTAATGTCAACTTTTTTGTTTGGCCAAAAAGTTTGTCCAGTTAGTGAATATGGTATTCAATCAAGTTCTTTATGAAAATGAAAAATGTGTCTTTTATTTTTACTTAAAATCAAGCGGACTTTTTGGCCAGCCCAATACTTTTATATGAATATATATGTCTATAATATATACTTATATTTTATATATTACATGTATACATATATTATACACACACACCTTTAAATAAGCATAGGCAGCCATTACGTTTAGTCTTATACCTATATAACTAAAACCACATTTAGTTGTATACATTTACATATATATAACTAAATGTAATGGCTGCGTACTATTTTTTTTTCTTTTATTCTTCCACAAAGTAGTGCCTATATTGTTTATTCTGTATTGGGTCCTACTCTTAACAATTTATGTACGTTAACACAATTTCTGTAGCAACTTTATTGTGTTAGCTACCATTATCATCCCTATTTTATACATGGAAACAAAAAGCCCGAGGCACTAGGAAATTAAATGACTTTCTCAAAGTTCCAAATCTACCAGATAAGAGAGCCAGGATTCAAATCCAGGCAGTCTGGCTCCGTGTTCAAGATTTTAAAGAGTGACTCCATCAGATATGAATTTTAGGAAGTCCTTATGACAGCACTGAAAATGGACTGGTTTTAGGGGACAGAGGTTGTGATACGGAAGGGAAGAATGAAGGCAAAGGTACCATTTAAGAGATTGTTTGTATCAAAAAGACAATTTGACCTTAGGCAAGGTCATTGGAGATGGGAGAAGTGCTGAAAGGAATCAATAGGACATAATGACTGACTAGTAATATGGTTTTGACTTGTCCTGACATTCTTGATGGCATAAGAATAAAAAAGTCAAGTGATTGACAAAATTTCGATCAAGAGTCAAAGGATAATACTTGACTTCATTCAGTTTTCCGAATTATTAAAAATTCCATCTCTCATGTCCTCTAAGAATAGGTTGATATTTCCCCCCAGGGCTTCCCTTCTCCGAGTCTGATGAAATCCTTGAAAATCACATCTAAAGTACTCTTTGCATTCCAGATTTATGTTGAACTGAACTAAAAAGAAACACATGAACAGTAAATGGCCTGGCATTTTGCAGTTGTCACTATTAATATATGGTAGACACCATTTGAATACAAGAATTTAAAATTAATGTGTCATTTTCAAACTTGCTTGCTTGTTTGATCTCTTTTAGTTTCATATGTTTTAAAGGAAAAGAACCCATTCCATAGGTTCTATTGTTTTGTAAAATTATGACAAGAAAATAAGTTAAATTAGTCATGATTATGCATTTGATTACATGATAGCATTATTTTTATAACAGTATTCTTGTACTCTGTATTTAGGCATTTTGAAAAGCCTTCTCTCTCAGTTTCTACATAGGTCATGCTTTTAATGTAAGTGCTTCTTCCATAGATACTAAGAGTTAAAGAGTATCAGGGAAATTAACCCTTTTTTGGGGCTATAGTCATTCAGAGACATTGAATAAAATAATGAGAAAAGTATTCCTAGCTCACAACAATCACAGCACTGTTATTATTTCCATTAAATTTGTTAATCTATGCATATTTTTAGTTCTTTAAGCAATAGCATTTACCAGTAGCTTTCACTGATATTACAAAAGGAGAGAACACAGGTTCTTTTTAAAGAATCCTCATGTTATTCTAAAATCCAAATTTTTAGAAATAAATTTTGTCTTTTTTGATAGCAAAGCAGTTTCATAAATTTACTAATTAAACAGTAAACATGTTTTATATTTTTCAACATATATGCAAAATTTTCATGATATTTATAAAAACAAGAATAAAAATTATTCATGAAATTACAATAATATGACCATAAAGTAAAATGTACCAAAACGTATGTTGCTAGTGGTACCACATCATACTCTAGGACTTAGGCAGGTTATTTAGGCTTTCTAAGCTTTCTATGCTTCAGTTTCATTATATTCAAAATGGAGATAATACTACCTGCTTCATAGGATTATTTTAAATGAGTTAATATATATAAAACATTTAGGATAGTGCCTGAGAATAGTTATTGTTTTTATATTATTATGGGGATAAATTTCATCTTGTAAAGTGCTTTACTGAAAAAAGACAGTGGAAGGTATAAAAACAGTTCTTTAAAATAGTGAATGTTTTAAAAATTAATTAGACAAATGTATATTCATGTATTTCAAGAAAAATCTATGTTGCTAAATCATAAGAACTTTTCAGCTTTCTTTGGACAGAGATACTAATGAGGGCACTTTGAAAAAAAGTGCTCTAGGGTAAGAAAGAGCAAAGTGGTAAGGCATAACAACAGGAATTTATCCAGGATAATTTAAGGTACTACAAAGCTTCCCAAACAGTACTAGTAGACTGACTAGTATCTAGTTGTCACAGTAAAGCACATAGGGAGGTTGCTAGTAAGGCAGGTGGGTGGAAATGTATAAGGGTTAGCAAAGCAAGACAGAAGAAGGAAATCAGAATTGGTATAGTTTCTAGATGAACTTTCTCAGCCAAAATGAAAAACACGGAATCAGAATACTGGAAATAAAGTAACTCAGTTTAAGATAATCCAAAGAGAAAAATATACATACTATCCTTTTGTCCAGGAAAAGTACAGATTCTTCAGTTTTTAAAACAGACCCTTTAACACCTAGCAAGACTACTGGTCAGTTATAAATTGAGAAACATATCCTATGGGGAATGATTTAAAAAAACAAAACCTCAAAGAAAGCATCAGCCACAAAAGTCAGCTGAAGAGTATTCTATAGGCAGAGTGTTTGTAAACTGGAATTGTATATACTTAATTTGATAAAATTCCTTTGAAAGAAAAACAATTTGTAAAGTTAATACATGATCATTTTTTACTTTGTAGGAATACTCAAAAGTACATATTTACTAGTGAGGTTTATCCTGCTTGCACCATCCATAAACAATTATATTTTGCATTTGGTGACTGCAGACATTTTTCTGTGCATGGACACAAAAAACAGAGATAAATATAATTGATCACAGATTGTAGTTTTCCTACTAGGACTATATCATTTCATATTTTAACCAATTTAATGTGCAATGAATAGATAATCAAACTGATTTTCCTAAAAATTTAGTTCATAAATGCTAGCAAATTCCTTGAGTTCCTTCATGTTTGTGAATGCCTAATTGCATTGGAACTTAAGTATGTTTGATTGGATACAATTTTATTGAACATTGTTAAATTGTTTTTGGACATTGTATGTTGATGTTAAGTCTGAGGCCAGCTTATTTTTTCTCCTTTGTGACTTGTTTATTATACCCGGATGCCTTAAATTTTTAAAAAGTTTATCTTGAAATTTAGCTACTTAATAAAATATGTCAAGGATTTTGGAATAACTGATTTGTACGTTAAAAGATTTAAGGGAAAAGATGGATAACATACATGAATGTAGGCAATTTCGGCAGAGAGATTAAAACCATAGAAAAAAGTCAAATGAAAATGCTAGAAATATAACCATGCTATCATGGACAAAGAATTCCTTCAATAGGATTATCAGAAGAATAAAAAATGTTAAGAATCTGGGAACTTGAATGTATGTCAATAAAAATTATCCAAAATGAAACACATAGAGAAAAAGAGTAAAAATAAAATACCTGAGTATCCAAGAGTCATGATACACTATCAAGCCATTTAAATCTAACATATGTACAAACTAGAGACCCAGAAGGAGAAGACAGGGAAATGAAGTTTAACATGAGACTTATCAGAAGTTCTGCAAACCACACAGAAAGCACTTAAAGAAAAACAAGTTTTCAACTTAAAATTCTATCCTAGCAGAAATATATTTAAAAATAAAGGCAGGGGCTTCCCTGGTGGTGCAGTGGTTAAGAATCTGCCTGCCAACACAGGGGACACGGTCCGAGCCCTGGTCCGGGAAGATCCCACATGCCGTGGAGCAACTAAGCCTGTGCACCACAACTACTGAGCCTGCGCTCTAGAGTCTGTGAGCCACAACTACTGAGCCCACATGCTGCAACTACTGAAGCCCACGTGCCTAGAGGCCATGCTCTGCAACAAGAGAAGCCACTGCAAGGAGAAGCCCCCACACCTCAACAAAGAGCAGCCCCGGCTTGCTGCAACTAGAGAAAGCCCACATGCAGCAACGAAGACCCATTGCAGCCAAAAATAATAAATAAATTTTTTAAAAGGCAAAATGAAGACTTTGCTATAAGACAAACAACAGCTGAGATAATTTATTGCCAGAAAGACTGTACTACAAGAAATGTTAAAGGTGGTTCTTCACAGAAAGAGTAGGATCCCAGGTGAAAACTTGGATGCACGCAAAGAGAAAAAGAGTACTTAATAATGGTAAGATGAAAGTAAATATAGAATAACTTTTTTTTTAAGTTTACTCACTTGAAAAGAAACTGACCACCTAAAACAAAATAACACTGTCTTGTGATACTTATATGCAAAATTCAAATGTATGACAAACATAGCATAAAGGATGACATGGAAGAATGAGACTATATTGCTACAAGATTTAAATACTATGTGAAATGATATAATACTGTTTAAAAATAGACCATGATATATTAATGTTGTATAGTTTAGGTGTTAATGAAACCACTAAAATTAAAAAAGAAAAAACTAAAGAGCCAATAGTGGAAATAATACACAGTCAGTTAAAAAAAATCACTGTTTTGTTTTTCAGAACAAGGAATAAAAAGGAATAAAGAACAGATGGGACAAAACAATCAAGATGGTAGATTTAAATTCCATCATCAACTAAGCTATAGCAATTATTCTAAACACCCAATAAAAAACAGAGTAGCAGATAGTATATAATTTCTTGTTTTTTTAAAAACCTAAGAGAAATCTACTTTAAATATATGACCACAGATATGTTAAAATTAAAACAGAAAGATGTTTAATGTTTAATAGTAATTAGACAGATGGATTGGGTACACCAAAATCAAATAACGTAGACTTCTGAACTAAAAATATTATCAGAAATAAAGAAGAAAATTCATAAAGATGATGAAACCAATTCATTAAGATATAGCAGTTATATAGGGATATGCACATTTTCTTCAAAATTTATGAATAAACTGATAGAACTGAAAGGAAAATAGACAAGATTACAATTACAGGTAGAGACTTCACTTCTTTCCCAGAGACCGGAAAACATTAAGGATATACGACTATAACGATACCATCAATCAACTTGGTCTAATTGAACCCTCCAGCAAAGAACAACAGAATACACATTTTCAAGCATGCATGAAACATTCACCAGGTGACTATATTTTGGACATTAAAATTAAACTCAACAGATTTAAAGAACTGGGAACAAAGTGAATAGACTAGCATAAGTATTAAAAAGATATCTGGAGAATCCCCCCAAACACCTGAATACTAGAAACACTGATGATAACACTGTGTCAAAGAGGAAGTCACAAAGGAAATTAACAAACATTCTGGACTGAATAAAAAATACATATCAATGTGTGAGATGCAGCTATATTGCCTAAATGAGAGTTTATACATGTGTTTACATTGGAAAATAAAAATCTCAAAGTAAATCTAATCCTGCATCTCAAGGAATTAAAAAGGGAAGAGAAAATTAAACCCAAAGGAAGAAGGGAGGAAAAATAAATTGGACTGAAAATGAATATAAACGCAAATATGAAAATAGAGAAATATTTGCAAGAAATATTGATAAAAAAAACACACACAGAAAATAAAAAGAATTCTCATAATTTCCCTAGAAGAACATAACATTCCATTTTTTTTAAAGGACAAACTTTTCACAGACATGCTAGGAAAGCACGGATAGCAAACAAGCATATGAGCCTGAAGTTACCCAATATCATTAGTCATTATGGAAATGAAAACTAAAATTATAATGAGATCACTACATATCTATTACAAAAAAATAATAAACCCCTGAAAACTCCAAGTTCTGGTGAGGATGAGGTGCAATTAGGGCTCTCATACATTGTTGTGAGAATGCAAAGTGATACAACCACTTTGGAAAATAGTTTTCCAATGTCATTTGAAGTTACATACACATTATCTTAAGTTTCAGAAATTCCACTCCTTAGGACTACAATGTTTCTTCCATGCAAAAAAATAAAATAAACTGGTGAATCTTTTTAGCACCTTTATTCATAATTGCCAGAAACAGGAGATAATTAAAATGTTAACCACCTGGTGAATAAATTATGGTACAGCTAAATAATGGTATAATATTCAGCAAGAAAAAAGAAAAACACTACTAATAAATACAATGACATTGATGAACCTCAATGGCATTATTTTAAATGAAAAAAAAAATCCAATTCAAAAGCCTACATACTAGAAGAGTCCATTTACTAACATTCTGTAAAAGGCAAAACTATTAGAGACAGAAATATCAGTCCTTTCCAGGTACTGGGTGGGGAGGAGGCAGGGAATAAGCACAGACCGGCACTTGGGGAAAAGGAAATATTATATATTCTCATATGGTGGTGGTGACACATATGTATCTATCAAAACTCAGAAGACTGTACACTTATATAGGTTAATTTTACTTGAAGTAAAAAATTATATATTGAAAAAAAAGAGGAAATGGGAAAACCTATGTGGTAGATGTACAAGTTTTACTGTACTTTTCTTCGACTTTACTCTGTTATGAATTTTTATATAAAATGTTAAAAAGTGGAAACAAGATTTTCCTCCCCCAAATAAAATCCTTATAAGACCAGGAGATGAAAATTTGTTATTAAAGGCAAAAATAAAGATATGCAAATCAAAACTACAATGAGGTATCACCTCACACCTGTCAGATGGCCATTATTAAAATGTTGACAAATAATAAATGCTGGAGAAGGTATAGAGAAACAGGAACCCTCCTACTCCGTCGGCTGGAATGTAAATTGATACAGCCACTATGGAGAACAGTATGGAGGTTCCTTATAAAACTAAAAATAGACTTACCATATGATCCTGCAATCGCACTCCTGGGCATATATTCAGAGAAAAGCATAATTCGAAAAGATACATGCACCCCAATGTTCATTGCAGCACTATTTACAATAGCCAACACATGGAAACAACCTAAATGTTCACTGACAGATGAATGGACAAAACAGATGTGGTATACTTATACCATGGACTATTATTCAGCAATTAAAAAGAATGAAATAATGCCATTTGTACCAACATGGATGGACCCAGAGATTATCATACTAAGTGAAGTAAGCCAGACAAAACAAATATCATATGATATTGCTTAAATGTGTAATCTAAAAAAAAATGATACAAATGAACTTGTATATAAAACAGAAACAGACCCATAGACATAGAAAACAAACTTACAGTTACCAAAGGGGAAAGAGGGGGGAGGGATAAATTAGGAGTTTGGGATTGACATATACATACATATTAAAAATAAATATCCAATATGGACCTAGTGTATAGCACAGGGAACTATATTCAGTATCTTGTAATAACCTATAAAGAAAAGAATCTGAAAAAAATAGGTGTGTATGTATAACTGAATCACCTTGCTGTACACCTGAAACTAACACATCATTGTAAATCAACTATACTTCAATAAAAAAAGGAAAGGAAAAATAAAATAAAATAAATTAATTTAGCATAAATAAATTGCATAGTATGTCAATCATTTTCCACTATAGGGTTACAGGTCAAACCCTAAATAAGACGGAATATTATGAACATTAATATATTCATAATAACTCATATTTCTACATAACTTATAGTTTATATACTGTACTTTCTACACATGATTCCTTTTGATCTAAACAATAAGTACATCAGGTAAGTGATATTACATTACAGATCCAGAAACTGACACACAGAGCAGTTAAGCAACTTGCCTTAGGTCTGTAAGCCAAGGCCTGAATTCCAAATTTCAAGTCATTTTTTCTATATCTTTTTATACTGAGACATAATAAATAGTCAGAAAATGTGCATCTAGGAACATTATGTTCAGAAAAAGTGCACATATAAAGGTAAAGTTTAATGAATTTTCACAAACACCTGTGTAACCTGAATTGAAATCAAGAAACAGAATATCCCTAGCACACCAAAAGTACCTCAATTCTTTTCAAGGGTGATCAGTGTAAGAGATACATTTTTATAAAACATTTAATTCTGTGGTATTATCACCAATATAAATTACCTTCCCTTGAAGGGACCTTTAAATAGTCAACTATTTTACTATATTTAAAATACGATGTTATTTATAAAACATTTATTTGCACACAGCTCTTCAAGAACATATATTTAGATAGACTGATAGGAAAATACCCCCAAAATAACATCAGTTGGTAGTAACCATTTAGAAAATTACTAAAAGTCTGCATAAAAAGTTAACCTATTAGTTGCTTTTAGCCATAAACATGGTTAGAATGCATTGACTAACGGAATTCACATCACTGGTCAAAGTAATTCTTAAGACATTATTAAGCATGATCAACAAAAATAAACTCAAAATGGATTAAAGACCTAAATTTAAGACTGGATACTATAAAACTCTTAGAGGAAAATATAGGCAGAACACTCTCTGACATAAATCACAACAATATCTTTTTCAATCTGTCTCCTAGAGTAAGGGAAGTAAAATCAAAAATAAGCAAATGGCACTAATCAAACTCAAGAACTTTTGCATAGCAAAGGAAACCATAAAATGAAAAGACAGCCCACAGAATGGGAGAAAATATTTGCGAACAATGAGATCAACAAGGATTAATCTCCAAAATTTACAAACAGCTCATGCAGCTCAATATCAAAAAAAAAAAAACAACCCAATCAAAAGTGAGAGAGTGGCATGGACATGTATATACTACCAAATGTAAAACAGATAGCTAGTGAGAAGCAGCCACATAGCTCAGGGAGATCAGCTCGGTGCTTTGTGTCCACCTAGAGGGGTGGGATAAGGAGGGTGGGAGGGAGACACAAGAGGGAGGAGATATGGGGATATATGTATATGTATAGCTGATTCACTTTGTCATAAAGCAGAAACTAACACACCACTGTAAAGCAATTATACTCCAATAAAGATGTTAAAAAAAAAACGGGAAGAAGACCTAAATAGACATTTCTCCAAAGAAGACATACAAATGGCCAAGAGGCACATGAAAAGCTGCTCAATATTGCTAATCATTAGAGAAATGCAAATCAAAACTACAGTGAGGTACCACCTCACACCAGTCAGAATGGCCATCATCAAAAATTCTATTAACAATAAATGTTGGAGAGGCTGTGGAGAAAAGGGAACCCTCCTACACTGCTGGTGGGAATGTAAATTAGTGCAGCCACTATGGAAAACAGTATGGAGGTTCCTTAAGAACCTAAAAATAGAGCTACCATATGATCGAGTAATCCCATTCATAGGCATATATCCAGAGAAAAACATGGTTCAAAAGGATACATGCACCCCAACGTTCATAGCAGTGCTGTTAACAATAGCCAAGACATGGAAGCAACCTAAATATCCATCAATAGATGAATGGATAATGAAGATGTGGTACATATATACAATGGAATATTACTCAGCCATTAAAAAGAATGAAATAATGCCATTTTCAGTAACATGGATGGATCTGGAGATTATCATACTGAGTGAAATAAGTCAGAAAGAGAAAGACAAACATCACATGACATCACTTAAATGCTCAGTCTAAAAAAAAATGATACAAATCAACTTATTTACAAAACAGAAATAGACTCACAGACTTAGAAAATGAACTTATGGTTACTGGTGGGGAGGGACAGATTGGGAGTTTGGGGCTGACATGTATACACTGCTATATTAAAAACAGATAACCAACAAGGACCTACTGTATAGCACAGGGAACTCTGCTCAATACTCTGTAATAAACTAAATGGGAAAAGAATTTGAAAAAGAATAGATACATATATATGTACAACTGAATCACTTTGCCGTACACCTGAAACTAATACAACATTGTTAATCAACTCTACTCCAATTAAAAAAAAAAATTCTGAAGGAAAAAAAACCCTGGAGGCAAAGTAGGTAGGTAGGAATAGAGATAAAATAAGATTGGTCACGAATTAATAATTTTTGAAACTGGGTGATAAATATTTGGGGGTTCATTATATTATTCTACTTGTATTTTGAAATTTTTTATAATAAAACTTAAGGAAAAAAACCCAACATGGATGGACCTTGAGGACATTATGCTAAGTGATGTAAATCAAGTACAGAGAGATAAATAGTGTATGATATCACTTATCTGTGGAATCTAAAAAAGCCAAACTTTTAATAACAGGGAACAAAATGGTTATTCCCAGAGGCTAGGTAGGGAGTAGAGGAAAGAGATGTTGTTAAGGGCACACACTTGCAACAAGTAGTAAATAAGTCCTAGAGACTGAAGGCACAGTATAGTGAATATAGACAACAATATTGTATTATAAACATCAAACTTGCTAATAGACGAGATTTTAATTATTCCAACCACAAAAAAGAAATTATTATCATGTAACATGGAGGTGCTAACTATGACTACATTGGTGATAATAATCATATTACATATAAACATATATAGTAATCATATTAAATAGTAATGTATCAAATTAACATGCTGTACACCTTAAATTTACACAGTGTTGTATATCAAATATATTTCAAATAAAAAAATAAAAATTTAAAAAAGAAAAGATCAGCTTGATGTTCCCCAAAGCTTGACTAGACTTTAGACAGATGTCTTCCTGACTGTAGAAATAAAGCCAGAAATAAACTCATGCATATAAGGTCAACTAATATTTGACAAGGGAGTGAAGAAACCTCCTTGGGGAAAGACAGTGTCTTTAATAAATAGTTCTGGGAAAACTGGATAGTCACATGCTAAAGAATGAACATAGGACTTCCCTGGTGGCACAGTGGTTAAGAATCTGCCTGTCAATGCAGGGGACACAGGTTCAAGCCCTGGCCCTGGAGGATCCCACATGCCATGGAGCAACTGGGCCCGTGCACCACAACTACTGAGTCTGAACTCTAGAGCCCACAAGCCACAACTACTGAGCCCATGTGCTGCAACTACTGAAGCCCATGTGCTTAGAGCCTGTGCTCTGCCACAAGAGAAGCCACCACAATGAGAAGCCCATGTACTGCAATGAAGAGTAGCTCCCACTCGTAGCAACTAGAGAAAGCCCACACACAGCAATAAAGACCCAACGCAGCCAAACAATACATAAATAACATTTAAAAAAAATAAAGTGCATTTGGGTTTTAAAGATGTTTCAGAATATTCTATAAAAAAAGTAAAAAAGAACAAACATAGACCTCCTATCTTAAACCATGCACAAAAATTTACGCAAAATGGATCAAACACTTAAATGTAAGATCCAAATTCGTAAAACCTGTAGAAGGAAACATAGGGGAAAAGCTTCCTGATGTGTCTTGGAAATGATGTTTTGGGTATGACACCTAAAGCACAAGCAACAAATGCCAAGTTAAACAAGTAGGACTACATCAGACTAAAAAGCTTCTGCACAACACAAGAAAGGATCAACAAAATGAAAAGGCAATCTACAGAATGGAAGAAAATATTTGCAAACCACACATATGGTAAGGGGTTAATATCCAAAATATATAAGGAAGTCGTGTAAGGAACTCAGTAGCAAAACAACAATCCAATTTAAAAATTGGCATAGGACCTAAATAGACATTTTCCCCACGATATTCAAATGGCGAACAGGTACATGAAAAGGGGCTCAACGTTACTAATCATCAGGGAAATGCAAATCAAAACCATAATGTGATCTCAGGTCATGCCTATCATCAAAAACACAAAAGATAATAAATGCTGGTGAGAATGGGAGAAAAGGGACCCCATGTATACTTTTGGTGGAAATTTATATTGGTATAGCTACTGTGGAAAACAGGATGGAGATATGATCCAGCAATTCTACTTCTGCAATCCAAAGAAAACAAAATCACTATCTTGAAAAGATAACTGCATTCCCATGTTCATTGCAGAATTATTTATAATAGCCAAGACATGAAAATAACCTAAGTTTCCATCAACAGATGACTGAACAGAAAATGTGAATATGTACACGTACACACACACACACACACACACACACACACACACACACAGGAATACTACTCAGCCATAAAAAGGAAATCCTGCCATTTGCAACAACATGAATGAACCTTGAAGGCATTATGCTAAGTGAATTAAGTCTGAAAGTGTAAGACAAATACTATATGATATCACTTCTTATATACAGAATCTTAAAAACAAAAACAAACAAGAAAACAAACTCATGGCTTATAGATACAGAGAACACACTGGTGGTTGCCAGAGGTGGGGAAGGGGGTGGGGACAGGGGAGTGGGTAAAACGTGTGAAGCTGGTCAAAAGGTACAAACTTACGGTTTTAGGATAAATAAGTCCTGGGGATTTAATTTTCATCATGAAGACTATAGTGAACAATCTTGTATACTTGAAAGTTATCTTAAAAGTTATCACTAGGAAAAAACTGTAATTATATGAGCTAATGTATATTAACTAAACTCACTTATGTGATAATCATTTTACAATATACATACTTATCAAGTCATTACGTTATATACGTTAAACTTACACAATGTTGTGGGTCGATAATCTCAGTAAAACTGAACAAAAACTAAGAAAAGAAGATCTGAAAACTCTCTCTTTGAAATGTAATCATCACAAAAGCAGAGCTCCTACTCTCTGGGGAGTGTAAAATCCCAACTTTGATAATGCCAGTTACATGGAGGGCAGTAATCACATTGACCAACCTGCTTCTCCAACATCATTTAGTACTCTTCCACTCCCTCACCCCAGTGCTTAAGAACTCTCTTAACTTTTCTTTCAGGACAGTTGAGTTCAGTCTTTCTCCCCTGTTGCGGTAGTACTGACTAAAGTCTTCCTTGCCTATTTACCTCCATCTGGTGCAATTTTTCTTTGACCAATGCCTACTGTACTCTAGGTAATAAACCATCACCCCAGACCTGGGGTATACTCAGCTAGATAACTAAGCAAATACATATAAGTGTGATAAGCACAGTGTTCACATTTACACATGTGCTGTAAAAAAGAGCTATGGGAGATTTTGTTCCCCTCCCCATTTCTCCCCAGGGGTATGAGGGGCTTTAAGAAGTTAGACAGATTAGAAGACAAAACTGAACAATGAAAGATTAAAAAAATAAGTTTGCTTAGTATACATCATATGAAGGGAATTCTAGGCAGACAAAAACAGCATGAATGACAATATGGAGGCATGGAGTTCATGATATGTCTGGGGAATAAGAGGTCAAGAGTTGCTCTAGGGCTTCCCTGGTGGTGCAGTGGTTGAGAGTCCGCCTGCCGATGCAGGGGACGCAGGTTTGTGCCCCGGTCCAAGAAGATCCCACATGCCGCGGAGCGGCTGGGCCTGTGAGCCATGGCCGCTGAGCCTGCTCGTCCAGAGCCTGTGCTCTGCAACGGGAGAGGCCACAACAGTGAGAGGCCCGCGTACCAAAAAAAAAAAAAAAAAAAAAAAAAAAAGAGTTGCTCTAATATAGTGTAAACAAGTATGAACCAAAAAGTGAGAGCTGGAGTGGCTGGAAAGACAGACTGCATTCAAGTATAAAAATAATTATAAGTGATCCCTAAGTAGTCTGGACTCTAGGAATTGGGAAGTGAATAGGAGTGTATCAAAAAGTGATTAAATGCATGTTTTTGAATATTCCTCTGCTGGCAGTGTAAAGGTTGACGTGCTGGTAAACTGGATCTTCTGCAGGACATGGGTGGGGAAAAGCCCAGGAACTCAATCAAGGGACATTACAGAAGAAAAGCTAACAATCCATATCAGAGGTATTATTCACATTATAAACAGCATTCTCTTTAAGGATCCTTCAAGTAGTCAACTATTTAAAGGTCAAATAATGTGTGTCAGAGGTCAAGTAATACACCCATGGTCACCCACCTTGCCAGTGGCAGAGCCTGGATTTGAACCCAGTCTGCCTGATTCCAGTGTCCCATATATAGGCTTATGAGCTCAACTCCTGCTCACCTGGAAAATGAACCTAATGGGATTGCTCTGATGATTAAGTAAGAAAATACACAACCAAAGCACCTAGGACAAGGTCTGATACCTACAAACATTTATGAAATTACAGCTAGTATTACTAATATTGTCATTACCATTATCCTTATTTTGCCACAATCATCATGTTTAATTGAATTTGTTAGGAGTGATGAAACAGACAACCAGGAGGTGCTAATAAAGAAAGCAATTTTCTGTGCTTAAAAAGTTTACCAGCTGGAGAGAATAATGCATTTTAAATGCTGTGGATTTCGAACTGTCTTAATCTTTTTCCCCCCAAGTAAAAACTAAATCTTATAAACAAATCTATGTGTCTTGGAATAGAGCCTTCTGTTATATCATCACAGTGAGTTTTAGTCTTGCCTGGTATTGCTAAGCTGTCTAACATTTCCCCATGTTAAAAGCTAAGATAACCGTCCTGTAAACAATCAAACATTATTCTTTCCATTGTTCTGCTAACATCAGAAGTAGAATTAAATCTTGAATTATGCCGGTAATGATTCATAATCATCAGGTAACTGAAAACTCTTTTAACTATGGAGTATTTCACAAGGGAGAAAGATGCCAATGTCCAGCCCAGCTCTGAACACTGATGATCATACGACCTGTTGTCCATGTCACACACCATTGGGTTTTGGCATCTATGCAAAGAGTTAGCTGTACCTCCAGTAAGATAAACCTTTTAATCTATATACAGAGCAAGAATCTTTTGGCCCATAGCTTTATAGCCTCTGGTGCTTTGGACCCACAAATAAATCACTTATAAGACAGAAAATATGTCAGAAAATTTTGGACTCTAAAATAGCCTGAAAACTATTTAAGTTTAAAAATTCAATAACTGCTATCAAACACACATGATGAAGATAAATGCATCTCCTGCAGTTTTCTCTGTTTGGTACACCAGAGAATACCTGAAAGACAAGGTCACCAGAGTTGGGATTGTGTTCACACTTTTTAAGTCCATGATAAATAAAATATCTTCACTCAAAATTGAAACATACATTCATGAACAAGAATCAACACATCATAAAGTACCGCTTCTGACTCTGAACAATTCATAGAAATAATCAATGCAAATCAATGCCAAAGAATACATGTCACATTGCTTATTGCAGGAAAATTGCTTCATAATATAATTACATTAGTTTTATACTCAGTATTTTTAATGTTTATTTCTCACCTTCAGTTTCAACCTTGGCACGTATATTCTCACTTTGAAAGCGAACAGTGAATTGTTATTTTGTTCTGACCAAAAATATACATACTACAGCTTTCATAATAAAAATCTTAACTGTGTTTTGCATGTGAGCACAAAAGGGATGTTTGCAATCAAAGCGTGATGTTCAAAAGGAAAAGATTATTTAAATCCTCACACAGAGGGCAAGTTGAATTTCTTTTCTAAGCAAAGTCTTATGTGGAAGACTCAAATATTTGCCTTAGCTCTGCAGTGAACTTTGAGTCTGTTTGCTCTCACATTGTGAGAATTACGTGAGATAGAATTTTATATGGCATCTGTTTGGAATCTTTTTCCCCTTATCCACCCCAACTTGAAATTTTAATTCAAATCCGCGGAAGTGATTTGCCAATTGGTTTCACACACACTGTGGTATGATGCTTCAATCCACCTTTGAATCTAATGTGTACCTCCTATGAATGGATTGTTATGGAGAGCTGATTTTAAATATAGCATATTAATGGAAATTTGAGGTACAGTAAGGCCAACAGGTCAGGAAAACGACTGCCATGGAAAATAGTAATAAGCTATTACTCACCCTTCCCAAGACGGGGAGGCAGGCCACACAACGGGAGGACACACAGGAAAGCTCTGAGATCCAGGTAGGTCGAGAGGCAGAGGGAGAGAGAGGAATTGTGGGCAAGGGTCTTGATTGTGGCTTGCTCTGGAAGGAACAGGTGAGGCAAATAAGCAGGTTTAGGAATGGCTAGTTCGAATAATTTCAGTGGGCTCTGGGGCAAAGGGGCTGTCCCAAGTTGTCTCCTACTTGGCCTTGGGGGTCATTTGGGCAGGTGTGTAGTGGTCTGTAGGGACACAGCCCAATGGGTTGGGGGAAGCGGGCTCTGGATTGATTGGTTTATGTTTGAAAACTAGTCCCCAGGAGGAGGACTCTTCCTGAGAAGGGGAGTAATGATGAAGGCAAGACGCCAAAGCAAAGTGATTTAGGTAGATTGTCTGGTTCTCCAGAATGAGGTATAACTAGCGTATGCATGGAGGGCAGATCTTAAACTATGATGCTTACAGAGGCTACAATGGTGGTTGAAACAAGAAGGATGACTTACTATAACACAATTGAAGCAATTTGCATACGTGGTGGATGCTGTCGGCATCCAGGGCAATTGAACCAACAATACGGTGCGGATCAGCTGCTAAGGACTCACAGCTTTCTCCTCTGGAGGATTGCCCTCAGCCAGTGGTTCTCAAACTTCATTGTGCATCAGAATCACCTGGAGAGCTTGTTAAACCACAGATTGCTGGGCTCCACCCCCAGAATTTCTGATTCAGTAGGTCTGGGCTGAGGTCCAGGAAACCATCCTTGCTAACAAGTTCCCAGGTGGTGCTGATCTGGGGACCATACATTGAGAACAACTGATCTAGACTGAAAAGTGTCACCTCTCCCAGGGATTCCTGGGAGGTTTTACCCTCCAGAGTAAATGACTGACTGAAATAGGATGTAAAAGTCCAGCTACCTTGCCACAAATCAGAACAATCCTGTGGTGCAGTCCATTCTCCTGAAATCCACAGGAGATGAGACTGTGGCTAGCCTTCGGCTGACTTTATCTTTTTACCAAGGTTCTTCTACTACCCAGTCATGTTTCCCTCACTTCCCCACAGATTTCTGCTTAGTAAACCACTTGCACAATACACACAACTCAGTTTTTTTTCTAGGAAACCCAACCTAAGAAAGCATATTTTGTCCAAAAGCATCTTTTTATTTCCGAATCTACATCCAAGAATTCTTTTGCCATTTTAAAGTCTTATTTACCCTCAATATTCCTGTTGATCCTCAAACACAGCAATGGATTTGAGAGTGGTCAGTAGTGATCAAAATGCTCAGAAGGATAGGAAGTATAAATAGGGGAAAAAATAAAGGTAATTATTTGGAGAGTAGAAGGCAGAAAGGGAGATGAGTTAGTTATCCTTGTTAAGAGAATCCAGTGCCTACTTCCTGTTCGCATTGTTCTTACAAGGCAAATTAAAAAGACGTGATACTGCCTTCTGATACTTTACGCTATAAAATATTGTCTGAAAACAAATTTACATTTTGGGAGGGGATAATTCATGAAGTGAGTATCATGGGCAGTATTTTGATATCTAAACTAACTCCCCACAGCTGATTTGTTTCAATTAATAAAATGTAAATTCTATGCATGAATGAATTAATATGCATTTAATAATCTAAATGTCAGACACCAGGCTAGCCACTTTCTCATACATCATTCATTCAATCTATTTAAGCCTTATGATTAAGGACTCCAAATAAGTTTTCAGAAAACAAAAGATATTCTGTGTATTTTTAAGAGTAAATATAGTTAGTAAAGAGCACAAACCCACATAGTATTTCTGTTTTGTCAGTAATATAATAATGTTAAGTGATTTAATGAATTAATGTATGATCGAAGAAGAATTAATGTCATGCTTACAACTAATTTTGGCAAAACACTGCAGAATGTGGGACTACCTTTCCTTCACCCTATTCCAAGCTTTTGAACAGAACTTACCACATTTAATTCCGACTTTGGAAGGAAAATGAACAAGTATTTTGGGCTTGTACTTTCTTACCAGAAACCAGAGCATGTGATGGATGAGGTGGAAGAGTGTGAAAAAATTTGAGTAGATGTTTCTTAAATTATTATTAAGGACAATTCATGCAATGAATTCATGTAGTTCATGCATGAACCCAGGAGGCTCTCAGGCTTTGGTTTATGAGAGAGAGTGTTTTGGTCTCATCTGACTTTTTTTTTTTTTTACGATGCAGCATGTTGTAATGGAAAGACTCCAATATCATCGGTTCAAATTCTGGCTTCCCTTCTTATTTTCTGTTTGATCTAAATCAAGTTATAGTTGTCTGGGTCTTGATCTTTTTATTTCTAAATTGATGATAATAATGTTCACCTTGATAGTGTGGTTGTGAAGATAAATGAATATATGTAAATTTCAATATACCATGGCCAAAGTATCACAAGTTCACAACAAATATTAATTTCTTTTACTTTTAATTTTATCCATATCTCCTTCTTTGTATTAACACATATTCTGTACTCCAAACTAACTACTACCATCTGTAAACAAATTCTGCATTATCTAGCCCTTACTTCTCTTTAACCTCATACTTTTGAACTATCTTTCATGAATTAGCTTCCCTCCCTGATTCTCTAATGAAGAGTGGTTTATTCCTCCTATGACATTGAGCCCACTTTGCCATATATTATTCTTACACAGATTATTTCTTCAATGTTATTGAGTGCAGTGTTTCATTCTACCTACAGTAGATGCCCTTTATATATGTCCCAGTTGAAATTATCACATGAAATAGCATAACTATATTAGTAGTTGTCTGTCTCCCACACTATATCATAAGCTCTTGGACTTATAATATGCATTTTGCCTCTCTCTCTCTATTCCTCTCTATATTCTATTTTTCTCTATATTCTACCTCAGTGGTGTATTCCCACTGGTACTCTCACCTTTGCAACAATATGGGATTTTCCATTGTAGAGGCATATGTGTTGAAGTCCGTGGTTTATCCTGGCAAAGTCAGTGGAAATTTTAATATGTTTAATGATTTAACAACTAAAATCAATGCCTGGTAATCTGAAGGAGGGCCATTTGATAGGAAACCTTCAGACAATGATGGGAGAGATCTTATTGCTCTCTATCTTCTCTATGAGACACTCATAGTTTATGGCGCCATAGGCTAGTAGATCCAAAGGGACCTGGAATCTCCGAGAAGTAACTTACAAGCTAGGCAAAGCACCCACTTGATCACTGGAGTTAGGGCTCCCAGGCCACCTCCTCTTAGCCGGTGACCCTTCTATCTTCCTCCTGAATTTCCTCAACCTCTGTAGCTACCCTTGCTGGCTTCTGTTTAGTGGATCTGACTCTACTTCCCAGTGTTTCTCATCATGACTGGTTATCCTCACTTGGACCTCTTGATTGCTTTATGTTTTACTCCGGAGTGAGACTGATGTGTTTTTGACTCCATATTGATACCTAATTATGCCACAGTAGTTTCCATTCATCTTTTTCTAGTACTGACCATAGCCTGACTGCTCAATCCTTCTTAGATTTACAGTCAAAAGTGACATTTCCTATGAAAATGACCCTGTAAAAATATGGATGAAGACGACTTCCCTTTATTTTTCCACCCAAAACAAAACTTGTGCTGAATTATTCAGGTCCTTGTCATCATTTTGCCACTGCAGATTATTTATGGTGTGTGTGATGTTGGGGAAGGGGGTGTGCTTTTCCATAGACATTTTAGGGAACAGGGACTCTAGGGGCCTCTACAGGCCCTCACAGCCTAGAACTCTAGAAACCAATTCACAGGCAAAATCTAAATCTAAATCTTGTCATGTAGAAGCCACAAAGAAACACTGGGATAAAAATTTTGGAGACATGCTGACTATGGCCATGTTTTTGGAAAAACACCTGTAAGGAAGGCTTAGGCAATGCTGTCTCCAGCAAGCAGGGTTTCCAAAACTGGAATGTTACTATTCCTCTAAGAACACTTAGAAGTAAGTTGACAACATGTATGGACATGTAATAGAGGCTATCTCTTGGCAGAAATGAAATCTAAAGCAGAAAATATGCTGTTTTTTTGAGTAACATGAAACATATCAAAGTTTTCAATCCAAACATGACTCCAAAAGACTAGGCATCACACTGCTGGAGAACATGCTGGAAACGAATCTTCACAAGGGTAAGTAAAAAGTTCCCTCCACCAGACATTTCAAGCAAAAGAGAATCAACCCGCCCAAAGAGAATACGTTGCTGGGCTATGTTAACATGAGCTATGCCAAGGCCAAGACCAAGGCCACACTCATGGAAAAAACATCAGGGATGGGAAGAGGGGATGAGGAGAAGGAGATGGTGCTGTCATGCTCAGTGTAAAATTGTACAACCATTCCACAGAACAAATCTGGGCAAACAAGGAAAACATCACCAAATAAAACAAAGAATCCCTCTTAGGTGACCCCTCCACACCCTCACACCCCAACTTCAACAAATAAAGTGACCAGTTTCTAATTCTGGATATTGTATGAGCATAAGCCCAAATGTTCTGGATCATTCTGCTTCCATTGTTCTGCTTAGCTTTGTCTTTGTAGACAGGTTATCTGGGTCCCATTTGAACCTATAGCTCTTCTAATAAACACGTACACACCAATCTCTGAAATGCAAACCATTTTCATGATCATCAGGGAAACATGTACTAACAAGCTATTTTTCTATTTCATCTCATTAGCAAGAATTCATTGTCCCTTTAGATATAAACATGATGCTTGGGTAAAAAATAAAGGATTCTGTGAGATACATATTTGTAAGTTATTTTTTCATCATGGTTGTTTTTAAATTTAATTATATTTTTAAAGGAAAATAATGCAATCTAGCTCTTCATTGAAATATATTTTGTATGTCTTACAGACAAGGCTTGAATAATACATGAAAACTAAACTTTGCCATTTGTTTAAAATTTGAAATCAAGATTCATTTTACTTTCATCTCAAGCATTAGTAGAGGAGGCCAGAAACATCATTTTCTTAACTCCAAAGTCCAACTGCATGGCCAATCAAGGTTGATTGATTGAAGGTGTCAAAAAGAGTGGCAGCCAATATCCTCCAGTCCACTGACCTTGCGTTTCAGAAGAAAGATTAAACCAGGCTGTCTCTTTCTAAATTCAAATGGATTGGAAAAAAAAAAAAAAAAATCTTTGTGCCTTGATCCATTATGGGGCTGTGCTTAATTGATCTTTGACTCATTACTGAAGCTGAACAACTTAGGGACACAGACATGAATACTTGCCTACAAAATGGTAAGCCAGGATAAGAGTTCATCTCCAGCTTCAAAACAGAATAACAACATAATAAACTAATGAAAACAAACTACAAGGCAATTATAAAACGGCCTCAATCAAGCAGTATCCTATTCAATTACCATCATTTAAAAGTCACTGTGGAGCTCAAGGCATTTTAGGGCATGAGCCAACCATCTCCTTGCATGGCCCTGCGATAAAACCTTTCTCTTCTCCAAACTCCAATGTTTTGGTGCCCGGAGCTGCGGACTTTTCCCTGTCAAGCAGGAGACTCCACAGCTGGTCCATCCTCTCTCCTCTCTGTAGGCCAGGGAGGGCATCATCTGGATCCGTGGATGAATTCCCTCCTATCAGGATCGTACTTCAGGATCTTCCTGAACTTTCCCGGAGGTCTTCTGAAGTGAGTGCCCTGAGGTTCAGGCAACAATGTTAACTTGCTTCCTCTCCTCTAGCCCTTTGCAAGTGTGGTGTGTTTGAGGGTGGCAGTCTGAGGAGGATTTTCTCCTACTTTCTTATGCAGCATTGACGGACATAAAGGAGGGCATTTAGCTGATGGGTAAAGAGTGACTTTCTCTGATGGGCTTAGGGCTGACCTAGAGTTCAGACATGGACCCTGGCACCCACAGGGCTGGAGAAGCTGTGAAACAGAAGATGTGGCACGAGAAGAGAGTAGTGATGGAAGGGGGAAGGAGAGGAGGGCTGAGTCGTAGGCAGCCGAGGCTCAGCAGGGCGTGCTTCTGAGATGGGAAGAGACCACGGTCATGGAAACCGGGAATGCTGCTGATGGATATTTGTGAGAAATGCCAACCATGCAAAGAAAGAGACCCTTTAGAGTGAGACTAGAGCGACATTGAGGAGAGGAATGCTGGGCCGCAGTTAAAGGTACACAGACATCGGTACAGACATGGAGAGGCAGAGTAGGGCATCATAACAAAGGCCATTTTTATGGAGATCCTCTCCTATGCCAGTAGCTTTGCATGATTGACTCTACTCCTCATCACTGCTCATGGAAGATGCAGCATCATTCCCAATTTCTGATGAAGGACACTGGCAGTGTTACTCAGTGGATCCACATCCATCCATCCATCCATCCATCCATCCATCCATCCAGATGTGCCTGGAGTTAGGAAAGTCCTCTCTTAGAGATTAGTATTTAAGCCAAGACCTGACTGATGAGAAGGAGGCAGTCATAGGCAGATCTGGCAGAAAAACACCTCAAGAAAAAGGAATGGCAACTGCAAATCCCTAAGACAGAAATGAGCATGGCATGTTTGAAGAATGAAAGAGGGCCAAGCTGGCTGGTGGCCATGAGGAGAATGGTATCTGATGAGGTGAAGAAGTGGGTGGAAATCAAAGTGCACAACCAGCATGACATAGGTGTAGACCAATCAGAAAGGAATGGCTGGGCAGAGGCCAAATTATGCAGGGCCTTGTGGGTCATCATAAGGAGTTTGGAAATGACAGTTGTTGTAATGGGAAATCATTGGAAAGCTTTAAAAAGAGGAGCAACACAATCAAATTTAGGATTTAAAAAGACAACTCTAGAGGACTTCCCTGGCTGTCCAGGGGTTAAGACTCCATGCTTCCACTGCAGGGGGTGTGAGTTTGACCCCTGGTCAGGAAACTAAGATCCCACATGCCATGTGGCACAGCAATTAATAAGTAAAAAATAAATAAATAAAAATAAATTATTTTTAAAAAATAAATAAAAATAAAAAGACAACTCTATAAAACAACGAGATACCACTACCTATTAGAATGGCCAAAATCCAAAACACTGAAAACACCAAATGCTGGTGAGTAACAGGAACTCTTATTCATTACTGGTGGGAGTGCAAAATGGCATGTAAGACAGTCTGGTAGTTTCTTACAAAATTATACATACTCGTACCATATGATCCAGCAACTGGACATCTTGGTATTTACCCAAATGAGTTGAAAACTTATGTCCAGACAAAAACCTGCACACAGATGTTGACAGCAGCTTTATTCATAATTGCCAAAACTTGGAAGCAACCAAGATGTCCTTCAGTAGATGAGTAGATAAATAAACTTTGGTACATCCAGACAATGAGATGTTATTCAGCACAAAGAAATGAGCAATCAAGCCTTGACAAGACATGGAGGAAACATAAATGCATATCGATAAGTGAAAGAAGCCAGTTTGAAAAGGCTACATGCTGTATGATTCCAGCTATATGACATTCTGGAAAAGGCAAAACTATGGAAACAGCAAAAAGATCAGGGGTTAGGGGAGGAAAGGATGAACAGGTGGAGCACAGAGGATTTTTAGGGCAGTAAAACTATTCTGTATGATACTATAATGATGAATAGATGACATTTAAGTTTTTCAAAACAAAAAGTGAATCCTAATGTAAACTATACTCTCTTACAACAAGAGCAAACACCAATATAAACTATGGACTTTGGGTGATAATGACATGTCAATGCAGGTTCATCAATTGTAACAAACATACAACTGTGGTATGAGATGTTTATAGTGGGGGAGGCTAGGTGAGCATTGGGGCAGGGGTACATGGAAACTTTCTGCTCAATTTTGCTATGAACCTAGAACTTTTTTAAAACATAAAGTCTGTTAAAGACAATAAAGACCACTCTAGCCGCTGTGTGAAGAGTGGGTTGTGTGTCAGCAAGAGAGGAGGAAGGGAAGCAAGTTAGAATTTACAGTAAACTAGGTAAGAGATGTCAGTGGTTTAGACTAATATTTTGATGATAAACAAGGGAAGAAGTAGTCAAATTTGGGACATATTTGGAGGTAATGTTGCCAGAACTTGCTGATGAATTAAATACGGAATTTGAAGGAGAAAAAAGAAAAAAAAGTCACTGATAGTAGTAATAAGTTGCATAAATTGGTAATGTCCTATATCCATACATCTAGCATATTTGCTGATATTTTTTCAGTATTTAATTTCAATATTATTTCCAATATTTAATATCAGCTTGCTACAATGCAACAACAATTCCTGAACATGACCAATGTTCAATGACTATATGTACTGTAAAACTTACTAGGCTTTGGTAAAATAATGAGTTGTATGCTACTTCAAGTTACATAAGACTCTTTTTTTTTTTTTTTTTTTTTTTTTTTTTTTTTTGCCGTACGTGGGCCTCTCACTGTTGTGGCCTCTCCCGTTGCGGAGCACAGGCCCCAGACGCGCAGGCTCAGCGGCCATGGCTCACGGGCCCAGCCGCTCCGCGGCATGTGGGATATTCCCGGACCAGGTCACAAACCCGTGTCCCCTGCATCGGCAGGCGGACTCTCAACCACTGTGTCACCAGGGAAGCCCTACATAAGACTTTTGATAGCTGTATAATTTAAAATCATTTTCAGTGTCAATTTTTATTACAAAAACGATTCTTAAATGTTTGAAGGTAAAATTCGGTTGCAAAATCATCACAAACAAAAACTTATTAGGGCTTCCCTGGTGGCGCAGTGGTTGAGAGTCCACCTGCCGATGCAGGGAACACGGGTTCGTGCCCTGGTCCGGGAAGCTTCCACTGCAGGGGGCAAGGGTTCGATCCCTGGTCAGGGAACTAAGAGCCCACATACCACACAGACAAAAAAAAAAAAAAAAAAAAAAAACTTATTAGTGTTCTTTCATGGCCATGATTTTCCTTTATTTCTAGCAAATTGAAAGTACTCAATAACTTTTATCAAGTTATATCTTAGTTGTGAAATTTATAAGAATTACTGGAAATTATTTGCTTGATAGAGGAGTAAATTGTGATTGGATGGATTTATAATCTGAGCATAATATATTTACCACCAAATCACAAAGTTGACATACAATAAGAAACATGTAGATAATGTACCATGTGACTTTATAATATCCTCCTCCTCAAATATCATATATAGGAACTTGTTCATTTGTTTCCTGTTATTTTATATTAAGAAAATGAAATTTCCCTTATGGGATCCTCAAGCCTTCTCAAGAAAGAGT